>NC_048299.1:223226485-223582153 GCF_013100865.1 Trachemys scripta elegans | reverse complement strand
CACCCCAACACACACCCAGCCTTCTGCCCTGCACCCCCACAGCCCCATTCCTCTGCCCTGAACCCCCCCACACACACTCAGCCTTCTGCCCTACACCCCCAGCCCTCTGCCCTGAACCCCCCACACCCCAACACACACCCAGCCTTCTGCCCTACACCCCACACACATCCCAGCCTTCTGCACTGCACCCCCTTCCCCAGCCCTCTGCCCTGATTCCTAAACGCCCACCCCCAGGTCTGGGGTCCTGACCGCAGGCCCTACTCAGCCCGCTGCCGGCCTAGGTGAACAGAACCCCAGGCTGGCAGCGAGCTGAGCAGGCTGGTGGCGTAAGATCAGCATTTTAATTTAATTTTAAATAACGCTTCTTAAACATTTTGAAAACCTTGTTTGCTTTACATACAATAGTTTAGTTATATAATATAGACTTATAGAAAGAGACCTTCTAAAAACGTTAAAATGTATTACTGGCACGCGAAACCTTAAATTAGAGTGAATAAATGAAGACTCGGCACACCACTTCTGAAAGATTGCCAACTCCTGGTATAGAGCATGGGGAGAAGCTTGTATCAGCAGGAAGCACTGAAGTCGCATCAGATGCTCTCCTTGCATTTCACCTGCTGATTAGTTTCTCAGACTTCATTTCTTCTGTGACACTTTAATATTGCTGACCTGAGCTGATCATGATATTGGCTTAAAAATAACAAGATTTTTAAAACAATAAATGTGGAGTTGGTACTATGTGTCTTTGGGTGTGGCACTTTTCAAGCTTTGATCCACAACCATGAGAGCTAGAAATGTTTGGGTTTTTTTTTTTTTTTTTTTTTGTTTTAGAGAAAGCGTCGATTCTCATGTAGTCACATGAATTCAGGAGCTGGGATTTAAGAAGAACCACAAATTTCATGGGAGTTGGTAACACTGTGCTCTCCATGATTTGTCTCAGCCACTGGCAAAATTCTGGGGGAAAGTTTAAGGAGAATCTACTCAGCCCATTTTTAATTAAATGAGCAGGAAAAAAGTATACTTTCCCCATTAAATAAAACTAAATAAAGTTGTTTTGTACATGTACAACTGAAAGCTGCTGAACTTTAGACTTCGCATGTGGTCAATCCTCCCTAAGAATTTAGGCTGCAGTTGTCTTTTAATATTTTATTTTCATAATTATCAGTGTTTTAAGTGATTAAAACTAGGTTTGGTATTTTTCAGTATTAAATTTTTACTCACTTTAAAGTTGTCTGCTCACTGACAGTACTATAGAGTTGTGTTAACTATTGTGCAACTCCATATTGGTGCGTCTATAGCAGTGGTTCTCAAACTGTGGTCAGGACCCCAAAATGGAGTCGCTAGGGCCAGTATTAGACTTGTTGGGACCCAGGGCTGACTCTAAAGCCTGAGCTCAACCCCCACTTGGGGCAGTGAGACTCAGGCTCCAGCTCCCTGTCCCCCAACCCAGGGTGTCAGGGCTTGGGCTCCGCCCCCCGGTCACATAATAACTTTGTTGTCAGAAGGGGGTCACGATGCAGTGAAGTTTGAGAACCCCTGATTATTAGAATAAGACCTGCCACCAACCCCAGTAATAGACAAATGTAAATTTAGAGTTAAGTTTTTCAATCCTTAAGGATATCAGATATACTTAAAGCGTCTTAGGTTTGGTGTAAATTGATTAACTCCTGATAAAAGTGTTTTTGAATTAAGGTTAAGAACTGTCAGTAATTACTTATTTACGTAAAAGTGGCCAGGAATTATTTCTACAGCTCCAGACAGTGGTGCTGTTTCAGTATGAAATTGACTAGAAATGGGTGTTGAACATCTTAAACACACTGAAACAACAAACAAAATATTGTGATATAATCATTTATTTTTTGGAAAAATTCCAAAAACAAGAAGATGAAAACCAGGAAGGAGCAGTTGATTATAAAAGAGGAGGCTTCTGTTTATACATAAATGCCTTGTAGTAAATGTGAAAGAAATTGCATGGGGAAAATTACCAAAAATCTCATTAAAGTTTAATGTAAAATATATTTTTTTTAACTTTGCCAGAGTTTCTGTATAAAAACACTGTAATCTTATTTGTTCATTTTATTTTTAAGGCACTTTAGAAAAACCACTTACAAGAATATATGGAATTCTTAGTGATATCAAAACAGTTTCTCTGAAAATTTGGCTAATTACAGAATTATGGTTCGACTAACAGTGGATCTAGTTGCTAAAAGCATCAATCACAAAAACCGCAAAGAAGAATCTCTGGCACAGTACCTGAGGAAGATAACTCACCTGAACTTATCAGATAAAAATATTGATACAATTGTAAGAACTTTTTCATAAATCATGAAAATACTACTTTTAATTTTTTAACTCAGTTTTATAGCTGGGGTTTTAGGATGTTTTAGTGCTGTTTTTGATTATTTGTTAATTTTTGGGAGGACAATGCTGATCCCTATATTATATTTTAAAACATTATAATTGACCAGCTTTTTTAAAAGGTCTATTTGAAAACACACATTGTAGCATGCATTGCTGAATTTTTAAAAATAGATACTCCGGGAGAGCCTGCATGTACTTGGCAGTACATAAGATTAATTTGGAATGTACACCTTAAAGCTGTGATAGTACCTGTAGTTCTTTCAGATATTCACACACTTCAGTGTTTTATAATTCCCACTGACCAACAGAATTGTTCTTCACCATTGGCCTTATTCTGTTTTCTTACGGCAGGCAAAACTCTCATTGAAGTCAGTTGGGATTTTTACCTGCATAAAAGTGGGGGGGTGTAACCTATGTATCCAGCACACAGGAAGGATGTATGGGGCACATCAGCTATTTTACCTAATTTTTTTTATTAAAAGAAAAGTATATAAAAGCAATTGCGCTTTGAAGAAGAGAGATGCAATCAGTAGCTTTCTGCCTTTCAAATGTTAAACAATGTTTTGTAGTTTAAGAAAGGTTAAAGTTTAAAATCTCTTTTGTAACATTCCATAGAAGAAGCAAATATATAGTTATTGTTTTAAAAATGAAATTAGTTTGCTATCTTTTAATTTAATTTGAGACATTTGCCACCTTATTAAATTCAGGAAAAAAGGGGGGCTGTAAAGCTTACCCAGTGCACTGATGCTAATTAGGGACCTTTGGGCATTGCTGCAATGCAAATAATACCTAATAAAAGTACTGTAACTAATTAATGACCAAGAGAGGAAGGGGAGAACAGAAACTCTGCAGCTCAGATTTTTCATTATTTTAAAGAGGTAGTAATAGTCTCAAATGCTGCTAAAATACAGCACTATTTTCATTTTTAAATAGCTATTTTTTCTTCTCTTGGGAATCTTATGGAAGAGTTGTTAACTTGTAGCAAATTCTTTGCACTTGCCTATGATTTATTCTCTGCATTTTGGAGGAAGGTTGGGAAGAGGAAGGAGAGAAACAGGATGGGATATAGGTCAAGTGAGGCTAATAAATTTGGACCAGTATGATGGTTGTCCAAAATTGCACAGGTTATACTTTTCATTAGTGAATTAATTTGCTCTTTGGTCTAACCATTTTAAAAATAATGGTACTTAATTTTAAAAGAGTAAACCTGCAAACTGTGAGCTCTATCCTGCTCCTTTTCAACATAAGGATGGGAGTTTTGCCATAGATTTCAATGGGGCCTGGATTAGTTCTGATTTCCCTCAAGATACTGACTAAACTCAAACCAGGGATGGATTTCTTAAAAACAAAGCATTAAACTCGGTTTTGAACTGTAAAGGTATTACACCCTGATCCTGTGGCTGGATTCTATGTAGGCAAACACCTGCACCCTCATGGAGCCCCACTGACGTTAAAAGAGCTAAGCCCAGGAGCAGGGGTCTGCCATGAAGATCCAGTTGCAGGAGAACAGGTCTTTAGATACCAACGTGACAGATGCCTTAGGAATACTTTGAAATAAATATGCTAGCAGAATTTTATATATTTTTCAGGTTATTTTTAAGAATGTCTTTCAACGAAGGGTCAGATTCTGATGAAATCTTAAAAGAGGAAATATAGTAAAATACATTCAACGTTTTTATACTTTCTTAATTGAAAAACTGTTTTCCATTACACCAATGACAAGGTAGCTTTCAGTTTGTTTGAGGCAGCAATCCACTGAACAGATGTTTTCCTGAAATGTACTTGAAGAAGGCAGGGAAGACAATGAGATCATAAACTAAGTCATGTTCACAGGTTGGGGAGAGCCATGAGTCTCAGTTTCAATACAGCAAAGCATTAAAGAGAAAAATCAGTGTTTGCCCCAGGAGACAGTTGCTTAATTATGTTTACTATAAATGGTGAATTAAAGTTAGTGTTTGTCAGTGGTGAAAATCTACAGATAGATCATACAGCAGAACTGAATCTAAGGCAAAAAAAACCAAGCTCCAGAAGTTGATTATAAGGGAGCTGAATATAATCATTTTATTCTTTCTTCCAGGATGACCTCTCTTTGTGCAGAAATCTTAATGTCCTGTATTTGTATGATAACCAAATTAGACAAATCCATAACTTGTGCTTTGCTTCAAATCTAACACACCTGTACCTGCAAAACAATTGCATTTCATGTATAGAGAACCTCACATCACTGAAAAAACTTGAGAAACTGTAAGTGAAAATTGTCTTTTATTTTGAAAAAATAAAAAAATGTTATTGTATACTATGTATATATTAATAAGAAATTTAAGAAAAAGTTAATCATTGAAGTCCTGTACCTGTAAGTAAGCTAAATGTTGTCTTTCAAATCCGTGATAAAGTCAGATCTGACAGCTATAAGAAAGTGGTTTGTTTTTTGTTTTTTTTACAGTGGTTGCAGGGAAAGGAATGATAAAAGCTAGGGTGCAGGGGAGAATGTTTGATGAGAATCAGATCTAGGACGTAAAACCAAGCAAGGCCTACGTGCTTGAATATGTACCGCCACCTGGAAGTATTAAGTAGAGCATTTAACCTCTCTGGATGCTAAATGGATGCTGAATTGGGTTGCTCAGACCAACTAAAAGCTGAAACTTGTGATCTATTTGTTAACATCAACTGATTGTTATTTAGTATCACCCAGAATGTGGTGGAAGGCAGGTATATCAATCCTAGAATGGTGAAGGCTCTTTTTCCTATGTACTGAAACAAGGTTACCTCAGGTTAATTAGAGACACCTGAGTCCAATTAAGTGATGCTGGTGACTTTAAAAAGCCCCTCTTCTGGTGAGAGAGAGGGATGCCAAACAAGCTACAGCAGGGTTAAGGGTATCAGTGAGAAAAAGCTTCTTCTAGGTAGAAGGCTGCCCTTCTCCCTATAGGGCAGGGGTAGTCACTCATTTTTTGTCAAGGTCCAAATTTCTTGGTCAAGGTACAGTCAAGATCAATACTCCAGTGAAAATAACAACAATAATGATAATAAGTAAATAAAAAGATTTTGGGGTCCATTCAAAAGCACTGGAGGTCCAGATTTGGCCCACGGTCCGCCTGTTGACTACCCCTGCTATAAGGGAAACAACTAAGTTTACTTCTGTTTGGGGAAGGGTTGGCAGCCAGATGCCAGCATAATAAGTCAACGCCTTGGAGAAGGACAAGGAAATACATTTCTTTTGTGTTGTGAGTGCTTAAGAGAACTACTTGTGCCTACCTTGAGGCTCATCTTGTAAGCATTGGGGAAGAAAGCCCAAATCATTCAAAACCTCCAAAGTAGGACTGATTTACTTTAGGCCTCTACTGCCAAAGCAGAAACTCGGGCTGATGAGGCAAAGGAGGAGCCTTGCCAGAAATCATAAATACCCTTCATTGGCTATATAACATTTCCATTCAAGTGTTTTGTGACCACATACACTGTGTAGCAATGGATATTATTTGAAATTTATCATTAGATTTACTCTGTTTGAAATACTGTCTTCTTTTCCAGAAGATTTAACAAGAGTATTATTATCTATAGACTAATAGAATTGATAGACTAGACTTGCATCTATTAATCTATAAATAGTACAGTTGGATACAAGTCTGTTTAAATAGGAATTCTTCACTCAGTTGCAATTCCTTAACACATTAATTGCTACAGTTTAATAATGCCTGTAAGGGATTCATTTCTATTTTGAGACTTGAGTGTGAATCTGCTTTGTTTTGTTTTTCTTTTACCCTCAAACTGCGTTAAGTCCCATTTATGTTGTTTTCTGCAGGTATCTGGGGAGCAATTACATCACAGTAGTAGAGGGCTTGGAAACATTAGAAGAACTGAGAGAGCTACATGTTGAAAGCCAGCGGCTTCCTCTTGGAGAAAAGCTCTTGTTTGATCCAAGAACTCTTCATTCCCTGGCAGTAAGCATATATATGAATTTTCTGACAAGCAGTGACAATAGACCAGAGGTCAGCAACCTTCAGCACGCAGCCTATCAGGGTAATCTGCTGGCGGGACGTGAGACATTTTGTTTACGTTGCCCATCCGCAGGCATGGCCCCCCGCAGCTCCCAGTGGCTACGGTTCACCGTTCCCGGCCAATGGGAGCTGCAGGAAGCAGTGTGGGCGGATTACCCTGATGAGCCACGTGCCAAAGGTTGCCAACCCCTGCAATAGACTTATGAAAGAAAGGAAGTGTGGATGGCTCAATATTTTGTACATTGCCCCCTTTTCCTTAGTTATAAGGCCTCCATTCAAGTGGGATCTGTAAAGGATTGATTTTTTTTTTCTCTCCATGTAACTTAGAAAATAGCTAGGAAAAAACTGGAGTGCCACATTCCAGCAGAGTCCAGCAACCTGTTTGCTTGTTTATTTGTGGAATGTATTTATTTATTTGCCTGAAGCTGAAGGATACATTTTCTTTATGCAGAAGAAATAAACAGTGAATAAGTTGAAAAGAGAGAAGGGATTTATTATAGAGAAGTCAATTACTCAATTCTTGAATCCAAAGCTTGCAAACTTTTTCAGAGGTGGCACTTAGAGTTAATAACCCAGCAGCCAATGAATTTGGCAGCATTCTGGGGAAAATCCTTATGAAAAGATGAACAGTTTTTTCAGTCTATGAAATATCATCATGTTTTTCTTCAACCATCTTTAGAGTGATGTCTTTTGTCCTTTTTGTACAAAGTTAATCACAGTATCTATTTTTGCTCTTCACATTCGTTTCCTCTCCCATCTGTTCTTGTTTCTCATGGCTGGAAACAAGGAAAGGGCCAGAAACATGAGCCCAGTCATCTCTCCATGGATTACCAGCTATTGTTTTGCCAACCAGCAGTGGTCCCTGGACCACTGTTTGGGAAGTTTGGGGTTATTAATTGTGTGCACAGGAAGAATGGTAGAGCTAAAACTTCTGTCCTTTTCTGATATGCAGAGCTCACTCTTCAGATCCGGTTCTAGGAGGGATTTAGGTTTCTAGATTTGCACTGCTGAAAGAAACAGTCAATGGTCAAGCAATAATTAGTCCCTTTTCTAGCCTAGATTTAAACATGCTAGTTCAATATTCCTCTTTCCAGTTCCTAAACGCATAAGTGCCTTTTTTTCCTTTGACATAAAAGTATACAATATTTTGCTAATTTGGATAAATGTTACCTGAACTACATTTATTTTGGGGATAGAGCCAGGGCCAACAAGAAGGGGGGGAAGCCGGTACAAATTACCAAGGCCCGGCAGTCCGGAAGGGGGCCCAGCTTCCCCGGCTTCCACACCCCCCCCCTCGTCGGCACCCCCATTTCTGCGGGGCCGGAAAAAATTCCGGGCCCGGCTTTCCCCCCTCTCTCGTCGGCCCTGTTTAGCCAGTCCGCCCTTGCTGGGGTGCCCGAAAAAATTCCAGGCCCGGCTTCCTCCCCTCCTTCGGCTCTGTTTAGCTGGTCCGCCCTTGCTGGGGGGCCCGAAAAAATGTTTTCACCAGGGCACGAACCTGCTCTTGGCGGCCCTGGATAGAACAGCGGGCTCACCATAGGTACTCTAAAAGAGTGTTACATGATGGATTACCTCGTGTTGTTTTCCAAAAAGTTGCACATTACTAAAAGGCCCAGGTCATGTTTATTCGTTGTTGGACTCATCAAGAGGGTAAGTTCCAAAAGAAAGGCTAAGGCAATAGGACTGTGCATATGAGAAAGGAGTGTGCATATGAACAAGGTTTGTGAGATCAGGTCTGAAAGGAAGGCAACATAATCTAGTGGTTAGAGCAAGGAATGTGGGAGCTCTTCTGTAGACTTGGTGTGTGACCATGGGCAAGTCAATTAACTTCTGTGTCTCAGCTCTGCGTCCGGAAATTAGGGCTATTAATACTTATTGTGATGCTTTCATGGCCTTCTGACTTGTGAGGCACTACTGTACCACCAGCCCTTAGCACAAGGAAGCCCACAGGCAACACAAGCACTCTTCCCTAGGCCTTGCAGGCCCCACTGTCACTCAGGTACAAATTGAGAGATTGTGAAATCTACAAGAGAGGAAAGCAACAGGAAGAAACAAACAGCAGGGGGTGCCCTATTTATGAATAAAGTTGAAGAATTGGTCTGGTATATCTTGGAGTGCAAAGAAACACATGGAATCCTTCACCTAGGAGGCAAACTAACAGCTTGCATGTGTCTGAAAAAAGGGTCACAGCCTGCTTAGCAGTGCATTGCAAGAATTTGGGGTGAGCAATACTTTATTACACATGAGTATCTTGTTAATTTAGTTTAGGCTCTAGAATGCGTTATAATTTTATTTTATATGTAATCTTTTGTTTCCAAAATCTCTATTCTTTGTTAAATAAATGTATGCTTGATTTCACTATAAATAAAACTAAGTGCTTTGAATTAAGCTGAGTGGTGATCTAAAGTGAAACTGGTAAGCTGTTTCTTTGGAAGTAGTGGATTGGTGAATACTGTGAGTGTCCAGGAGGCCCAGGAGTTGGACACTCCAGGGAGATGCTCAGTGGGCTTGAGGGTTGGAGTGTCCCTATCACTAACCTGCAAAGTAACAGCGGGGCCTGCAAGGCCTGGAGTCGACTGCTGGTGTTGCTCGTGGCTGGTGGAGTTGGAGAACTGACCCCTATCAGGCATAGATGAGGCTTCCTCACGCTAAGGGCAGGTGGCAGCAAGTTGCCTTACAATCCTGAGTACCCCCAGGAAGCGTCACAGCATACAATACACAAATGACGAGACAGGGAAATAAGTGTCAGTTATCTTCTGCCTGAAAGGAACATCTGCAAGGTATGTCACCCCCTGGTGACTTACCTTAACTCCAAGACCTCAAGAACATGATTTTCAGTATAGATACATAGCTCCTTAATATTATCTACACATACATTTTGCAGCAATTATAATGTCCAGGGGGCAACTGGCTCACGGTAGAGACCTCACATGCCACCCTTTGGTGAACTGTTATGCAGTATCTGACCCAGTGGATCCCTGTAAAGCCTTCTGCACCCCACGCCGTCTGCCAGTTGGCACCAAGAGTTCTTTGGGTCATACTTACCCACCTTTATACAGCAGTTTGAAACATTCAAATTAAAAATGCTATATAAATGCTAAGCATTATATTATGAAAACAGTAGAGATACAACATTGTTGCAGGTTGACTTCATGACCCAAAATACATATCCTTGTGGGGACTCTCAAGCCCCTATACAGAGAACATGCACATCCAGCATCAAAGGTTATGTGAAATATTAGACGATCCTGTGTAGTCTCATTTACATGTTTCAGCCAAACCTTACAAAATTCACAATGTGGCCCTGCTGACAGAATTTTCTCAAAGGAATTACTGTTACACTTTTGCAATGTGAGAAAATAATTGTATTTTTTTTCCTTTTTTCTTCCAGAAATCTTTGTCAGTGTTGAATATCAGCAATAACAATATAGATGAACTGGGAGAATTAGCACTTCTGGAAAATATTTCTCATCTTATAGCAGTTGACAACCAACTTCACCATGTGAAGGTATTAAAAAGAATGTTTTTTAATATCTAGTGTGAGTGAAATCAAAATAATCAGACTGATCATTATTATTAAGGTATTTTAATAGCCAGTTCAACATTTGTTTCATTCTAATAATTTATTGTGAGTTACGGAGCCTGATCCAAATCAGATTGAAGTAAATGGGAATCTTTCCTCAGACCTCAGTGGACTTTGAATCAGGCCCACAGTGCAAAGGCCCTATGGCATCAGAATGTTGGATTTGGCTTGTTTTTAATTAACTTGCAAGTAAATTTTACCACATTACAAATTTTAGTTCTCTGTCTTGGGATAACTGCTATAAATCCCCACACGTTAGTCAGCATTTTTATTGTGAATGAGGTAAGGCAGTTCTTAGATATTTGATCGGCTGGCCAGTGTCTCAGCCCTTCTTCTCATCTTCAAATTACACCAGATATTTTATTTCTGCCAGAATATCATAAGAATCAGTGGTCATGAAAGTGGCTACTGAATTTCTTTCCTTTGGGAGACATGAAAACTGTCGAACCCATTCCCTTTTTGGAGAAGGACCTTAGTGTCTTCTAAGCAAGAGCCCTTATCTTGCATAGTAGCAGTTATAAAGAAATCTACATAATGAGACAGAAAGTGAGGTCTTGAGTGCATTTACAATCTTCTTTTCCGGCAGTGAATGTAGTTTAAATAAAATGCATTAAACAAGTTTTCTGGATCTATATTTTCAATAATACAGTTTATCTTCTTAGAAGGGATTTGCCTTGTCAACTGTCATATACTTCTGTGAGATGTGATATATCCTCCCCCCAACATTAATAAAAAAAATAAATTTAAACAATATCTTTTCTCATATAGATATCACTAATGAATAACATTAGCACATGAGACTGAAGTTGAAAGATGTGATGAACGTTTTGTGATGTCCAGACCCACACAGGCTTGGGGCATCACAGGAGGGTACATTTTAAATAAATGACTATAGAAGGACATTGCATGAATAGGTTTAATATATTTTACTTAGGCCATAGACATTTACAGCAAAGGCTAGTTTTCTTCTGAAATTGAGGGTTAGGTTTTTGAAACTGAACTAAATACTAAAGGCAATAATTCCAATTCTCTTAAAGGAATATATTCCTATCTAAATAAATAATCCACTGTTAGCCTTCTTTCTGATTCAGTAACTGAGAAAAGAGGAAAAGAGGAACAGCAAGCCAAATCTATGTTGTTCAATTCTGTACATATAATGTTACAATCCTGTGTAATAATATTATTCATACAAAACAACTAAAACTTACCTGGGAAGGAGGAGAAAATAAAAATAAGTGGGGGGAAGTGGTACATTTAATTAGTCAATCAGAAATTGAAGTTTGGAATATATCTTTACTTGTTTTCTGCAGCAGTGAATTTCATGGCTGATGTGGCTCATGTTTTTCTGGAAACTATAGTTAAAAGGATGGCACCTGATGTAATAGTAAAATGAATAGTAGAGGGTTGCACATTTTATTCCTTCTGTAGGTTGAGCTCTTTCCCCATGCCAGTGACTCCTTGAATCCCTCCATTCCTGCAAGCTCCATATGTGCCACCCTCCCATTCCCCTCTTTTTCAGGGACTCCTGCAACCTCCAACTTCATCTCTCATGCCAGAGGTTTCTCCCATTTACCCCCACCATTATTATTTCTTTTCTTTCTGCCTGGGAGAACAATTTAAACTTTATTGGGAAGAAGGGCAGAGATGAGATAAGGGGTGGTATTGGCTGCCATCAAGCAGATAATTACAGACCTGGTGAAGCTGATTGGTCTGCTAACTAGATGCCATGCGCTCTGTGTCCAACCCCTTTCCCCCCACCTTCTCTTCCCACCCCCATTTTCCCATGTCCAGTTTCCGATTTTCACCAGACTCAATAATGATGCCTAAACTGTTTATTGAAATTTTGGAATTGATTGGATGCAGCATTCAAAAATTATTGCATTCCAGACAAAGCCATGAATTTAAGTATAGAGCCTCACTTTGCCTGGCCAATTATGGTTGAGACACTGACCACCAGATTGTGATATTCAAAAATTGAATCACAAATTTTCCTTTCCAAGGCAAATTGCTGTTTTCAAAATGATTGTAATCCATTCTAAAACAACTGTCAGACGTAAAGTCAGCTTTCTTATCCAAAGAGGAACAGAGTGTATATGTAACATCAGGGTTCTCACTATGTCACTAGAGATTTGCAGCAGATTAAAGTCCATAGATTTCCTGCTTATAAAATCATCAAGGAACTCTCCAGTTATACAGAACTGCTCCATTCATGGTCAGCATCAAAATGAAAGTTCTTCCAAATACATTTGTAGGAAGATAGCAAATCAGACACCTAAACATGTACAGTAGCTATTTTAAGTTCAGATCCTTGATGGTTTACCTCTTTTAAAAACATACCATCATCATTATGGACAAATTACTTCTAAAAGGCTGCAGTTTAAAATATATATACAGGTTTAAAGATGTCAAGCTTGACAATTTTTTCTATACTATAACAGGAAATGGCCTCTCAGCCACATCAGAGCCTTTATATGGGAAGACACATAGTTTGGGACAGTTCTTTTACATTTATGTTATCACCCTTATTTTTCTCTCTATGACTTCACGGGAAAATATTTTTGTGTAACCTGTCTGGATGTGTTAAATTAGTTAGAGAGATATAGACTTTGGAGCTATGACTCTCTGGATTAGAAAAGGTTGACGATAGGAAACAGTAGAAATATCATGTTAGTGATCCAGAACTGGAGTGAAAACAATCAGCTGCTAGGTTCAAATACTGCCTTTGAAATGACTTCTTATGTGGCGTTGAGCAAATCACTTAACTTCTCTGCCTCAGTTACCTCTGTATAATGAGGCTAATAATAATTACTACATATTAGCAGTATTCCTGCTAAATCAACATGTCATTATTTAGCTTTTGTTAAGGAAAGTCTCAGTAGTGACACTTCTCTTTTCACTGGTGTCTTTTCACTGTTTCTTCAACATAAAAAAAATGAAAAGGAAAGTAGATTTTAAGTCTTTACTGTATATTTATCATTTAAATCAAGTAACAACAAGGTGCAAAGATTTGGATGGCATATTAAAGTTGTACTTTCCTGCAGTGCGGGAGAGGGGAACAGCAAGAAGACCAGAAAAGGAAATCAGATATTGTTA
This sequence comes from Trachemys scripta elegans, assembly GCF_013100865.1. NCBI lineage: Eukaryota > Metazoa > Chordata > Testudines > Emydidae > Trachemys > Trachemys scripta. The sequence continues at coordinate 223,569,121 of NC_048299.1, read as the reverse complement.
GATGTTGTGGGCAAAAGTTGGAAACAATAGTGCAGGCAGTGGAGAGAGGGCAGAAGGCCTCAGAGTCTGTGCAGTGGTGAGAAATGACAGGCAGAGAAGAGGAGCGGGGGCTAGAAAGCCATCAAGGATTTTGCAGAGTTTAATAGCAACAGTGAGAACATTAAGTAGTCTGTGCAGGAGAGGTAAATGACAGTGGGAATGGAATAGTAGTCTGTGCAGGAGAAGAAAGTGTGAAAGGCATAACAGAACTAGGTGACATGAAGCATATCCTCTATACCCTTTTCACTGTTGTATGAGGTTTGTCCAGTATAACTATATCAATTATCTTTTTCTCTGAACATAACATTTTAGTTCAGTTTTGTTATGGCAGCATAATAAACCCACTCCCCGCACCTGTGCTGTGCTTGAGCTCAGCATAATTGAGGATTAAGACTAATAAATTCGTATACTTGAAGTTTTGGACAATTAAGGGAATTTTCAGTTTCATTAATAGACATGAGGGAACATGACCCTGTTTCAGATAAGTGAGGTTTGGATAATCAAATGGGATCTGAACTGCACTGACGGCGATTTTAACAAGACTTTAGATAATTTTCTTTAATTCTTACCAACCAATCAACTTTATTGTTGTAAGACCATAAATTGCTGTACATTGATGCCAGGAAGCTGAAAATAAAAACAACAGACAAGCTAAAATCTAACGAACAACTTTGATTTAAAAATCACATTTCTGCCTGAACATTTTCTACATACTGTTATAAAAGTAATACCTAATATTCAAATAACTGAAGATAATTAAAGAAAAATATATTCTCTATATTTGTTTATTTGGATTATTTGACCGTCTTTCCCTTTCCTAAGCGTAGTTAGCTAATTAGTCAGTTTTCATTTTTGTTTTTGTGAGTGTTCTGACACAGCAACAGGGAAAAGAAAATCATTTTTAAGAAAAAGAAAATGTTGTTATAAAACCACAAAAACTAGCAGGAGGGAGCCAGGTTCATGTACAGTACATGAAACTACTTACAGCTGTTTTTTTTAAATTGGCTCACTTATAAGTTGATGTATGCTTAGCATGCCTTTTATTAACATTAGCAGCACTGTCAAGAGATAACTTAGATAGCCACAGTTTTAAAAAAGTTATTTTTATCAGTAACACCTGGGATTCTTCCAAATTAAATATTTTTTTTTAAAAATCTCTTTTCTACTTTTTCCTATTTCTGCTTGTTTGCTTTTTCATTTCTCTATGTCTGGACAATGAAAGTAAACTAGCAATTTCACTTTTGTTTCTAGTCAGATTCACGCACACTACCAGGATGCTGTTTTGTTATGTTTGGGTGCAAATACTGAAAGGGATGTTTATTTGCTTTAAAAAAAAAAACTGTTTCAATTAGAACTTTACTAAGTGCTGGAAATAGTCTGTTGTTTTTATAAAAACTTAAATCAACAAACCTTTTATTTTGAGAAGAATATGACCTAATGTCTATGTAAATGTTATGTTTGATATAGAAAATACTGAAAAGACCTATATAAAACCATCTGTATGTTCGAAGTCTTTAATTTATTCAACCTCTGGCCAGTATTGATTATGACAAGAAGATATCAAAAAAGATGAATTCATTCACTTCACAATTCAGTCAGGAACAAGAGAAAAATTATAGATTTTTTTCTCAAATAGATTATGACAGGTAGTCAGAATGGTGACAAATTGCTGTCTGTAGATGTAGTTAGGGCAGCTGAGCTAGACATTTCCAATAAAAATTGGAGCACACTGGTCAAATACTAGTTCTTAAATGGCCATCATTAATTGTGAAGAAGGTTATTGCCAGTATTACAGCAGCCTACTGAGGCACTCACACCTCCTATATGTGGAATATAATTTGCTCTTCAATATTTTGTAGCAGACCTCAAAGTGATAGCATGACATGATCATTTATCAAACAGAGACTGCCCAGAAAAGTGTCTGGTCCCTTTAGTACAGTTTATTGAAAGCTGGAAAGTGAAAGCACTTTATTAGAGACAGGAAGGCAATGAACAACTAGAGCATATCGAAAGGCTAATCATATTTCAGCACAGGATTAGTGTGTTCTTAGATAAACATACACTAGACTGAGTATGTTCTGGGTCATTTATCAAGTGAGTAACTGCTCATGAAAATCTACAGCACTCTGTACATTCATCAAAGTTTAGCTGTTTACATGTTATGGTTTTAAGTAATATACAGTTTTGAGTTCTAAAAACCTATATTAATTGTATTAATTCTTTTAAAGGGAAATCTAATACTTATTAAACATTTTTCAAGACAATGGCTGATTGCCCAGATAAGAACAAAATAATAAATTATGCTGGCTAAATATTTTCTTTTTAAATAAGCCCAGGCAAAAATGTCTTTTTCCTAAAGTTATTTAACACTTTTTTGAGGGAGAGGGGGGTATACACTGAATCTACTAAACAGTTATGTTATCACAGTATTATGCAGACAGATCTGATAGAGTCTTCCTTCGTAATTAATGTTATGGAACTAACAACGTTTCCCTAGGTGGACTGTTCCCACTTGGGAAGTTCCACAAGAAGAAAGTTTTGTGTCTCCATACTGCAGCTGTCCCTCTCGGACTTCCTTCAGCACTCACTCTATCAGCATGGCTTCTCCAGGAACTGTTCTCCCCTGGGCTTCCCACAGGCTGCTACTCCAGGTCTACCCTTAAACAGTTCCAAACTATGGAGTGGAGAAGTGGGTGTAAGCATTAACTTACCTGCAAAAGTCCCATGGGTTTTTGTTGGGAAGGAGGAGGTTCATGCTGCCTTTCCCTTTGTCCCCTTATTCTCTACCCATGAATCCTAAACCACATGGTACACCTACAGAATGGCTTTCATCAGATTGGGAGGAGAGTGGAATGATGCAGTAGAGTATCATCTTCTGCATCCCCCTTGGATTTAAGTCCCCTCTACTCCCAGAGACAGAATAGATGATAGGGCACATTGTTATTAATTTTGCAGTCTGAATTTGAAGGAGGACCTATGAACTTGGATTAGCAGATATTTGACTTTTGCTATCAAGCCATGAAAATTGTCCACATTTTCTGGTTTATGAAATGCTGATCCTCATTGAGCAGATGTTTCTACAACTATGGTACATCAGTTCTAGTATTATCCACCCCTTCTCTCGCTCTCATACATAGCCTTTAGAATCTCCTCTCAAATGCTCTATACAGCCACATACTATATGGATTCATATTCAGAGTAACATTGGAAGGAAATTTTGGACCATGTGTATTTCAGAAGGTAGGCTCTTTGAATAGAATGCAGCAACTTACTAAGCACTTATGAATAGCCTTCAAATCTTGTTAACTTTAATATATTGAAGTTAAAAGACAGAAAAAAGTTTGATCTAGGTCATATTGCCCTTGATTTACCAGACAGAAACCCAGACTGCAGAAAGGTACATTTTAAATGTTTCACTATTTGGGCCAAGAATGTAACTGACCACCCACAGATATGTAGGGGAGTTACTATGTCTTGTGTAAATTATATTCTTCCAGCATGATTTGCCAGATTTTAGTTTTATTTTTTTAATCAATTTTTGCATGAAATGTCCACTGTCCTATGAATTTCTGAAGCCTGTACAGGTAGAATTATATTTTAAGGGCCTTTTATGATGCAAAAGGCTGTATATCTTCTCCTCCTATGTGTGATATAAAAACATATGCATATGTTACTCACATTACTGTCTTCTTGACTGGCTTTTCTTCAGTGTCTGGCATTTAAAAGTATGATGGCAAAGACAATTGTCTGCAAGTAGCATTATTATATCCTAAAAAACAGAGGATCTTTCTTGTGTTCAGCTACCAAGTGCTAACATTTTTGTTGCCTGGCATCAGGACCCTATTCTGTGGTCTTCCCAACTAACCCAATAGAAGTTTCCATGCTCTCCCACAAGAGAAGCATGATAAAGATAGACCAGATTTTATGCATGTCTATAAAATACTGGTTTTCAGGCTAGCATTCTCAGCTAGAGCCGTTGTCGGACCTGAGCTTTCCTGTCATTACTGATCACTGGTGCTCTGAGTTAGAAAATCTTTAACACCTCCAAAAATGCTTCTTCAGCAATCAATTTTTCCTGCATGAAAATATGGTAAGCACTAGGTGGAGGTCAATAGACTTATTCCGATAAAGTCTCTGCTCTATTTGGCTTTCCAGAGGCACTGCAAAATCAACCAAAAGAAACTTCTGCCACCAGCCAGAGCTTTTGCAAAAATAGGCTCAGAGTGTATGGAAATCTGATTAGACAACATCAGAGCCTGGACTGAGCATTTACTATTTAAAATGATAGACAACATCTTACAGTTCTAGGATAATGAATGTTGTTGTTAGCACCAAGTCCAGTACAAGCAAAGCAAAACCATGGGACTGGTAACCTAATACCTTTATGGAAAGATTTGACCTACAGCTTGTTGCATTCCCCACTCTCTTCTTGACCCGGAGTCCCCTTCTGTTACAATATGTCTGAACCAGTCCTACTTAGTACTGTTGCTTTCTGGCTTCTTTCCATAACCATATTCCTCCCATTTGGAAGCGCCTCAGTTAGTTGAGGATTTTTATCATAGGAACTAGTGCTAGACAATTGTCTTGGGATGTGTAAACCTGACTCTAGAGGGGAGTGTCAGAAATAAAGAATCAAAACCAATGGATGATGATTGGCATGTCAGCTTGCCATCACTCACTTTGTATTTGATCGTAAATGTTTCTGTCACTGCCTTCCTATTTCTATTATGTAAAATACTGTGCTGCATTCAAAAAGTGTCATACAAAGCCCCAGTCCTACAAATACACATACTTAATTTTACACCCAGAAGTCCAAAAGAAGACTTTTCCATGAACAACCAGCATGATTACCGAACTCTATCGTCTTCAGTCTCAAGATAAAGCAACAGTCTTGGTTTTTCTCTTTTCTTCTGTTAATTGCAGGATTTGGAGTTTGTATTGAACAAATGGACCAAGCTGTGCAGAATGGATCTTAAAGGGAATCCTGTTTGCCGCAAACCAAAATACAGGGACAGGCTTATTATACAGTCAAAAACTCTAGGTAAAAGAGTATGGTTAGAACTCTTTCCACTTAAAAAAAATAGTTGGCACATTATCTATTTTTGAATTACAGTGAAACTCCTATGAAACCAAGTAATGTCCTCCACATTAATGTCAGGTGGTAAATATAATTTTTAAAAGCTATTGTACAAGTTATATAGTTTAAATTGATTAATAAGCTAAAAAAACCCTGTTGCTTATTATGACTCAACTTATTATTATTAACAAAAGTACAGTTTACTAAAAAGGAGTGATACTATGGCATATCCATACAATTATAATTCAAGCTTTTCTGTGTTTGTGGTCCCAAATTAGGCGATACTGATTTTTAAAGATATCTTTCATTTTTTTCCCCTTGTAGCATTACTGCAGGGTAGAGTTAAGGTAGTTTGGGTGTCTTAACTATGCATTTTACGTTGATGCTTCTTACATTGATGGAAGAGGTTTTTCTGTTGATGTAGTTAATTCACCTCTCCAAGAATGGTAGTTAGGTCAACGGAAGAATTATTCCATCAACCGAGGCATGTCTACATCAAGAGTTAAGTTGACCTAACTACGGCACTCAAGGCACAATATTTTTCACAGCCCTGAGCAATGTAGCTAAGTTGATCTATTTTTTAAGTGTAGACCAGGCCTAAGTTGTAGTCAAACAAGAAACTTAATTTGGAAATGTGGATGGAGTCAAATCATGCTAGAACTGTGGGTCCTACTGCACTACAGAGTGAGTGAAGTTATGATAAAGGATCAAATCGTGCTTTCTTACATCATACAGGTGGCCCCAAGAGGTCAGTGGGACTATTTGATGAGTAAGGCAGGCAGGTTTTGGTTGCAAATGTGTACTTCCTTATGCCCTTATAAATGTATATGTCCTGCATAAATGTATGCTCTCTTTTTAGACCCCTGCACTCTCACTATCACGTCTTAATTTGGATATCAAACATTCTCCTTGCAAACCATACAAATAATTGATAGTCTCTTTCCCATGCATTTGAAAACTGCCATGTTACACATGAAATTCATTTCTTTATGAATAATTTTCAAGATATAATCTATCACTTGATTTCTTTTCTGACAAAGTTAACTAAAATGTAAGCAATTTTTGGCAAAAGGAAACATATCAGTGTACATAAGATATTTAATAGTTTAACCTTTTAGTTGACTAACTTTATTATGAAAAGTGTGTGTGTGTGTGTGTGTTTTCCTTTTTCCTCAGAATCCCTTGATGGGAAAGAAATAAAAGAAATAGAAAGACAATTCCTAATGAATTGGAAAGCATCCAAAGCCTCTAGGAAAAAAAGCAAGGAAGAGAGCATGACAAATGAACATGCAGTTTATCCACATTTCTGTAAGCAAACTAATCAAGTACTCCATTTACAATATGATCATTTACAACATTATAACAACCCTAAAATTTTATCTCACAGCAAAGATGTTGGAAACAAACTTCAGGCTGAAGAATGGGCCAAGATGGAAGGTTCAGATCTAATTAATAAATTCAGATTCCAAAGCCAGAAGGGACCATTGTGATCCTCCCATCTGACATCCTGTATAACGCAGGCCATAGAACTCCCCCAAAATAATTAATACAGCATATTTTTTTAAAAGCATCCAATCATGATTTAAACAGTATCGATGATCTTTCATGACCCTTGACAAGTTGTTCTAATAGTTAATTACTCTCACTGTTTAAAATCTATGCCTTATTTCCAGTCCGAGTTTATCTAGCTTCAACATCAAGCCATTGGATTGTGTTATATCTTTCTGTGCTAGACTGAAGAGCACAATACTAAATATTTATTCCCCATGTAGGTATTTATGGACTGCAATCAAGTCACACCTTAACATTCTCTTTGTTAAAGTAACTAGATTGAGCTCCTTGAATTTGTTGCTGTGAGGCATGTTTTTTAATCCTTTAATCATTCTTGTGGCTTTTCTCTGAACCCTCTCCAATTTATCAACTTCCTTTTGTCCACTCAATGCTTCCTAAATAGGTTATGACCACTGATTTTTAACATTCCAGTCATGGGAATCATCCCACCAGATTTCAGTAATACCAACTAGATCAAATTTATGCTCATAAATGAGGAATCCACTTCTACTTGTTTGTTACCCAGGCTCCTATCATTGGCATATGGGCAATTAAATAATTTCTTCTCTTCATGTCCTTTGGTTCCTTGATTTAATTTTGTTCTCAACATCTCAATTTTGTGCTGAGTGCTCATATCCTCCCTCTTTTTATCCTCCCCTTTTTTTTTATTAGTTTAACACCCTCTTGGCGACTCTAGTCAACCTGTCCCAGAGAAGATTGGTCTTGTTTCTAGTGAGGTGGAAGCCATCTAAACTATACATCTCCCTCTCCCTATAGAAGGTGGACCAATGTTCCACAAAGCCAAATCCCACCTACACCACTTTTCAAGCCAGCGTTTCACTTTCAGAATCTTCTGCCTTGTGCCTTCCTTTGCTTGTGGGACCGGAATGATCTCAGAGAATATCACTTGGACATTCTTCAGCACACTTCCAAGTTCCCTGCGATATCTGCGAGACGTCCCATGACTCAGTGTCATTAGTGCTCTAACAAACCAGCACCAATGGATCCCTTCCTGTCAACTTCAAAGTCTATCCAATTTTAGATTAACATCTAGTGTTATGTTCTGGGAAGGCAATTCATTGTCCTGTTGTCTGCCTGACCCTTGCACAAAATTCTAGTAATACTTCGGAATATTGAATCCCCAACAAGGATCATCAGTTTTCCTTGGACAGTTGAAGAAATCTTTGTGAGGAAGCTTGATTTTCTTACAGGTTGGGCTAAATTGCCATCCACAGTTGAGTCCCGTACATGTCTCCATTTCCGTGACCAGCTGGATCTTGAGAGGTATTTTCCACAGTTTCCAAGTTGAGGGCCTGGCATCTATTGGAAACTTCCAGCTACGTGGAATTCTTCCTGGTCTTCTCTGTCTGGTGGCCACAGCCTGCCCATCCTTGTCGATCTTCAACCATGTAGACTGTCTCAGTGACCTCTTGCCTCTGGTAGTTACGAACTGCCAGTCTTCCTCTCTGACCTCCTCTGTCTCCGACTCCTTGGTGAGCAGCTCCTTTTTACCTGGGGTATTGATGTTTCCTGAACCTGACTGTCAAGGAACTCCTCAGCTTCTCTGATCAGGAAGGTGTAGATCTTCAGTTTTTGTTCTGACTCACCTCTATTTTAAACTTGTCAGCATCACGGTAAGGATAGGCAAATAGATTTTGAGCCAGTGATGGTGAATGTTCATGATAATTTTGTAAGGCTGATTTTCACACATAGAAGAATGCTTGTCCAACACTTTGGGATAAGTACACACACAATCAGTGCAGTGCAGGAACAGTGACCCGCGGCCACTGGGAGCTGCAGGCGGCCATGCCTGCAGACGGTCAATGTAAACAGTGTCTCGCGGCCTGCCAGCGGTTTACCCTGACAGGCTGCATGCAGCCCGCGGGCCACAGGTTGCCCACCACTGATGTAACTAGATATGAGAGTTGGCAAACTAGTTCATATTTAGTATTATCACTTGGTTTATATTCATTATAATAATTTGTCTTTGGTACTGTAAAGACACACAAGAGGATTCTGTCCCTCCCACAAGAAGTTTACAGTCTGAATAGGCAAATAAAATAAGAACACACCTCCCCAAAAATATATTTAGGTATTAAATTCAAACAAGCCTGAATCAAACTTTTTTTGAGGTTTAAAAAAATTAACTTTTTCAATTTTCATTTTTGTGTGCTTCTGCTTTTCTCGATTTCAAGTAGGACTGGAAGCATAAATAAATAATTAAAATGATAAAGGCTATTTTTCACAGCATTTCCAACCCAACTGGATGCAGGAAGTACTGATATATAAGAAAGCTTGTGAAAGAGACTGTTCTTGCAAGATTTTAAGCCTAGTCATTAAAACTCAGGTGGCTCAAATAGCTTGTAAATAAGCATTTATACATAAATGAACTAATGGAAGTTCTCCAATTGCTTCTTGATAAGCTCTGATACGTAATTTTAGCGACAGGACTTATTGTGATCTACAATCATGCCATATCAAATTGCTCTCTCATGAGATCTCACAAAATAAGGGTCTGATTGTAGGAGGTGCTGAATAGTCTCACCTCCCACTAAGACCATGTCTACACTACCATTTAGTTTATTATTTGTACATAACAAAAAATATTAAAACTTGCAAGCCATATAATAACTAGCAAAATGATGTCATACTTTGTCTTGAAATATTACATTAATACTTAATTCTTTGTATCCTGCAGATGACTTTGGAACAGGCCATCCCATTGTTCCTGTTTATTACAATCCTTCTGGAAAAGGAAAACCAAAATTTGTTATTTTATCTGAGCTACATAGGTCTCCACATAACAGAGAAGAACCTCTGCAAAGACCCCAGGAAGGAAGTAATGTTAATGTTAGCAAAAAATTCAGGTATGTTCCCCTAAAAGATCCTGGGTCCAATTCTGCTATGTACACTTGTATGGCTCTCACTGAAGTAGTTGGAACTAAGGGTACGACTACACTATGAAATTAGGTCGAATTAATAGAAGTTGATTTTTAGGAAGCGATTTCATACAGTCAGTTGTGTGTGTCCTCACTAAGCACATTAAGTCAGTGGAGTGCGTCCACAGTACCATGACTAGCATCGACTTTCGGAGCGTTGCACTGTGGGTAGCTATCCCACAGTTCCCGCAGTCTCCGCTGCCCATTGGAATTCTGGGTTGAGCTCCCAATGCCTGATGAGGCAAAAACATTGTCGCAGGTGGTTTTGGGTACATGTCGTCAGTCGCCCCTCCCTCCGTGAAAGCAACGGCAGACAATCGTTTCGCAACTTTTTTCCATGTGGGCGCCATACTGCTTTCAGCAGACGGTGCAGTAGGACTGCTAACTGTCGTCATTGAACGACCACTTCTGCTGCCACTCTGCTCTCCTGCTCTGGCCACAGACGGTGCAATAGGTCAGAAAAACTGGTCTTCCAACCACCGCTTCCGCTGCCACTCTGCTCTCCTGGTGGTCTCGCAGGTCCTCTATATGACCGTTGTCATTCGCCGCTTCTGCTGCAACTCTGCTCTCCTGCTCTTGTCTTGCCATACCACGGCAAGTGTGCAGCCCACTCAGCTCACCTAACGGACACCGCTGCTGTTGTGTCCTGGCAGCAGACGGTGCAGTAATCTGCAAAACTGGTCTTCCAACCACCACTTCCACTGCCACTCTGCTCTCCTGCTCTCCTGCAGACGCCATACCACGGCAAGCATGGAGCTCGCTCAGATCACCGCAGCAGTTACCTCGCACATTATCTTGCAGTATATGCAGAACCAGAACCTGCAAAAGCAGGCGAGGAGGCGACAGCAGCGCAATAATGAGAGTGATGAGGACAAGGACCCAGACTTCTCTCAAAGTACGGGCCCTGGCAATTTGGACATCCTGGTGGCAATGGGGCAGGCTCACGCCATGGAACTCTGATTCTGGGCCCGGGAAACAAGCACAGACTGGTGGAACCGCAAAGTGTTGCAGGTTTGGGATGATTCCCAGTGGCTGCAAAACTTTCGCATGCATAAGGACACTTTCATGGAACTTTGTGACTTGCTTTCCCCTGCCCTAAAGCACAAGAATACCAAGATCAGAGTAGCCCTCATAGTTCACAAGCGAGTGGCGATAGCCCCCTAGAAGTTTGCAATGTCAGACAGCTACCGGTCAGTCGGGAATCAATTTGGAGTGGGCAAATCTATGGTAGGGGCTGCTGTGATCCAAATAGCCAACGCAATCACTGAGCTGCTGCTATCAAGGGTAGCAACTCTGGGAAATGTGCAGGTCATAGTGGATGGCTTTGCTGCAATGGGATTCCCTAACTGTGGTGGGGCGATAGACGGATAGGGAGAGAAATAGACTGCATATCCCTATCTTGGGACCGGACCACCTTGGCAACAAGTACATAAACCGAAGGGGGTACTTTTCAATGGTGCTGCAAGCACTGGTGAATCACAAGGGACTTTTCATCGACATCAACGTGGGATGGCCAGGAAAGGTAGATGACGCTCGCATCTTCAGGAACTCTGGTCTGTCTGAACAGCTGCAGCAGGGGACTTACTTTCCAGACCAGAAAATAACCGTTGGGGATGCTGAAATGCCTATCGTGATCCTTGGGGACCCAACCTACCCCTTAATGCCATGGCTTATGAAGCCATACACAGGCACCCTGGACAGTAGTCAGGAGCTGTTCAACTATAGGCTGAGCAAGTGCAGAATGGTGGTAGAATGTGCATTTGGATGTTTAAAAGCGTGCTGGCGCAGTTTACTGACTTGCTTAGACCTCAGTGAAACCAATATTCCCATTGTTATTCGTGCTTGCTGTGTGCTCCACAATATCTGTGAGAGTAAGGGGGAGACGTTTATGGCGGGGTGGGAGGTTGAGGCAAATCACCTGGCTGCTGATTACACACAGCCAGACACCAGGGTGGTTAGAAGAACACAGCAGGGCGCACTGCGCATCAGAGAAGCTTTGAAAACCAGTTTCATGACTAGCCAGGCTACGGTGTGAAAGTTCCGTTTGTTTCTCCTTGATGAAAACTCGCCCCCTTGGTTCACTCTACTGCTCTGTAAGCCAACCGTCCTCCCCTCTCCCCTTCGATCACCGCTTGCAGAGGCAAAAAGTCATTGTTTCAAATTCATGCATTCTTTATTAATTTGTCACAAATAGGGGAATAACTGCCAAAGTAGCCCAGGAGAGGTGGGGAAGGAGGGAAGCACCGGGTGGGGTGTGAGAGGAGGAGGGGAGGGAAGGACAAGGCCACACTGCACTTCAAAACTCATTGAATGCCAGCTTTCTGTTGTTTGGGCAGTCATCTGGGGTGGAGTGGTTGGGTACCCGGAGTGCCCCACCCCTCCCTCCCGTGTTCTTGGGCGTCTGGGTGAGGAGGCTATGGAACTTGGGGAAGAGGGCGGTTGGTTACACAGGGGCTGCAGCTGCAGTCTGTGCTCCTGCTGCCATTCCTGCAGCTCAACCATATGCCGGAGCATATCAGTTTGATTCTCCGGTAACCTCAGCATTGCATCCTGACTCCTCTCCTCTTGCTCCTGCCACCTGTCCTCTTGCTCCCGCCACCTGTCCTCTCATGCGTCCCTCCTGTCCTCGCATTCATTTTGTGCTTTCCTGGACTCTGACATTGTCTGCCTCCACGCATTTTGCTGAGCTCTCTCAGTGCGGGAGGACTGCATGAGCTCAGAGAACATTCCATCGCGAGTGCGGTTTTTTCGACTTCTTATCTGCGCTAGCCTCTGGGGCGGAGATGATAGGGGGAGTGTTGAAACATTTGCAGTTGTGGGAGGAAAAAAAAGGGAGAGTAGTATTTAAAAAGGCACATTTTTTAGAGAACAATGGGTAGACTCTTTAACGGTGAACCAAGCTGTTAACATTACATAGCACATGTACTTTCGGGACAAGGTCACATTTTGCCTCTTATTTTGAGGGCCTGCCAGTTTGATGTGAGAGATCACACACGCAGGGCCGGGCAACAGAATTTGTGCAGGCAGCCATGGTAAGCCACAGTCTTTTGGCTTCTTTAACCTTCATAACATGTGCGAATGGTTTCAAACAGCAGCGCCCTCAATTCCCATACCAAGCACCCGTTGGGTTGACCATTTAAAATGGATTGGCCATTTAAAAGGAGGGGCTGCGGTTTTCGGGTTAACATGCAGCACAAACCTAACTAAATCCCCCCTCACACCCAATTCTCTGGGATGATCGCTTCACCCCTTCCCCCACCGCGTGGCTAACAGCGGGGATGATTTCTTTTCAGCCACAGGCACGCAGCCCAGCAGGAACAGCCACCTCTGAATCTCCCCTTAATAAAATTCCCCTATTTCAACCAGGTAACCATGAATAATATCACTTTCCTGAGGATAACACAGAGAGATAAAGAACGGATGTTGCTTGACTGCATTCCAGTAGCTGTGGTGGCCGAGAATGCATCCCAAGTCTTCAGGGCAAATAATCATTAAACACGCTTGCTTTTAAACCATGTATTATATTTACAAAGGTACACTCACCAGAGGTGCCTTCTCCGCCTTCAAGGTCCGGGAGCCCGCCTTGCGAGGGTTGGGAGGGTATTGTCTCCAGAATGATAAACAGTTCCTGGCTGTTGGGGAGAATGGTTTCTCCGCTTGCCTGCTGTGTGCTACTCTCATCCTCATCATCATCATTATCTTCCTCGTTCCCAAAATTCTCATCCCTGTTGCATGAGACTCCCCTCTTGCAGGAGTCCACGAACAGGGGTGGGGTAGTGGTGGGGGCACCCCCTAGAATTGCATGCAGCTCATTATAGAAGCAGCATGTCTGGGGGTCTGACCTGGAGCGGCCGTTTGCCTCTTTGGTTTTTGGTAGGCTTGCCTGAGCTCCTTAAGTTTCACACGGCACTGCTGTGGGTCCCTGTTGTAGCCTGTGTCCATCATGCCTTTGGAGATTTTTTCCAAATATTTTGGCATTTCGTCTTTTGGAATGCAGTTCTGATAGCACAGATTCATCTCCCCATACAGCGATCAGATCCAGTACCTCCCATTCGGTCCATACTGGAGCTCTTTTGCTATTCTGGGATTCCCTGGTCACCTCTGCTGATGAGCTCTGCATGGTCACCTGTGCTGATCAGCTTGCCACGCTGGCCAAACAGGAAATGAAATTCAAAAGTTCACAGGGCTTTTCCTGTCTACCTGGCCAGTGCATCTGAGTTGAGAGTACTGTCCAGAGCGGTCACAATGGAGCACTCTGGGATAGCTCCCGGAAGCCAATACCGTCAATTGCATCCACGCTACCCCAAATTTAACCTGGCGATGTCAATTTCAGCACTAATCCCCTCGTCGGGGAGGAGTACAGAAATCGATTTTAAGAGACCTTTAAGTCGACAAAAATGGCTTCATTGTGTGGACAGGTGTAGGGTTAAATCGATCTAATGCTGCTAAATTCAACCTAAACTCGTAATGTAGACCAGGGCTAAGTGACTTCCACCAGTTCACTGGTATGACTTTCTTTAAAACATCATCAGCAAACATATTTCTTGAATGGTTCTTATTCCCAAACTGGGTCTCTTTTACAGCCTGCTTCTACTATAGGTTTTCCTTTCTAGTGAGAGAATGGTATGGTAGATCTCAAATCAATGAAGGCTACACTCAGAAAGACCTCAAGACTTCTGGAATATGCTGCTCAAACAGTTTCACTTTTGTTTCTACTGCCTGTCCCTCCCTTCTCCCATTTATCTCCAGACTTCTTCTCCTTGTCCAGATCTATTCCGCCCCCAACAATCTTCTAGTCATTGAACTTTTTGAAACTTTGCACTTTTAGAGAGAGGTAAGGGATTGACTATGTGTACACAAATTTGCAGAGGGACAATAGGGTTGAGGTCTGTTATTTCTCACCTGTATATATTATTTATTTATTTAAAATATTTTTGCTGTTAACAAGCATGTTATCTCTGGAGACACAAATCCACAGTTTGAGAACTGCAAAATTAAGCATCTCTGATGGTATCTTCTAGACCAGGGATTCTCAAAGTGGGGGGTCAGGACCTCTCAGGCGGTCGCAAGGTTATTACATGGGGGGGTCACGAGCTGTCAGCTTCCACCCCAAACCCCACTTTGCCTCCAACATTTATAATGGTGTTAAATATATTAAAAAGTGTTTTTAATTTATAAAGGGGGTCGCACTCAGAGGCTTGCTATGTGAAAGGGGTCACCAGTACAAAAGTTTTTGAGAATCACTGTTTTAGACTGAGCACTAAGTGTACTGTGTAGATAGAAAGATTAACCTAAATAATCTATTCAGAAGCCCCTGGAACCCTATAAGATTGGATCCCTAATCCATGAACTATTGGAACTCATTTATAAAACTTTTCTTAAACATTTCATTTAATATATTGTCTCATACTATAGAATTAGAATTTATAATCCCTATTACATTATATCTCAAAGATATCTTATAATGGATCTTAATTAAAACTATCTTTAGATAGGTTTTTTCCTCAAAAAGCATTTTATCAAAAAAAAATCTGATTTTTTAAATCATTGATTTTTATCCACCCTGTCCCAGACCCTTTGGTTCTGGTCTGCAGAGGTAGCCAGCTGAACCCCGAGAGTCTGATTGAGTCTTTCCACTATCCCATCAGTCGTGGGTATGCTGGAGTTGTACGAGTTTTGTGGAGCCATAGAATTTCAGAAACCCTATTGGAACACTTTGAATTCAAAATTTCTCCCTTGAGCTGTGTATAATTCAGGACCCAAAATCTGGTGAAGAATTCATTCACGAGAACTTCTGCTAGTGTCACAGCATCTTGGTTCTTTATTGGGTAAACTTCAGACCATTTTGTGAAGTAGTACATAGTTATATTGATTGCCAGACTCTGTTTCGGGCAGGGCCCAAGCACATTGACAGTAGTGTGCTCTTTTGGGGCCCACACAAGATACTGGACCGATCCCACGACAAAACTCTTTGGCCAGAAATGGAAAGAATGTGCTTGCAACAAAACAGAATGATGTGGCGTCGACTTGCGTTCTGTGGAGGAATGGACGAGGACAAGCCGGACAAAGGAGACAAGATACTGCTGCACAGGGGTTCTCCCTGTCATAGGGGGACTCTTCTCTGCCACACAAACATTACATTTCTTGTATCAGTTTTCTACATCCTGTCTGCATTTCATCCAATAGAAATTTTCTCTTAGCTTGACTGTGGTTTTTGCAACCTCAAAATGTCCATCAGTTTTAAAATCATGACATATCAGAACCTTCTTTTTCAATGTATCTGGTGCAACCAGCTAGTACCTGTACCCATTGCCCATTGTTTTTTCCCATCTCCTGTACAATATTCCATCTTCAAACTCCGAGCTTTCTTACTGTGACCAGAAAGCTTTTACTATGGTCTGTGGAGATACTACATTCCAGTGTGGCTACCTTTGCCAAATGATTTTCCAATCACACACTATCCTGATGTCCGTATCCTCTCTTTGGGAATCATTTAACTGCTCAGAAGTCCATTCTTGCAATTCTGCATCCACTGTTCCAATTGGTGAACCAGGAACATTTGTACTGCAAATTATAAGAGGAGAGGAGACAGACATCTCTTCCTGAGCACACTCGTTCCCTTGAGCAACAAATTCCTTGTTCTCCTGCTTAGAGCAGAGTTTGCAATTAGCCTCTCAACAAGGCCACCCGGACAAGGGTGTGTATTACCATGCTTGTTCCCAGGTTTGTGTGTAATTCTGAGATCATAACTGACATTTTTCCAACCAGATGGCAAGTTGTCCCTTAGGATTCCTGAATCTAAAGAGTAATTACAGGGATACATGGTCTGTCATGACCACAGTTTTTCTTCCATACAAATAGTGATGAAAATGTTCTTTAGATTTAAGCACAGTCAGTAGTTCCTTTTGGGTGGTGCTATACATTCTCTCCAGAAAACTTAAACTTTTGCTGTAATAAGCCACCACCCTCTCAAGTCCTTTATGTTCTCTTGTCATTACTGTCCCTCAAATCGTAAGCACTAGCATCTATATCCAATATGAATAGGGGGGTTGAAACATGGATAGGCTGAAACAGGTACAGTCCACTCTGAAAATGTGAAATCACATGCTGCTACTCACTGAAATTGTTTTCCTTTTTCACCCAACTTACGCTATGGTTTTGAAATATTGGCAAATCCACAAATAAGCCTTTTGTAATAGGAGCCCTACAAAACTTTGCACATCTATGAGTGTCTGGACATTTGACCAGCTTTGTACAGTTTCAATTTTCTTTTTGCCAGTGGAAATTCCCTCCTCACAGATTGTGTTCCCAAGGAAAATTACCTTTTTTTTTTTTTTTTTTTTTTTAAACAACTCCTTTATTTGGATTCACACTGACAGCCTTAAGCCTATCATAGACTATTTGTAAATGTATCAATTCCTGCTCAAAGATTTTAGTATGCACCAGAGAGGGGCATGCCATGCAGTATGCTCTCCATTACTTTCTTAAATGTGGCTGGTGCATTACACAGGCCAAAAAAACTCACTTTAAATTGCCAGAGACCTTTTTCTTTCTGTGAAAGCACTTTTTTTCCTGTTGTTTGGATCCATTTCCACTTGCCAATACCCACTTTTAAGATCCAGTATGGAAAACCAGATTGAACCTGCTGCAGCATCCAGACTATCATCTATTTATAGTAAAGTGATTTAATTTAGTTTTGTATAGAAACTAGTGCTGCCATCTTTTTTCTCAACTGGAATTGTGAGTGAGGCCCAAGGACTAGATGAAAGCTCAATCATTCCTTCCTTATAGATTTCCTTAATGGCCTGTAAAGCCTCTTCCCTCTTTGCAATTTGTAAATGGTCTGGTGGCTGTTTAATCCCATAAATATGAATGCACAGAGGCAGCTCTTGAAGAGTGGGAAGGCACCCCTCTTCTTGTAGACCTAAATTGATTTTAAGCCAAAGCTGAGCACAGTTAAATAGAAATCTGTATAGAACTCCCACTCCACTGCTGCAGAAGGCACAGTCATCCCAAAGTGACCCAGCATTTTTGAGACCATCTAGGATTTTTTCCTGTCACTAAATTGGTTTCTGAATCCAGTAATTCATTCCTTTTAGCCTTGTTATTTAATAATAGAGGACTCTAAAAATGGGGAAACTTTACATTAGGTGAGTTGAATATTAACAGAATGATGACATTTTTCATTGTAAAACAGTCGTCGTTTGACCCATCTAGTTTATCAGATACTTTTCCAAATGAATATTTCAATTTTTGTACAGTTTGGCTTATAAATTATTTTATGATGCTGTGCTGCTTAGAAGAGTTTCCAAACATAACATAATTAAAAAAACATAATATCAAGTAATTCACAATGTCATCTCTTAAAATGTTTTCATCAAGTAACCTGTCTTTTGAAGCCTTAGACAGTTTAGTATGTGAGGATAAGGAGAGGAGAACAAAGTGGCAATTTTGCTAATTTACAATCTGAAAACAATTGTTCCTTATAAAGACTATCCTTTACATGTTCAGATGGTGGAACACACTTTTTAAAAAGATGAATAAGGCTCCTTTATAGCTTCTCAGCAGCAGTTAGCAATTGAAAATTTTCCATCAGATCCATAGGCTTCTCTCTAAACAGCAGGCTTTTTCCTTAATTAATTAACTTCTAAATTATAAAGTCTTGGTGATATTTCTCAAAAGTGTGAGGAGATTGTTTACCATCAGCCATTCTAACAGAGAAAGAACAATGTGCTGCAGTGGGAATTCTGTAGCTGCAGGCTCCTGCCTCTTGGCTCTCTGCTCTCACAGTTCACTTAATGGCTTTGTTTTTACATCTGTCAATGAACCAGCACGTATATTCACTTGAGTATAAAGCTCAATGAAAGGGCAATACGTTGTTTAAAAACAAAGATTAGTGTTGCCCTAAAACAAGGTAGTAAAGTTAATCAGCCAGGGGTTTTATATATTTTCCAACAGCATAATTTGCTTGTGTTCAACTTTTGCACTATACGTCAAGCATGATGCTGATAGCTTAGCCTCTAACATGAGACATGAATGATACAAGAGACAAAAAATGCTATTTTAACTCATTCCAAATTAGTAGCCCTAAAATATTTTATAGAATGTAGGGCCTAATGACTTTTCTTGTTCACAGAATAGATGTTTTTTCTTGAATTTCTTTAGTCAGTTGATGTTACAAAGAAAACAATTCTAAGTTAGGCTGGTCCCCCACACTCTGATGGCTCGAGTTACATAGTGACATGGGTATGATACTTAAGGCTGTGAGTCTGTCACAAAATACACAAATTCCTTGACTTTCTGGGACCTCCGTGACTTCTGCAGCGGCAGGTACATCTGGCCTGCAGGGGCTTCCTGAGCAGCTCGGGCAGCCCCTGGGGCTGCTGGGGCAGTCTTGGGCCACTGCGCCTCCCCCCCTCCCAACAGCAGCAGGGGTCTCAGGCTGATGTGCCCCTCTCCCCTGCAGCAGCAGGGGCCCAGGCAGTGTGCCACTGCCCCCCTCCCCACAGAGCACCCATGGCACCCCTGGGCTGCTCCCCACCCCACAGAACACCCACAGCACCCCCAGGCCACCCAAGCCCCAGAGCCCCCATGGTATATAGTCAGGCATATATAGTACAAGTCATGGACACGTCAGGGGTTGTGAATTTTTGTTTACTGCCTGTGACCTGTCCGTGACTTTTACTAAAATTACCTGTGACTAAAACATAGCCTCAATGATACTATCATCATTTATTCTGAATTCTTGCTATATCACAGACATGTTAGTATATATACGACTATCTTTGTACCAACACCATTAGCTGACTTTATAAATTATGCAGCTATAAGTGCCTGTGTATCTGAGAACAAGATTAAACCTTGGACTGGATTAGGCTTGTTTTCTGTTGTGTTAATACTAGGGCTCATAAGGAATTTTGTGACTCAACTTTTTTTGTAGGAAAATATTGATTCAACAACTTCAAAACTTTTCACAGGAAAGAGTCCGTTTTATTGAAACCTTTGCCAGGAAAGTTTCTTAGGTACAGGATGGAATTTCAAAATGAGAGACATTCCTCCTCCCCAGAATAGCCAACAGGCCAGTCTTTAGGGTACTCAACTGCTATGTAGTAGACACAGGTTCAAGTCCCTGCTCCTTCTGATTCTGAAACCTCTCTGTCTCTCTGGTTGGAGCTGTTCCACTGTGTGTAAATAATTACGGTAAATATTAATTGGGTGAGCAAGAGAGACTGACTCTATCTATAGTCCAGTACATTAAGGCATTCATCTGGGATTTGGGAGACTCAGGTTCAAGTCCCTGCTCTGACTCAGGCAGAGCGAGTGCCCGAACCACTGGTCTACTGGCCGTTGCAGGGCAATGGTGTGTCTTTCTCTCATTTTTCATGAAAACTTCCAAAGATCTCAATTTTGTTCCAATGTAGAACAAAAACAGATTTCAAAACCTTGCAAATGTTTTCTGTCCAGCCCTGGTTAATACCAAACAAAGTCTAACTGGTGATTGCAGAACACAATAATCTTTTCAAACAAAGAAAATGGAATTAAACCGTTCAGCATTCTCATTTAAACACTAATAAACTGTTTAGGATTATTCTCGTTCTTGTTTATAGATTACCTGGACAAGTTTCAGTCAACTGCTTAGAAAACACACCTTTAAGCAGTGTGATCCTAAAATAATTAAATTCCACTTAAGTATCAGTACTTCCCTTCATCAGTAAAGGCACTCGTGAACTGGCTTCATATTTTTTTTTTATTATTTGCCAGTAACTGATAGATCATTGAAAAGTGCAGAAAACAGTCTTTTTTTTTTTTTTTCACCTGATAAAGCAGTCTGTCATGGTCTGCTGAGCTAATTAAAACCAAGTGACACATGGGAATACTTCAGTAATTTTCCTTCTTACTAGGAGATGTTTATTTTTTTTAATCATATGGAATGAAGAGTGGAAACAAATATAAATTAATACATTTATTTTTTGCTCTTGTGCATAAAACTACATATAACTACAAAATGCCTCAGAGATTTTTTTCATTGGGGATAAAAGGGTTTAATTATGCAAATTGTCATCTAAATTTCTTAAACAAAATTGCTTATTTTCCAAAATACCACTAGTTTACATCATGAAATACAATTCTGTTTTAAAGAACAGATTGCTCTTGAGTTGCAGAAGAAGCAATGGACATCTTCAAATACCTTCACAGTATTTTATGGGGATAAGGTAGAAGTCAGATTCTGCTCTCATTTACATAAGTGCAAATCCATTGATTTTGCAGGGTTTGTACTAGAGTAGCTAAAGGCAGAATATGTCCAAAGATTAAACCCTTTATGGAAAAAAATATTTTAAAACAATATGCAGATGAATTATTAATTAGAAGCAAAAGTTTCTATTGGAAATGCTGACTACCTCACTTGTAGTGAGCACTGTTGTAACTGCAGTTCCGGAATAAATATAAAGTTCAACAATAAATGCTTAGCAATAGTATTTAAAGACGAGATTAGACTTGCAGCTACCTTACACTGGTCTACAATTTTTGAGAAGTCGTCTGCTTCAGAGATAAAATGTGCTATTTATTATGTATTTTGATGTGCTAAATTCAAATATGACAATTAAAACAACTGATTGGCTACTGTTTCTAAGATATTTAAGTTTTTACATTTTATGTCTATGTATATTGTGTAGATAGTAGAGTTTTAATCATAAATTGTAAACCTAGGTCTTTTCATGTGTTTATGGTTGCTTTACCATAATAATATTTCACCTGTCCTGTTTATGTAACATTTTAAAAATCAGCAAAAGGGCTATATAAATAACATTTATTATGAAACAAAAGGCAAAAAACTATTATGTACATAGTTTAGTCCTATTCAATGTCTACTCGGCACTTCTTGGCTTGTCTCCTGTATTCATTAAATGGAGCATCTCTTGTCACTGTCCAGCAATAGTCTGCAAGCATTGATGGGCTCCATTTGCCCTGATAGTGTTTCTCCATTATTGCAATGTCCTGGTGAAATAGCTCGCCGTGCTCGTTGCTCACTGCTCTGCAGTTCGGTGGAAAAAAATCTAGATGAGAGTGCAAAAAATGTATCTTTAGTGACATGTTGCAACCAAGGCTTTTGTATGCCTTGAGGAGGTTTTCCACCAACAACCTGTAGTTGTCTGCCTTGTTGTTTCCGAGAAAATGTATTGCCACTAACTGGAAGGCTTTCCATGCCGTCTTTTCCTTGCCACGCAGTGCATGGTCAAATGCATCATCTCGAAGAAGTTCACGAATCTGAGGACCAACAAAGACACCTTCCTTTATCTTAGCTTCACTTAAGCTTGGAAATTTTCCACGGAGGTACTTGAAAGCTGCTTGTGTTTTGTCAATGGCCTTGACAAAGTTCTTCATCAGACCCAGCTTGATGTGTAAGGGTGGTAACAAAATCTTCCTTGATTCAACAAGTGGTGGATGCTGAACACTTTTCCTCCCAGGCTCCAATGACTGTTGGAGTGGCCAATCTTTCTTGATGTAGTGGGAATCTCTTGCACGACTATCCCATTCGCAGAGAAAACAGCAGTTCTTTGTGTATCCAGTCTGCAGACCAAGCAAGAGAGCAACAACCTTCAGATCGCCACAAAGCTGCCACTGATGTTGGTCATAGTTTATGCACCTCAAAAGTTGTTTCAGGTTGTCATAGGTTTCCTTCATATGGACTGCATGACCACCTGGAATTGATGGCAAAACATTGCCATTATGCAGTAAAACAGCTTTAAGACTCGTCTTGGATGAATCAATGAACAGTCTCCACTCATCTGGATCGTGAACGATGTTGAGGGCTGCCATCACACCATCGATGTTGTTGCAGGCTACAAGATCACCTTCCATGAAGAAGAATGGGACAAGATCCTTTTGACGGTCACGGAACATGGAAACCCTAACATCACCTGCCAGGAGATTCCACTGCTGTAGTCTGGAGCCCAACAGGTCTGCCTTACTCTTGGGTAGTTCCAAATCCCTGACAAGGTCATTCAGTTCACCTTGTGTTATGAGGTGTGGTTCAGAGGAGGAGGATGGGAGAAAATGTGGATCCTGTGACATTGATGGTTCAGAAGTTTCATCCTCTTCCTCTTCCTCGTCTGACTCAAGTGAGAATGATTCTGGTACATCAGGAACCGGCAGTCCTTCTCCGTGGGGTACTGGGCGTATAGCTGATGGAATGTTTGGATAATGCACAGTCCACTTTTTCTTCTTTGACATACCTTTCCCAACTGGAGGCACCATGCAGAAGTAACAAGTGCTGGTATGACCTGTTGGCTCTCTCCAAATCATTGGCACTGCAAAAGGCATAGATTTCCTTTTCCTGTTCAACCACTGGTGAAGATTTGTTGCACAAGTGTTGCCCCATATGTGTGGGGCCCACCTCTTGTCCTGATCTCCAATTTTGCAGCCAAAATAAAGGTGATAGGCTTTCTTAACCATAGTGGTTATACTGCGCTTTTGTGATGCAAAAGTCACTTCACCACAAACATAGCAGAAGTTATCTGCACTGTTCACACAAGTACGAGGCATCTCTGCTCACTTTGGCTAAACAGAAATGTGTCCCTTTGCAAAACCAAACATTAACAAATAAGAGAGCACGACACTGTATGATTTCTAGAGCTGATATAGGGCAATTTGTTCAGCAGAGTGATGTAAGTTTCATTATGATTGCATCATCCATGACTTCTAGGAATAACATGATGCAATTCATATAATGTATGACGCAATACCAGCTTTAGATTGCATCATTCATTGTTTTGCCTAAAAAGCAAGTACTGTCCAAACCCAGTCATAGATTTATTCATAGATCCAGTCAAAGATGTATGTTAGTCATTTCTGGTTTAAATTGAGATCCCTTCCCTTTATAACTCACTTATCCTCCGCCATTCCCAAGTCAAGGGTCATATATACTGACCCAATAGCATATCTTGAAAACTGGAGCCAATCAACAATTTTAAGCATCATTTTCGTTCTCAGTGACCCAGAATTAGTAAAGTTTGACTACATTTATTTCAGAAGCATTTTGGCTGTAGAACAGTGTTATCTATTCCTCTCGTAGGTATTATTTAAAGGCTATTTGTATTGCAGTGGCAGATGTGGTAAGGCATATCTACTCAGCTGTACTTTTGAAAGAATTTCATATGAGCTCATTGAATTTATTTATTTTTTTAGACAATGGCATAGTAAGTTTATTTTATGTTTCCATTTGCATTTGGACACATAAAAATTAATTGAATTATCTATAGTAAATATAACTATATTAGTAGGGGAAAAATCCAGCATATCAGTAATCCCCCCCCACCCATGACAGTGAAGTTCAAAACTATGATTTTGTGACTCTTATACACTTAAAATTTCATTAGTACTTTTAAGTAGAAATTATGTTGGTTATTATAAGAACATATGTTAAAAATGAAAACTATCAAGTGGAAATACTCCTTGAATGTAAGCGTTGATAGTGAAATTGTATTTAGTTAGACTGGTTTGCTAAAGATAATAAATAGGCATTTTATATGTTAGAATGTGCAGCTTTTAAACAACTTTAGTTTATGAAAATTCCCAATAATTTAGCAAATCACGGTGAAATCCTGGCCCCATTGAAGTCAATATGAAGACTCCGATAGACTTCAGTGGGGGCAGAACTTCATCTTCAGTACTCTACTGGAATAAAATATCAGTATCTGCTTTATTGGTAAATGGAAATTAATACCATTTATTTAAGTGACATCTTAGGAGCAGTCTATAGGTCTTTGTGATTCATATAAAGAGGGCTGTAATGAACTTCAGTCAGACCATCTATAGCTGATATTTTCAACAATTAGTACTGTAAACAAGGCTTTTATTAATCCAAGTGATGGTGGAGCCCTGGCAGACATGCCCAAAAAAGATAGCATCACTGCCTTACTATATGCACTGCTATCATAATAATTTGGTCTTGCGTAGTTCCTTCCAAATGAGGATCTCAGAGCACTTTACAAATATTATTGAAGTAAGACTTCTCTCTGAAAGCTAGGTCTGCATATCCTCAGTGTGGCATCATTGTCTATTTGTAGCTGTAGGAAGCAGAATCAAAGCTGATTGGATGGCTGATGAGGGACTAGCCCCCACCTTCTGGATACCTCCTCAGTTTTGTTCTGCCTTCTGTTGCTACTGGCTGAGTGGGAGAACCCAGTGCAAGAGAAAGAATTCAAAAATAAATAAATAAGAAAAGAAAAACCTGAAGAGATGGTTTGTCTCCTGCCTGGAATTACCATAGCAACTTTAACCACCCCACCACTCAAGTAACAGGCTAAGAGGATGGTGGAGAAAGGTTCAAAAACAGAAGACCAAGGTTGTATTCATCCTGCTCTGTCTCTCTGCCATAGTGTGCAGAAGGAGAGGTTTGTGTTTCGTTCACTGCAGCTGCCTCATTCATCAGGTTAGAAAGGTTTTGCTTTGGTTGCCTTACTCCAACCCAGGAGCCTGGTTCCCACCAGCAAGGAGTCTCAGGGCCGGATTTAGGGGCAAGCAACCCAGGCAACTGCCTGGGATGCTGGGCTTGGGGGGTATCAGGTTTAGGGTGCTGTTATTGTTGTTAGTGTCATAAAGGAATATAGAATGTTTGAAGTAAAATGTTTCAGGTATTCTGTCTGTGGATTTATTTTTCACTAACCTCCTGGAATGTTCTGGACATATGTAGAATCTCATGGAACCTTCCAGACTTTCTGAGAACTACATTTTCCTCCAACCTCCTAGAATGTTGTCAGCCATGCTCTTGCAGGTATATAAGGGGCGAGGCGTCACCAGTCAGTCAGTGAGATCTAAGAACAAAGTGAAGTGAAGTGAGAGCCCAGCTGCAATATTGTGAACCTTGTTTTATAGCTCCACTGCTCTGGAGCTGCTCCGCGCTCCAGCTCCAGGCTCCGCTCCAAAGCCCTGATTTTTAAGACATGAAGAGTGTAAGTAGTGACTAATAAAGTACATATTTAGTGAGACGCCAGAGATATCTATCAAACCCCTATCTACTCAACAATATAAAAGAAATACTGTTATTTCTTTTGCCATGCTTAACATGTAATGTTTGATGACTTTCTAAGACTGTGGAACATAAACTTTTGCTATCCCTAAAACTGTCTGCTTTCCCCCGTAGAAAATAAAAGATGCCCCTGAAGAAGCCTTCAGAAGCTTAGTATAGGAAGTGAAAAGCTCAATTGCAATCTAGTTTGCAGCAAGGGGCAAATTTGATGGGAAAATATCTCAAACAGAACAACATAGTGCAGGCTTTAGGCAGTAGCAATCATCCCAGTGCAGAAGAAAATGAGGAGTGAAGCGTAAATGATGGCAGTCCTTTTAATAAGGAATTAGTAGAGTTACCTAAAGATAAGGAATGGAGGAGAGTGAAGATAAAGAAGAATGTGGTTCACACAAAAAGGAGAGTAATGACAAAGAAAAATCTGGTTTATATGAAAAGGAGAGAAACGATAGAGAAAAATCAGCCTTGCATGATGGCAGATATAGCAGTGAGAAAAATTGCACACCACAAATCAATGCATCAGATCCTGCTTTTTGTGGCCGGTGATCCTAAAGTCTGCCAATATTGATCGTACAATTTTGAACGGGCCAGGCAAAAGCCAGGATATGATGTTTCCAGTAAATTAGCAGAAATGACACTTCTCAAAGTCACTTTGCAAAAGAGTGCTCGAGAATGGTGAGAAAGTGTATCAGTGTTGGCCAGTTTACTCAAAATCAACTTACAAAGTGTTCTGTTTTTGTTGCAAAATATTTAACAAGAATGCCAAATGATTGTGTGCGCTTTCTGCATATAATTACAGGCATAAGTTAGCTGAAGCTCTGAAGCAACATGAAAAGTCACCCGGCCATTTCTGAATAAATACAGAAAACCAGCACATTATTAATGTAGAAACTCTGCATTGGAGGAATGTGCTTGATCATCTAATCTCAATTACCGTCTTCCTTGCAAAGAATAATTTGGCTTTCCAGGGCTCATTGGATAAGTTGTTCACTGAACATAACGGTAACTTCATCAGTTTGTTAGAGCTCTTCGGGAAATACAATGATGTCGTGTGTGCATATTTACATGGAGTAGTTTGTAAAGAAGCTATGGGCCATTACTGCAGCAAAGCAATTCAAAATGAATTGATTGACCTTATGGCCAGGAAGGTGCTTGATAACATATTGACGCAGCTCAGCAAAGCGAAGTATTATACCATAATAATGGACTGCACTCCCGACATTAGGCACAGTGAAAAGATGTAATTTACAGTAAGATTATTTGATGACGAGGCTGGGTGTATCCATGTAAAGGAACACCTTATCTGTTTCCAGTACATTGATTGACTCTACTGGAAAAGGCCTAACAGAGCTGTTTATGAATGTTTTGAATGAGAATAAAATAAAGCTTCAGGTCTGTGATGGCCAAGGCTACGACAACAGCACAAACATGAAGGGAAGAAACAGTGGCATCCAGACAAGGATCCTTGTGCTGAATCCAAGAGCTTTCTTTGTGCCTGGTGGTTTCCATTCCCTCAACCTGGTTGTGTCAGATGTAATGTCATCTTTAGATTCAGTATCTCTCTTTGGAATACTGCAAAGGATATAAGTTTTCAGCATCAACTATTAAGTGGAAAATCCTCACAGACAGTGTTACAAATCTGACTGCGAAGTCACTAAGCGACACTCACTGGGAGAGCCCCATTGGCAACATAGGGCCAGTAAAGTACCAAGCCCTGATGGAACTGGCGCAGTCGAGTAAAGCTGAGACCGGAATGAGACTTTGATGAGAAGCTGCCTTGATTTTGTTGTGGCCTACAGAGACAACAGATTAGAAGATGCCATCATTGCTGCCAAAGAAATGGGAGAAGACTTAGGAGTTGAGCCTGTCTTCAAGGAAACTCATATTCATTGGAAGAAAAGACACTTTGGTTATGAGGGCATAGATGAGATGATGGAAAGCTTGGAAGCAAAATTCAAGAGGTTTTTTTGCTCGCTCGTTAATACTGCTTGAATGTTCATTGAAGAAGAGTTTGGATAAATGAAGCCCACAAAAAGACTTGGGGGCAGGGGTTGTATGACTCTAGTAAGTTCCCAGTGGACAAGAAAACATTCTTGAACAATTGTACAGACCTTCAACGCATGCTGACACATAGAGAATGTTCGGGCATCAATGATAAAGTCTTTATGTGGAAATGGACAACACCCTTCACATTTTGCAACACGGGAAGCACTCTCCACTCCAAGTTCTCCAATTCATTCATGATGCAGAGCTGAAGGACACTTTTCCTAATGTATGGATAGCTTTGAGGATTCTGCTCATGCTGCCGGTCACAGTCGCAAGTGGTGAGTGCAGTTTTTCGAAGCTCAGGCTCATTAAAACATATCTTTGATGGATGATGGCCGACAAGAGACTGACATCGCTTGCTATTTTATCGTTTGAAAATGTCTTTGGAAAGCCTTTGGATCTCTCTGATGCTGTGAGGACAAAGGCGAGAAAAGTGATTTTTTGAACTAAAGGACTAGGGTTAACATTCTAAGGCTGTCACCTATTGTAACACTTTTTAATACTGGTCCATCCAATGTGGAACACAGTTCAGTTATTCTTAAAATTAAAAAGTTTCTATAAGCTTAGAGGAAACAAATTTTTAATTTGCTTATATATGGCATGAATAAATACAGATTTACAGATCCTAGCATGCAAATTTATCGTCTTATGACAAGGATAAATCATGCATGCAAATCATGCATCAAAGTCGTGAAATTGGCTACAAATACATGAAAAGTGAGATATTCGAAGGTTTAATAAATGGAGGGAGGGAAGCGCAGAAGATGCTCCTTGCCTGAAGTGCCCTTTGGTCTAGGGCCAGCCCTGGGGAGTCTGACAGCTGCGCTGCAAATGTCTTGAAGGATGACAGAAAAATGAAGTTAACCTTTTGGCTGCCACAAGTGGTTACATCAAACGGCAATAGCCCAGCGTGGGAAAACCATAAGCAGGACCAGCTGAATCTGCCACAGAGCAAGAAGCGGCTAGTGAAACCATTCTGGGCACTCGTCCTCCCGCAGTGCAGATTTCATCATCCCTCTGCCTCCCTTCCCTCACTGGGCAATTTTGTCTCCTTTCCATAGCCCCAGGGGAAGCCCAGAATTTTGCGCAGAGGAGAAAAGAAGGGAATCCCTCTCTCAGGAAGAAATTCCTTCTTGTGCTAGAGAGCAGCTCTTGGATTTGGCATGAAACGTGCCTTTACCTCAGATCCTGCCATCTTTTTGTGTCTACTCCTCACAGTTTGGACTGCAAGATTACAGCAAAAGCAACTGGAAAAAGTCTAAGCCCGAAAAGGGGAGAGACCAGTCTTACCACAATGCAAATTCCAATACTAGACACAGTGCCTGACTATGGGCAGTAAACTTCTGACCTAGTGGGAGACTATTAAAATTCAAAAACCAATGGCCTCTCTCCATATTAGACAGACAGGTCCTGGATATGCATCATAGAATTTTCAAAGATACCAAATCATCATTTTTGCCCTTCTTGAATACCTTCAAATCCCCAAAAGATTTGAAAAATGCTAAAGGCCATAGATCACATTTTTCAAATTGCCATGATAGAGAGAGATCCTGAGGCAGAGATGTTCTCTGGCTACTGCTCAGTCTTGTTTCTGGTAACCAAGAGTTCCAAGGAGGACAGAGTGGTGCTTGGCTTAAAACACCTGAACAAGTTCATAAGGGGGGGCAGATTCAGGATGGAGATTTTGAAGTCCATGGTGGCAACAGTCTGCCTGGTGGATTACCTTACATCAGTCAATTTGAAGGAGACCTATCTTCGTGTGCCAGTTCACCAAGTGTGCAGGAAATTTCTGCGATTCACTCATGGGACCAATCATTTTCAGTACAAAGTGCTGCCTTTTGGACTGTCATCCACACCTTGAGTATTTACAAAAGTCCTTGTTGTTCTGATGGATTTTCTCAGACAGAAAGGGTTACAAGTCTATTCTCTCCTGGATGACTTTCTAGTGAGAGCCTTATCAAAGGAGCGGTTCACTCAAGCAACTAAACATTGAAACAGCAGCGATTTCTAGTAAATTTTGGAAAGCGTCATCTTCAACCAATTCAGCACCTATTTCATCTTGGAGTGTTGATAGACACATAGGCCCACACAATATATCTGCCAACCAAAAGATCAGATAAGTTGAGATCAGCAATTACTCTCGTGAGGAGGTGCCCAGTGATGTCGATAGACACCCCAATGGGTGTTCTAGGGATGATCGTGTCCTGCATAGGGAGAGTGCCTTGGACAAGAAAACATATGAGGACTCTCCAGTTTCCTTCTGTTCCTTCCCTGCCATTTTCTGATATTTCCATCTTAAAAAGTAAATGTTCCATCATTTGTGTTGAAATTCCTGGATTGGTGGATGAGTCCAGAGAGATTCCCTGAAGGGATGGCCATGGTGAAGCCAGAGAGGTCTGTCATAACAACAGATGCCAGTCTGGAAGGATAGGAAGCATTTTCCAAAAAGTTGTGGGTCCAGAGACATGGTCCTCAGAACAAAAGAAAAGCATAAATTTTCTATGCTCTTAAACAACTGACCTCAGCATTGCAGAATGTTATATTCTGGTAATTATGGGCAGTACATCTATGATGGCATATGTAAGCTATCAGGGAGTATGAGTTCAGGGATCTACAAAAGGAAGCAGCATCATGGATGCAGTGAGTGGAGGCCTGTCTACAGTCTGTTAGGGTCTTGTGTATCAATGACATCAGCAGTGTGAAGGCTGACTGGCTGAGCAGAAGGAAAATCGATCAGGTGAAATGGAGTCTTCACAACTAATGCTTCCAGTTGATCATCAAAAATTTTGAAGTTCCGATCCTGGATCGTTTTGCATTTAAGGGAAACCAGAAGGGTCACCAATACTTTGCAAGCAAAAGGAAGCCAGGAGCCTTAGGCATAGATTCTCTGTCACTCAAGTGGCGAAATGGACTTACTTTATGCTTTTCCCCCAGTACCCATCTGTGATGTTCCCCTGGTGTTATCTGGACCGGTGATCTGCTAGGTCACTCCAGTCCTCAACTCTGGGAGCCATCCTTACCCTGCTCTGCTGTGAGAACCCCCACTCCTGGGCTGTTCACTCACAGCATCTAGCATGTAAGCTGCTCCCAGCTACATGAGTGAGCACTTTTGGCCACCCGCTGCTTGGATTGTGCAACTGAATGACACTAGCCAATAGTTCCAGTCACAGACACAACCCTAGGAACCTCCGTCTTGCAGGGTCCAGTTATGCCCGCTGGACGCTGCAAGCTTATGTGAGTTGGTCAATTTAACAAGAAATGGCATCCTGACAAACTGGGACCTGGATTGGGGTACCCTCCATCACCGCTTTCTCTGTCCCTGAGAAGTCAGCTGTGTGACTGCTCCTCTCCAGGAGGTCAGTTACACAGTTCCTTCTCAAAACCTGGGTCACAGGCTGAGTGCCTGGGTGCACCGATGCTGACTCAGCCATTCTGTTCTGGGCATCCTCTCCCAAGTGACTAGTGAGGAGACATTCCTGTACCCCCACTATTCCTTCCCCAGTTTCCTCCTCTGGGCCCCCTCCTAAGACACATTTCTCTGTGCTCCCTAGGAAGGGTCCTATCCCTTGTTCATCTGCAAAACTCTGCCAGCTAACAACTGGGACAGTTTCCTTAATCACTGACAACAACTCTCCTGTGCCAAACTACAGAACGTCACACCATCATCATCAGGTAATACAGAAAATCAGAAAGGAAGAAGCGAAAATTATCTTTGTGACCTCCCATTGTCCCCGGAGGACTTAGTTCCCAACCCTTCTACAGTGGTGTAGTAGAGCCAGAATGCACCAGAAGGACAATCCAGCCCCAGTATACCACTGTGCCCTTCCCTCTGCAGCGTAGGGGTAGGGTTAGAAGGTGAGACTGGCAGGGAGATGCTGCAGTTTAAGACTACACCACTGCTTGTGAACATGTCAGTGGAGCCACCATTGTTCTTCAATCCAAGGCCAGATTTATTATCCAGTGGTCCAGTTCTTTACAATGATTTATCAAGTTAAATCTAGAAACTTGGTATTTGAAAAGAAGTTTCTAGAATGAAAGGGTTACTCTGCTGGTCTCATTGAAATGCTGTTAGCATATAGGAGAAAATCAACAAAAAAGCTTACTCAAGGATCTGGTCTAAATTCAAAGTTTGGCATAAAGAGAGACATATTTAGCATTAAGTAGCCAAAGTGTTTCATGTTCTGGAGTTTTTACAAGATGGTTTTGGTATCAGGTTGCAGGCTAATACCTTAAAAGTATATGTTTTTGCACTGTCTGCAATTTTGAATATATCTAGAAAATCTTCCATTTTCCACCAAAGGGACATATAGTATTTGACTATCAAAATGACCTTTTTGATCACTATCACTTTGGCAAGAAGAGTGTCAGAACTGGGAACTTTGTCAGTTGATCCATCCTGCTGCATCTTTCACAGAGATCAAGCGGTTTGAAGAATGTGTCCCATCTTTATTCCAGTGGGACACCAGATTTCACTCAGTATGAGTGATGACGGTCTCATGGACTGAGAAAGCAATGAAATCTGTAAAGCTGCAGTTTGGGCATAGATACACTTACCAAGTTTTACAAGATAGATACTCAGTCTTCAGCCAGTGCAGCCTTTGGCAGGCAGGTCCTGCATGCTGTAGTGATTCCTTAGAGTAAGGGAATCCTTTTTCTCTGTGACATTATTTTGTACCCTCCCTCACAGGCACCAACTTTTCAAACTGCTGGGGGATGGTTGACCCCCGGCTCTGCCCCAGTCCCTGCCCCCAACTCCACCTCTACTTTCAAGGCCCACCCCGCCTCTTCTACCCCACCCCCGCCCCACCTTTTCCCACCCCTGTTCCATCCCATCACTACTTCTTCCTGCCCAGTTCCACCTCCTCCCCTGAGCGCGCCACGTCCCCGCTCCTCCCTCTCCCATCTTCCCTGAATGCCACGAAACAGCTGTTCGTGGTTGGTGGGATGCGCGGGGAGGGAGGAGGCGGCGCTGATCTGCGGGGCCCGCCGGTGGGCAGGAGGCACTGGGGCGAGGAGAGCTGATGGGGGGGCTCCCGGTGGGTGCTCTGCACCCACCATTTTTTCCCCATGGGTGCTCCAACACCTATGCCCTCCCTGGGAATTTTGTCACTGCTGAGAAAATCCCACAATGAGAATCTGTGGACCTACACCTGAGAGAGAGTGACAGAATTTGTGGTTGCTTACCTGAAAATGTTCCTTTCTTCAAAAGCATAGGTCCACAGATATAGCCCTCCCTGAAAAAGTGAGATCTGTTTAACTTATGGTTAAAATTCTCGGCAGTAGTTAAATGTTTCTTGTTCATGATCTTCTGATGTTGAGTATTATTTTTGCAAGGTGCTGATGCAGGACAAGAGATTCATTATTTGTCTCACAGCCCAGAAGGGCTAGTTTTGGAAGCATTTCAAAACTGAGAGGGTTTCCGGAATTTGGGAGCTCGTCCCTCATCAGCCATCCAATCAGCTTTGATTCTGCCCCCTACAGCTACAAACAGGTGATAACCCCACACTGAGGATCTGTGTGCATATCCCTTTGAAGAAGGGAAAATTTCCAAGTAAGCAACCACAGATTCTCCTATTGTAACACCTCACTCATGTATCTGCCCTCTCGCTCTTTTAAGAAAACTGCAGTATCTCATCTGAACAATAGTTTTGTGCCAAGATTGCTGCTAGCCTTGCAGATACATAGACCATTCCATTTTGGGTGCTATGCATAGACAGATTGAATTTAATACTTAATCACTGACTTGAGGCAAATCCTGATCACCTTACTCACATTCCATTGAAGCTAGTGAGTCATGTGAATAAGATGAGGATTTGTCCACATTTTAAAATAAAATGTTTAATTAAAGAATATAAACAAGAAAAAGATAAACCAGAAGAATGTACCTTCTCAGAGCTATGCTGAGGAATGATATAATCAAAAGTCCACATGTATTCCATTATTAGACCCAAGGGCTTGGGTCACGGGCAAGTCATCCCCATGCAGAAAGTGAGGATACTGAACAAATATATTTATTGTTTAATTGAAATTCAGTATCAGATCAAACTCAATCAGTGAACATTAATGCTGTTTTTTATGTGTTTGTCACTGTAAATAATTCTGACAGATGTTTCCTCTCTTTTCATACATTCTAGGTCATGTTTGACCCTTTGTATCTTAAAAATAGATATTAAATCTACATATAAGATCCACTGAGGATTGTGCATAGCTTGAACAATGAAAAAGCTAATTATTGCTTGATTACTTAAATAGGTCACTGAAAGAGCAATGAACATTAAATGAATAATCTATCTTTTTTGTTAATGTAAAAATAATAGCAATTTTGTATTGGTTAAAATGTTAGTTTTAAGTATGCATAAAGAAATGTGGGTATTGGGGGATGTAATTCAAAGAAAATAAATCATTGAAGTATTTTAAAGATACCTATTACCTCCCAATGGGATACAGCGCTATTAATTTTCCCTGAGTAGAGAAGTTGTTGAAATTCTGATGTTGTAAAATTAAACTGTAAATATCAGTTTCAGCCCACATTTTCTTGCTAGTAGAATCAATATTTTATAGGTTTGCTATTCAGAAGGTGTGCAGAAAGTCCTGTTTTGCCTATGTAACATGTGTTTATATAACTGGGAATAATGGCAATATCTTTAAATGATGTAACTATCAGGAAATGAGTGGCGAAAACCCTAGTATCTGCCCTTGCACCTATGCAAAATCAGCTCTTCTAGCAACCAGCCATTTCCTGGATGCCTAGTTTAAGAGTTGGAAGTATTTGGGGTGATCAGTTTTACTTCCACATCCCCTCAGCTATTGTCACATGCTCCTTGCCAAACTCAATTGCATACCTGCAAATGCCTTTGAATTGTGTTGTCTGTTCTGTGTATTGTGGTTCTTTGTAATCCCCAGTATAAAATAAACTAAACATATGTATGATCACATACAATTATGTAACATGTTTAACATATATAAACATGTTTTCAGTTTATTATCTCCAGCTGGCTCATATAGTACAATACACACAATGCATATCCTAGAACATTTTTTGTGGATAATTGATAATGAGGTTATATTGATTATTCATCCAAAGCATGACCTTTGCAGTCACACTTTCATTTAATGTTAATGAATAGAATTAACTGAAAGAAAACATGGTTAATGTAGATTTAAGATTGCCTGGTGGTATCTCAGACCTTTCCAGAATGTTGAGTTCAGCAAGACTCAAACCTCTAAAAACCAGTTGAGGTACACAGCAAAGCAACCTTAACTCAGGCCCCCTGGAGCTCGCAATAACCACTGGGAATTATCTACATGCACGCCACCTGGATTCATTTTGTTAGGTGCAGTTGTATTGAATGATGGAAGAAATAGTTGGAGCAGCTTGGCAAAGCTGTGATTGTAATATGAGGAAATATGAGCAGTCCTGCCCCTCTCAAGAGGGTTGGGTTTGAGCCCTTCTCTCAATCCCATGTCCTCCTGCCATCCCCAGAGTGTGTGATCAGAGGAGAGAGATGCATGTGTACTGTGACAGATACAATATGCCTCATTTCAGTCAGGAGTTCTTAGGATGTGTCAGTAGCAGTCCACAGGGCATAGGGATTGTCAGCAGCTGGGTGGGATGTAAGAATGATCTGTAGGTTTAATGATGGCTAAGTGAAAGTAAACTGTTAAGTGGAATCCTGAGTGAAAGGTGAAGGGGTTGGTAAAAGGGTTGTAAAATTTATCAAGTGTGGTGGTGGTTCTGTAGGCTGAGATTTTGAGTGCAGGGCAGGTAAAAGTAGCTCCTGTTCTGTACTGTTCACCTAAGCACAAGTTTTGCCTTAGGAAAGAGAAGGTGCTGAGACACTGTCCTATTTGCTATTCCCTGAATGTTCTGCACTATCTGCAAAGGCAAAGAACAAGTATGTGTGTTATTGCTGTATTGGGGCATCACTCAGAGGATAGAGCTAAAGTTGCATTGGCATGTACCTTACCTCTTTATCTCATGGTTTTCAGAGGTTTGAGTTTTGCTGAACTTGATGTTCTGGAAGGGCACAAGATATCACCAGGTAACCTTAATACTTCATTAAATAAGGGTTTTTTGTCTGTGAGTTTCCTAGTTTTTTTGTTTGTTTGTTTGTTTTTTTAACAGAATGAGAAATATTTTTGGTAGGAGTAGAGTTCATTAAGCAGTTGTAGTTATCACTTAGGTTTGCAGTTGAGGTGGCTAGTTAAAGGTAAAGGATGTTATGTGATTCTTAAGTTGTCTTCCCTTCTCCTGCACACTTTGTCAGATTGGAATGGTGATAGTGGTCATGCTTTGAAATGTTTGGAGGGTGAAATTGCTGACAGGGCAGGTCTATGGTCCAAACTCTTGGCAGTTTTATTCTATGTTGGTTACAGTAACTTTCTTCAATTGAGAGAAGACTGGTGTATGTCTCTCCTCCTCTCCCCCACCATCCCCTGCAACATATATCCCACCACCAACATTTCCAGCTAATCCCTTCCCATCTCATTAAGTCAGTAGTACTTTAAAAGCCATTAGCATGTAAAAAGTTGCTCCTTGCTATCTGGTGGCCTCTGCTGCTGCATAACATACCACAGGCAGCAACTTACTGGAGGTTGCACATTCCCTTGATTATGTAGCACAAGCAGTATGCCCAGCCAGGTCCTGTGCCTCCACTAGGCCCCACCTTTCAGGTCCCCTCATCTATGCTTTGGCCAGGCCTCCATAGCCATGCCCACTCAATGCCCTCCCCCCACACACACTTCCTTTCCCCCACCCCACATGGGGTGGCAGGTACCTTAACTTTGTATTTCCTGGTTTTCAAATGGGAGAGCAGGCAGAGGGGCTCAGATTCCCCAGATCCCAGCCCTCTTGAGAAAAAGTAGAGGGGCTTAGATGGGATAAGGCCCCCCAACTCATATGGGGGGAAGGGAGAGGGACTCAGACTCCTCTAGCAGGTCAGGGGACCCAGTTTCAAGCACATACACATAGAGGGAGATTCTGATCGCCTCAGAGTGGCAGGGTCCCCAGATTCCAGCACACATACAGGAGGGTAAAATGTGATGCTGATAGGCTGCCTAATTCTCTGTACTGCTCTTACCAACCACCCTCAGCTAAACTAGTAAATGGACCATAAAAACTAATTCTGTACTTAAGTGTTTATTGAGGGAACTGAATTGTTCATGACTATGAACAGTCACCGGTGCAGCTTTATTTTACAAAAAAGTTTGAGATTCTAGACTTTACATGTGAAATCAAGAAAAGACTTTTATTTTAGACGTTGAGGAACAATATATGCAACAAAGCACAGGCACTTCTTAGTTGTATACCATTACTCCTTTTGACCGGAGCAGCTAGTCAAAGTTTGGGTCCCTGTGGATGTTCCCCTTGGGAGTAGAAATTGACGATGGAGTCTGGTATTTTCTTTGATGCAGTCTTGTTTATTTGCAACTGTGGCAGGGTAGACTAGGTTTGGAGGCCTTGTTGCCCTATATCACCCTGCCCCAGAACAGAGAAGAGAGAAGTCCTCCAGACAGCCTAGAGTGGCTGCAGAGGAGCAGCCCAGCAGAGGGGCTGATGGAGTAGCCAATCAGGGGCCAGAAGGGCCCTATATAAGGCAAGCAGCAGAGCAGAGAAATTCAGTTGCTGTGTGGAGCTCGATGAGGGAAAACTGGGTGCCTAGATGAACACCAACAGGACTGTGAACAGCTCACTGCGAAGAGCTCACCAGACAGAACCGAACTCAGGGAAGGCTGCCAAAGACCGGCGCCTGGCTGGCTGGATAGACTAGCAGCAGGACCATGAAAAGGTCAGTACAGACAGGAAAAAGAACAGGAGTACTTGTGGTACCTTAGAGACTAACAAATTTATTAGAGCATAAGCTACAGCCCACTTCTTTGGATGCATATATGCATATATGCAGACAGGCTGAGCCTGGGGAACTCAGCACAGAGCCTGGCCAGACCTGAGGAGGGTACTGAGTTAGGCCCTGCTCGTCTGGTTGCTGACTGAGCTCAGGGAGGTCTGCTGACAAGGACACCAGCTGAGGGTATTGAGATGGACCCTGACAGGATGGTTGAAGAAGGCAGTGCCTCTGGGTAGAAGTCTGAGAGGTATGGTCCCATACCAGGGCCGAGATAAGAACTTGGACTGTATACCCCAGGATTGGGGACAGTGTATACAGCTCTGCCAGAGGGCTGAGTCGCTGAAGCCGGGGGAGGGGAGTGTGTGCTCGCGAGAGGCTGGTACCACCCCAATATGAGAACTAAAACCAAAAGCAGGCTCACACCCAACCAACCAAAGTGGGCTGCCCGTGAGAGGCGGGTGCCATCTTGAAAAGACTGTGATTGCAGGTATATCGGCCAGAGAAAAGGGGACGTTCATGAGAGGTGGGTGTTGACCCCATTAGAGCAAGGAATATATAAACCCCTGTTTCTCCGAACGCAGGAGTAACCGAAACCAAAAGGAAATCATTTCTTTGCTTACAGACCCAAGCCTCTTTAGCCACCACCAGACTAGAAGCCCCCTCTCTAGCTTCTTCAAAGGTAGGGGCACAATTGTGGGGGGGGTGAAGACCCCCCTTGGCCCCTCACCAGAGCTGGAAATTTGGTCCAGCTGCCCCTCCAAATTTGAATGGTGTTGCTACTCCATATGCCTGGTTTCCCCCCCAACCTTTGAAGTCCTTCTGGCACCCGGGACACCGGGCATTCGCAGACCCCCATGGAGAAGCAGAGTAGGGGGGCACCAGGAATCCTCAGTCCCCAGGAAGATGTGAGAATTGGATCTGGGCTTTTGGTGGTTCTTGGGGAAGCAGAGATGTGGAAGGATGATGGGGTCTGATGCTCCCAAAACTGCCTAGGCCCTGGTGGGGATGGTGCTTTTCAGCTTGATCACCTCTCTGGATAAGAACTTAGGGCTGGATGTGGGGTGGGGAGACAAAAAGGCTGGGTGTGGGTGGAGACAAGCTTGGACCAGTGTGTGTGGGAGAGTGCGGGGCTGGGTGTGGGGCAGCAAGAGGGGAGTATGCATAAAGCTCGGTGCAGGAGGTAGAGGCTGAGCATAGGGCTGGGTGTGAAGGCAGTAAGAGAGCTCAGGACTGGGTATGGGGGAGTAGCTGAGAGAGCTCAGGGCTAAGTGTCAGGGCAGAGAAAAACATGATGGGGTGAGTGTTTGGGGCTGGGTACTGGGGGAGAGTGTGGAGGAGAGAGTATGGCTGAGTGCATAGCAGGGGAGGGAGAGTTTTGCATCCCTCCTTAGAAAAATGTGGGTTGTGCCCTTGATCCAGTCTCATACACCATGTTTGTCAGGCTGTCCCTCTGTCTTGCTTCACTTTTTCTTGTGTGTCTCCTCTGGTGTGCATTCACACACACACACCCCTGGTCAAACAATACCCTGTTGAACCCTCCGCCCCCATGGTGCTCATTTCTGGGCATATTACATTCTGCCTTGTTTTAGGTGGGTCTCCTTAACTTCCTTACAGCTATCTTGAATGCTGTGTTCATGCCTGTTAGTTTGAACAAGGATCCAAACCATTCAGTCTGTCCACAGCATCTAAATTCTTCACAAAATTCTTAGCTGTGGGGGCTGCATATTTAAGGAGACAAGGCATTGTGGGAGCTGCATATTTAAGGAGACAAGGCATTCACATCTATTCATATCTAGACAATTGGCTGATCTAAGTCATGTCCCATCTGGATGTTGCTGCATCAATGAACTTTGACCTCTACTTGTTCAAAGAGTTGGGCCTAATGATAGATCAACCCACTAGAGACAATAGAGCTCACAGGACCTGTAATCAATTCCAAATCAGCAAAGGCATACCTTCCAGAAGAGATTTCAATCTGTCCAGACAATCCTCTCCAACATCAAGATAAATCCATTAATACAGCAGAGAACCTGTTTCAAACTGTTAGGCCACAGATCAGCTTGCACTTACATCAGGGGTCGGCAACGTTCAGCACGCGGCTCACCAGGGTGAGCCGCGGCCAGCACATCCCTCGGCCCGCGCTGCTTCCCGCC
This sequence comes from Trachemys scripta elegans, assembly GCF_013100865.1. Lineage (NCBI taxonomy): Eukaryota > Metazoa > Chordata > Testudines > Emydidae > Trachemys > Trachemys scripta. The sequence continues at coordinate 223,529,444 of NC_048299.1, read as the reverse complement.
GCCCCCATTGGCCCGGGACGGCAAACCGCGGCGAGTGGGGGCTGAGAACCTGCCGCGTCAGCAGGTAAATAAACTGGCCCGGCCCGCTAGGGTGCTTACCCTGGCGAGCTGCGTGCCGAACGTTGCCGACCCCTGACTTACATGATGCCACCAGCCAGACTTCCCCTGTATCCATTTTATGGCTGGCTGAAGTCGGTATATCAATCTATGAAACATCAAATGAACATGTTCATTTTAGTCACACATCATGTCCTGTAGTCATTAAATTGGTGGACAGATATTCAGAATGTTCAAAAAGGGAACCCATCTCCGCCCCTTCACCTAGTCACAGACACATCAAGAACAAGTTGGGGTGCTCACCTCAACCACCTCCAAATGCATGAATATGGTTCCAAAAGGAGATGAGTCTCCACATAAATGTCCAAGAACTCCAGCCAATCAGATTAGCCGTCAAGGCATTCCTCATAGCTTTAAAAATTCCACCATACATATCTTCACAGACAACACATCTTTGATGTATTATGTAAACAAGCAAAGAGGCACCTGTTCATCACCTCTATGTCAAGAAGTGATCAGACTATGGACATGGTGTCAACTTCATCTGATAACTCCAGCTGCTCTTCATTTTCCAGGAGTGAACAACAGCTGAACAGACATTCTCAGCAGATAATCTGTCACCAGTCATGAATGATCTCAGAAGCACTCCATCCTCACATCGATATTTCAACAATGGGGAAATCCCACAATAGACTTATTTTCCACCAAAGAGAAAACAAAGTGCTCGGCCTTTTGCTTCAGGGAGGCCTGAGCCCAGGATCCACGCAAGATGCCTTTTTCATACCATGGAATCAAGGTCTTATGCATGCATTTCCTCCAATTCCTTTAATATCCTGAGTCAGACAGGATGCAGCTATGTTGATCCTGATAGCTCCTTCTGGCTGAAGCAATTCTGGCTAATGGATTTCCTCCAAATGTCAACTCAGTGTTTAGTTGCACTTCCAGACTGTCCAGACATAATATCACTGAACAAAGATCAAACTCTTCACCCAGATTTGAAATTATTGCACCTGACAGCCTGGATGCTGGCTGGTTAAGTGCCACTGATAGATACTGTTCATTACAGAAGCAAGAAATCCTATAGCAAAGCAGGAAGCCCTCCAGAAGAAAAACTTACTCGAAGTGGGAAAGATTTTCAATGTAGGCAGCCCAGTGCAACCATGATCTGTTGCATGTTCCTATTCCCAGGATCCTTGATTACATTCTGCAGTTAAAGCTCTTTGGGCTCTCAATTTGTCTGCCTTGCAGCAATTTTGGCATGCCACCCTCCTGTCCAGTCATTCTCATATTTTCACCCAACCTATTATCCAGATTTTTAAATGGGTTACTTCACATTGATCTATGATTAGGAAGCCCCCTCCTGAATGCTTTGTACACCACCTTACTCAAGATGGGCTTTTTGGTTAGCCAGAATGGTCAACAAACTACAAGCTCTCATGGCCAACCCTCCTTACACAACATTCCACAGAGATAAGATAGTATTGAGACCTCATCTTAAATTTATTCCCAGAGTTGTTTCAGACTTTCATTTTAATCAATCTTTTAATCTCCCCAATTTCCAAACCCCCACTTCTCCCCTGGGGAAAAGAATCTTCATACTTTAGATATTTCCAGGGCCTTGCTATAGTACCTGAATAGTACAAAGCCCTTTAGACAATCCCTCCATCTTTTTGTTTCCAAAAGTAGCACTTCTGAAACACAAGCCATTTCTTCTCAGGGAATATCTAAACAGATTACCCAGTGTATTTCAGTCTGTTATCATAGGCTGATATCTCTTCTTCTCAATATCAAAGTTCATTTGACTAGCACTCAGGCTGCCTCGTTTTCATGCTTCAGAAATATCCCCATATCTGAGTTCTGCAAGGCAGCCACTTTGAGTATTCCCCTCACTCTTATTAAATATTATGCTCTTGACCTGACCTCAAGATCAGATGTCAAATTTGAGAGAGCAATGCTAGAATCACTATTTAGTTAGTGTCAGCTAGGACTCTTCAATCCCACCTTCCAGATAGGGCCCTGCTTGTCAGTCACTTAAGGTATGTCTACACTACGAAATTAGAAGTTGATTTTTAAGAAGCGATTTTATACAGTCGATTGTGTGTGTCCCCACTAAGCGCATTAAGTCAGCAGAGTGTCCATCGTACTGTGTCTAGCGTCGATTTTCGGAGCGTTGCACTGTGGGTAGCTATCCCACAGTTCCCGCAGTCTCTGCTGCCCTTGGAATTCTGGGTTGAGCTCCCAATGCCCGATGGGGCAAAAACATTGTCACGGGTGGTTTTGGGTACATGTCATCAGTTGCCCCTCCCTCCGTGAAAGCAAAGGCAGACAATCGTTTTGCGCCTTTTTTCCGTTCAGACATCATACTGCTTTCAGCAGACGGTGCAGTAGGTCTGCTATCCATCATCATCCAGCCACCGCTTCTGCTGCAACTCTGCTCTACTGGTGCCATGAATCGACCTCGCAGGTCCTCTCGTCGTTCTTTATAAATATCTATTCTCGTGGCATCCCGTCATCTTCCACTGCAACTCTGCTCTCCTGCTTGTATCTCAATAGCGAATTTCTCCATGTTGTCTGTCATGGGCTCCCGGGAACGCGTGTTCTTCCTCGGGAAATGTGCACGGTGCTGTCGCCCTCCACCGCTTCTGCTGCAACTCTGCTATCCTGGTGCCATGAATCCGCCTCGCAGGGCCTCTCATCGTTCAGTATAAATATCTATTCTCATGGCATTAGTCATCATCCACTGCTTCCGCTGCAACTCTGCTCTCCTGCAGATGCCATACCACGGCAAGAATGGAGCCCGCTCAGCTCACCGCTGCTGTTGTGAGCATTGTAAACACCTCACCATTATCCTGCAGTATGTGCAGAACCAGGACCTTGTTGGGGTGAGGAGGCAACGACAGGTGAGAAGGCAACGACAGCGTGATCACGAGAGTGATGGACACAGACTTCTCTCAAAGTATGGGCCTTGGCAATTTGGACATCATGGTGGTAATGGGGCAGGTTCATGCTGTGGAATGCCGATTCTGGGCCCGGGAAACAAGCACAGACTGGTGGGACCGCATAGTGTTGCAGATCTGTGATGATTCCCAGTGGCTGCGAAACTTTCGCATGCATAAGGGCACTTTCATGGAACTTTGTGACTTGCTTTCCCCTGCCCTGAAGTGCAAGAATACCAAGATGAGAGCAGCCCTCACAGTTGAGAAGCGAGTGGCGATAGCCCTCAGGAAGCTTGCAACGCCAGACAGCTACTGGTCAGTCGGGAATCAATTTGGAGAGGGAAAATCTACTGTGGGGGCTGCTGTGATCCAAGTAGCCAACACAATCACTGAGCTGCTGCTATCCAGAGTAGTGACTCTGGGAAATGTGCAGGTCATAGTGGATGGCTTTGCTGCAATGGGATTCCCTAACTGTGGTGGGGCAATAGATGGAACGGATATCCCTATCTTGGGACCGGACCACCTTGGCAGCCAGTACATAAAACGCAAGGGGTACTTTTCAATGGTGCTGCAAGCACTGGTGGATCACAAGGGACGTTTCACCGACATCAACGTGGGATGGCCGGGAAAGGTACATGACGCTCGCATCTTCAGGAACTCTGGTCTGTTTGAACAGCTGCAGGAAGGGACTTACTTTCCAGACCAGAAAATAACTGCTGGGGACGTTGAAATGCCTATAGTTATTATTTGGGACCCAGCCTACCCCTTAATGCTATGGCTCATGAAACCATACACAGGCACCCTGGACAGTAGTAAGGAGCTGTTCAGCTATAGGCTGACCAAGTGCAGAATGGTGGTAGAATGTGCATTTGGACGTTTAAAAGCACGCTGGCACAGTTTACTGACTCGCTTAGACCTCAGCCAAACCAATATTCCAATTGTTATTGCCACTTGCTGTGTGCTCCACAATATCTGTGAGAGTAAGGGGGAGACATTTATGGCGGGTTGGGACGTTGAGGCAAATCACCTGGTCACTGCCAGACACCAGGGCGATTAGAAGAGCACAGCAGGGCATGCTGTGCATCAGAGAAGCTTTGAAAACCAGTTTCATGACTGGCCAGGCTACGGTGTGATAGTTCTGTTTGTTTCTCCTTGATGAAAACTCACCCCCTTGGTTCACTCTACTGCCCTGTAAGCCAATCGCCCTCCTCCCTTCAAGCACCGCTTGCAGAGGCAATAAAGTCACTGTTGTTTCAAAATCATGCATTCTTTATTAATTCATCACACAAATAGGGGGATAACTGCCAAGGTAGCCTGGAATGGGTGGAGGAGGAGGGAAGCACCGGGTGGGGTGGTGGATGAGGGGAAGAGGGAAGGACAAGGCCACACTGCACTTCAAAACTTATTGAATGCCAGCCTTCTGTTGATTGGGCAGTCCTCTGGGGTGGAGTGATTGGGTGCCCGGAGCCCCCCCCCTCCCCCCCGCGTTCTTGGGCGTCTGGGTGAGGAGGCTATGGAACTTGGGGAGGAGGGCGGTTGGTTACACAAGGGCTGCAGCATGTGCTCCTGCTGCCATTCCTGCAGCTCAACCATACGCCGGAGCATATCAGTTTGATTCTCCGGTAACCTCAGCATTGCATCCTGACTCCACTCATCTTGCTGCCGCCATCTCTCATCTTGCTCCTGCCACCTCTCATCTTGGTCGTCCCTCCTGTCCTTGAGTTCATTTTCTGCTTTCCTGGACTCTGACATTGTTGCCTCCATGCATTCTACTGAGCTCTTTCAGTGCAGGAGGACTGCATGAGTTCAGAGAACATTTCATCGCAAGTGCGGTTTTTTTCACCTTCTTATCTGCGCTAGCCTCTGGGATGGAGATGATAGGGGTAGCGTTGAAACATTTGCAGCTGCGGGATGAAAAAGGGGAGCGTAGTATTTAAAAAGACACATTTTAGAGAACAGTGGGTAGACTCTTTCACAGTGAACCAAGCTGTTAACATTACATAACACATGTGCTTTCGGTACAAGGTTGCATTTTACCTCTTGTATTGAGGGCCTGCCAGTTTGGTGTGAGAGATTTCACATGCAGGGTTGGGCAACAGAATTTGGCTTGCAGGCAGCCATGGTAAGCCACAGTCTTTCAGCTTCTTCAACCTTCAAAACATGTGGGAATGGTTTCAAATAGCGGCGCCCTCCTTTCCCATACCAAGTGCCCATTGGGTTGGCCATTTAAAAGGAGGGGCTGTACTGGCCGCGAATGCATCCCAAGTCTTCAGGGCAAATTAATCATTAAACACACTTGCTTTTAAACCGTGCATTATATTTACAATGGTACACTCAGTAGAGGTGCCCTCTCCAGCTTTGTGGTCCGTGAGCCCGCGTTGGGAGGGTATTGGCTCCAGGGTGATGAACAGTTCCTGGCTGTCGGGAAGAATGGTTTCTCCGCTTGCGTGCTGTGCGCTATCCTCATCCTCCTCCACCTCCTCATCTTCCTCATCCCCCCAAATCCTCATCCCTGTTGCATGAGACTCCCTTCTTGCAGGTGTCCATGGACAGGGGTGGGGTAGTGGTAGGGGCCCCTCCCTAGAATTGCATGCAGCTCATCATAGAAGCAGCATGTCTGGGGCTCTGACCCAGAGCGGCCGTTTGCCTCTTTGGTTTTTTGGTAGGCTTGCCTGAGCTCCTTAAGTTTCACTGCTGTGGGTCCCTGTTGTAGCCTGTGTCCATCATGCCCTTGGAGATTTTTTCCAAATATTTTGGCATTTTGTCTTTTGGAACGGAGTTCTGATAGCATGGATTCGTCTCCCCAAACAGCGATCAGATCCAGGACCTCCCATTCGGTCAATGCTTGAGCTCTTTTGCGATTCTGGGACTGCATGGGCACCTGTGCTGATCAGCTTGCCACGCTAGCCAAACAGGAAATTAAATTCAAAAGTTCCCAGGGCTTTTGCTGTGTACCTGGATAGTGCGTCTGAGTTGAAAGTGCTGTCCAGAGCGGTCACAATGGAGCACTCTGGGATAGCTCCCAGAGGCCAATACCGTCAAATTGCGTACACTACCCCAAATTCGACCCGGCAACGTTGATTTCAGCGCTAATCCCCTCGTCAGGGAGGAGTATAGAAATAGATTTTTAAGAGCCCTTTAAGTCGACAAAAATGGCTTTGTCTTGTGGATGGGTGCAGGGTTAAATCGATCTAACGCTGCTAAATTCGACCTAAACTCATAGTGTAGAGCAGGGCTATGAGTGGGATCCACATGTACAAATACTCGAAGAAGAAAAGTGACTTGCCTTGCAGAGTAACAGTCCTTCTGCTAAATGTTTTATCACTGTGGCTCCCACACACTGCCTTCATCCCTGCTTTTTTGAGTTTTCCTTAAACTGAGATTCTGAATTAGTGAGGGAACTGAGCTGTCGCTGCGGGTGCTCTACTGTTTATGCCATTGGTTGTGGGGAGGTGTGGATGCAGGTGTGTCTCAACAGACACTGCTGTTCAGAGATTCTGATCTTGTGCCTGGATATCTAAAATAGGATCCACATGTACAAAACATCTTGAAGAACCATAGTTACTGTATGGTAAGTAACAGCTTTTCTCTAAAATGTTTCTAGTGTATGTGATTGGACATGTCCATTACCAAATATTTTGTGTGTGTGTGTGTGTGTGTGTGTGTGGTGGAATTTGATCCAGCTGAGTGCATATTTCAATGAACCCCATGGCTTGTTTCTAGAATGTAATAAATTTATTTTAACAATGAGTAAGAATTGTATAGCTGTAAAGTGCTCTGAGTTCAGATGCATTAAAATGTTTTTTATAAAAGTAAGTTTAAAATACTGTCAGCTTCTGAGCACACCATGTGTTGTCCTTCAAGCTCCGATCTTGGGTGACATTGCAGCTTCAACTTTCTGATGCAGTAGGCTGCACTAGCAAGGGAGCTAAGTGTCTGCGCTGAGACAGCTCTTCAGTGCTGGTGCCCTGGTTCACCCAGGAGTTGAGGTACCAGTGCAATAGGTAGCTGAGTGGCTCTGTGCCAAGGCATTGGTTCTTGAAGGGCGACCAGGCAAGTTACTTGTCTGCACTGAGGCATCAACACTTGAACTCTCTATAATGCTGCTTTGACCATCCATACAATACACCAGCATGCATGTACATGTACAAAATTCAGTTCTGCAATCTCTACATAAAACTTAGTGATTGATCTACATTTGGTATTAACAAAAAAGCAGCTATTTTTAATCTGATAGTATAATCTCACTTAGATACATGGATACAAAACTATGCACAGAACTTTGTATAATACAATTATGAAGCTACACCAATCCTGTAACACATGATAAAATAACCAATAAATGTAGTCAGAGTTCAGGATTGCTTATTGATTGTTCAGGATGATGGTACATATATGTGAGCTATCAGTATTAGAAGGGAGGTAATCTGCGATTCAGAAGGGGAACTGATAAAATGAGTTCCAGAAAAGGTTTTGAATGATGTTTATTTCCTTGCTATTTTTATGTTTTGCCTTGGTGAGTTCTGCAGTCTAGCAAGCTTAACTCAGAGTTAAAGAACTTTTTTGTGGGGGGTTGATATATAAGTGCACATCAGCACATGCTATGTTTGTGCATGTGTATGTGCGTGGCATTCATTCAGGGACAATGAATGGTAAATGTTAAACATGATTGTGACCAACACATTTGACTTAGAAAAAATGTGATTGTGCTTAACTGTATATTTTTATTTTGGTAACAGTCACCTGACCTTGAAAGACTCTCAAAGTTCACTGCTAATAAAAGATCTATCGGAACCTCATCTCCTCAGTTAGATACCCCTGTAACCAGCGGCTGCAGAGACAACTACATCTTTCTGTTCACTTCATTCTCAACAGAATTTATTGCAACATCATAATTAGAGTATATCAGAGCCAGTGATGAAATGATCCAAGCAAGAGCCTAATATTTTAATTAAAAAAAACACTAAATATTTTGTACAAGAAGATTTTTCCTTTTTTGCTCACATAGGAGAGTGTGACCACTATTTTGCATAATACGTGTGGATGCATTAATTTATGCTTATTTTATGGTAACATCTTTTGAAATAAAAGGCTTTCAGTTTGGTGATAGTTTCATTTATATGAGAGAAATGCTATAACTACCAATTATACAGATTTTGCTTCCATTAAAATCTGAAAATTATTAATGGCTATTTGAATACAAATTTACATGGATAATCTTGACAATTATCAGTCTGTTTTGAACTTATATTTTTGGGAAATATTTGTTAAGATGTTTGTAGTGAGGCAACTCAATTATGGTGATTCCAGGTAATCTGCTTTCAAGCCTGGGCATGGTACAGAAACTGCAGCAGTTGCATCGATTTGACCTCCTGGCAATAAATGAAGACCAAGTGTCCATGCTGATTTTTCTTAGATCTATCAGCAGTCTCTGATGACACTGATCCTAAAATTTTGTGTAAATGATTGTGGTCCTGAACAACCTAGTTAAGACTGCTCTGAGGGGCTCCCTCTTCTAACAAAAAAAAAAAAAAAAAATGTCAGAGCTGGGCAATTGCTCATCTTGTCTTAGGGCTCTCTCTCTCATGTGAAGTACCACAGGATTCCATCTCATCACCGCTCTTGCTCAGTGTGAGGCTATTAAGGGTATGTCACCACTGCAATTAAAAACCCACGGCTCTGTGTAGGCTGACCCAGGCTCCTGGGGCAGGGGTTAAGGGGCTATTTAATGGCGGGTGTAGACATTTGGGCTCAGGCTGGAGGCGCATCCTAGAGCTTGGGCTCCAGCCCAAGCCCAAAAGTTTACACTGCCATTAAACAGCCTCTTAGCTCAAGTCCCATGAGCCCAAGTCAGCTGACACGGGCCAACTATGGTTGTCCGATTGCAGTGTAGACTTACCCTGAGAGTGTGAGTGAAGAATTATGGTGACTTTGATATGACATTGACATTTAGGTCTACATTTCATTTAGTCTGACCTGACTCATGTAGTTGAGTTATTTACTCACTAGAGAAGCAATCAGAAGAAATGGCAGAGATTATATCAGCCCTCTGATTGAGCAAGTTCGTTACTCGGGTATTGCAGTATGAGGGTTCTGTTAAATATTAGCAGCTCCAGGATGCCCAAGTTACAGCTGAGGGCAAGACTGATTTTTTTTCACCCATGCTCACAAAGGAGAGCATTACCTTCTCTTTTGGATGCTGACCTATCTTTGGGTATTAGTGCCTTTGTCATCTCAAGATTAGACAGCTACAGTATGCTCTACATTAATACTTTTAAGTAAGGCTGTTGATTAATCGCAGTTAAGTCACACGATTAACTCAAAAAAATTAATCGTGATTTTAAAACATTAATTGTGATTAATCACAGTTTTAATCACACTGTTAAACAATAGACTACCAATAGAAAAGTATTAAATATTTTTGGATGTTTATCTACATTTTCAAATATATTGATTTCAATTACAATACAGAATACAACGTGTACTGTGCTCACTTTATATTATTATTTTATACAAATATTTGCACTGTAAAAATGATAAGAAATAGTTTTTTTCAGTTCACCTCAGAAGTACTGTAATGCAATCTCTTTATCGTGAAAGTGCAACTTACAAATGTAGATTTTTTTTTGTTACATAACTGCACTCAAAAATAAAACAATGTAAAACTTTAGAGCCTACAAGTCCACTCAGTCCTACTTCTTATTCAGCCAACTGCTAAGACAGACAAGTTTGTTTATATTTACGGGAGATAATGCTGCCCGTTTCTTATTTACAATGCCACCTGAAAGTGAGAATAGGCGTTCGCATGGCACTTTTGTAGACGGCATTGCAAGGTATTTGCGTGCCAGCTATGCTAAACATTCATATGCCCCTTCATGCTTTGGCCACCATTCAAGAGGAAATGCTTCCAAGCTGATGACGCTCGTTAAAAAAAATGCGTTAATTAAATTTTGACTGAACTCCTTGACGGAAAATAGTATGTCTCCTGCTCTGTTTTACCCCCATTGTGTGACGTATTTCATATTATAGCAGTCTCGGATGATGACCCAGCACATATTGTTCGTTTTAAGAACACTTTCACTGCAGAGTTGACAAAATGCAAAGAAGGTACCAATGTGAGATTTCTAAAGATAGCTACATCACTCGACCCAAGATTTAAGAATCTGAAGTGCTGTCCAAACTCTGAGAAGGATGAGGCGTGGAGCATGCTTTCAGAGATCTTAAAAGAGCAACACTCTGATGTGGAAACTACAGAACCCAATCCACCAAAAAAGAAAATCAACCTTCTGCTGTTGGCATCTGACACAGATGATGAAAGTGAACATGCGTCGGTCTGCACTGTTTTGGATCGTTATCAAGCAGAACCCGTCATCAGCATGGACGCATGTCCTCTGGAATGGTGGTTGCAGATGAAGGGACGTATGAATCTTTAACGCATCTGGCATGTAAATATCTTGCAACGCCGGCTACAACAGTGCCATGCGAACGTCTGTTCTCACTTTCCGGTGGCATTGTAAACAAGAAGCAGGCAGCATTATCTCCTGAAAATATAAAATATAAACAAACAGTGATTGGCTGAACAAGAAGTAGGACTGAATGGACTTGTGGGCTCTAAAGTTTTATATTGTTTTATTTCTGAATGCAGTTATTTTTTGTATATAATTCTACATGTGTAAGTTCAACTTTAATGATAAAAATGCATTACAGTACTTGTATGAGGTGAATTGAAAAATACAATTTCTTTTGTTTTTAAAGCACAAATATTTGTGGTAAAAAATAAATATAAAGTGAGCACTGTTCACTTTGTATTCTGTGTTGTAATTTAAATCAATATATTTTAAAATGTAGAAAACATCCAAAAATATTTAAATGGTATCCTATTATTGTTTAATTGTGCAATTAATCACAATTAATTTTTTTAAACTCTTGACGGCCCAAATTTTAAGACCATTCGAAGCTGTAAGAATGTGGCTGTTTATTGAAAAGCAGAGCTTCACATCAAGAGCATGTAATAACACCAGTGCTCTGTAATATGCACTGGCTGCCTGCTAGTTTTCCGGATGCAATTTAGAGAGTTGCTTTTGTCTGATAAAGTCCTAAATGGTCTAGAATCTGGCTGCTCGAAAGCCTGCCTCTCTCCATGTATGATACTTGTGCAGTTATCATCAGTAGAGGTGCTCAAGCTAACAGCCCTGTCTTTCAAAAGGGAAGGGAGCTAGTAGCAGGGTTTTGTTGAGAGGGGTCTTCAACTCTAATAATCACTTCCTCTTGGGTTTTGACAGAGCCCTAATTTGTTGATGCTCAGGACGTACGCCAAGGCCTAACTATTTGGGGGGTACTTTTGGTGAGGGGAATGGAGTAGCTGGAAAGGGCAGCACTATTAGATTTGTGATCCATCCTATTGGTTAATTTATATTGTTGGGATTAGTATGGTAATCATCATTATATACTAATTTTAGTTTGGGTACTTTATCTGTACAAGCACCTAGAGCTTCTGGTTAGGTGCCTTTTATTAGTCTGAATAAATAAATGGAAGTACCTTTCATCCAAGAATCTCAAAAAAAAATTTCAAGGTTGGGGAAACTGAGGCACAGATAGTAATGGCCACTGGAATAAAACAGGTTTCCTGATTCAGTCTCTGGCTCTAGCCATTAAGTCACATTAAGACCAAATCTTTCCCCCTTAAGCAAAATTCTCGCTGAAATCAAGTGGAAGTTCTGACTAAGTAAGGAGTTCAATATCTGACCTTCACAGATTGCACACATGTATGTGGTTTGTTTTATCTCTTGTCATTTGCCTGTCATCAAAAGAAATTACATGTTTCCGAACAACCAACTTAGCTTATTTCTATATCATTTAAGAATGGCGTTAAATGCCTACATTGAGGGGAGAATAGACCCAAAAGTAAGACATTAATGCAGAGTGGTGTTCTCATTATGAACCTGCTATTGCTCCTGTTAAAATCAATGGGTAATATGCCATGAAGATATGAAAATCTGAAGGTAGATGTATATGTCTGAAATCACACATTTGTAAATGCTATTATTTTTGGGTCACTGAAGCCAACATTTACTGGAGTGTGACACTTCTAATTTTAACTGTCTTTCGCCATGATACTCAGGTCAAGGGACAAAACTATATAAAAGAAGAAAGTTGCTTCTTGTATAAAGAGCATCCCAAAGAAAAAAGTCAATGCTGTTGGGGAGTGGGTCTAATTGACAACAGCTGGATTACTGACTCAGCGCAACATGTTAGCAAGTCATGCCCTGAGCTCTGTAGCAGGATGTTATTTGGAGGAAGTCTTTTTCAACCTTGTACTCACCCTGCCCTCCCCCTTCCACAAAAGTGACGGTTTTAAGGGTTTTGAGGGTTTTTTGCATTTGGGCATCCAATATGAGCTGGCTCGCGTTTGATTTTTTTCAGAGGTACTGCTCACCTGCAGCTATCACTAAAGACAACTTGAATTGTGGGCACTCAGCCAGCACCTATAGATGGAGACACTCATTACAGATGTCATCGATTTTAAGACCAGAAAGAATCATTATGATCATCTAGTCCGACCTCTTGCACAACACAGGCCATAGAATTTCACCCAGGGATTCCTGCAGCTCGCCAAGCAACTTGTGGTTGAACTAGAGCATATCATTTAGAAAAACACCCACCAGTGAATTAGTGGACAGCTTTTAAAATTTTGGCCTAAGTGACTTGTCATATAGAAAAGCAGTGTGTGTGGAAGATACAAAATGAAAATACAGTGTGCTCTCTGCCAGTCTCTAGATCTTTCAAGAAACTTTAATATTCTGCTCCTACAACACAGACACAAACTACAGCTTTTGATGGAATAAGCTTTCCTCATACACATCTTAGATGCTTTTTGAAATTTGCAATTCTGTAAAAATTATAAACGAAATGTAAAGTTTTAGGTTTTGCCTGCTTTTTTGGCAGTTATCTTACATATGGTGATAACAAATTGGGAAAAACGAATAGTGAATTTGCCTACCCTTTTTTGTGAATCGCCTTATAATAACAAAACTATTGTGTGGTTTTCTAAAGTTAATAAATTCACTACTTTTATTTCAAGATGACTGGATCTATGTTTTTAGGATGGAGGGTAGAAAAATCCATGTTGCTGATAGCACTCCCTTCAATTAAGATGTGGTTGGAAAATAGCTAAATGTGAATCTCTCTTTTTTAAGGGACAGACATATGGTTATGGTGTTAAAAACAGACTAAATAGCCTCACTAGAGCTGGTCAGAAAAAAATCAGCAATTTTCTGTTAGAAAAGCCATTTTACAGACCAATGATTTTGCAAAATCATATTGTTAGCAGAAAGTTTCTATTAAAAATATTACATTTAAAAAGTTCATGTGGAAAAAAATTCTGAAAAAATATTGAAATTTCATTTCAATGTAAAATTTTAATTTTTAAATATATTTTTCCCACGTCTATATTTTTCATTATTTGATGACATGGCAACCACCTACTAATTAGAAGAGCAGGTGTTTTCACTATCCCTGTGTTAGACTGATATTTTTCTAGGATGTTGAAAACAGATGCTTTGCCAATTAGTACATTGAGTGCCTACCTTGTTATCTTGTTGGAAGTGTCAGCGTCAAACTATTTCATTACAAAACAAATAGGCACATTGAACAAAACAAAAAAAGATAAAATGTTTTAATCTGTAGTAAGTAGCAGTTCCCCTTAATGGTTTTTTAAATAAAAATACAATACGATTTTTCAACTATTATATTATGACATGACTTGATATGAAATATATTCGTTAATACTACTACATCATGAAATAAAGTAAAAAATAATAAAACAACAGATGGAACAAAACAAATGGAAATTCTGGGTTTTGACTAGCTCTGATCTTCACATGCTTACCTGTTCCCTGTGGGCCTTGTCCTGACTTTGATTTGCTATGGAACTTTAATTACCATCAGTAGGAGTTTTGTGCATGGATCAAAGCCAGTGTATGGCTTTAAGTCCCCTTTGAGACATATCTGCTTATTTTAATAAATTAGCTTTTGCTGTAGTCGAGGGAGTGGAACTAGTATTGCTACTGTATTACCTCATAAATGGACAAACTTACTAGCTAAATCCTGGTCCCAGAATTGGCTGTTGGGGAGGATAAATAAAGCAGAAAGAAAGCAGTTTGTATGTCACAGACCGCATGGCACTTACAAAACCAGAAGATTATCCTTTAATTTAAACTGAGCAGATTTTTTTATGTGGTAGCCACTGCTGGAAGAACTGTTTGTTAGTCCCTTTTCTTACCAAAATCACACTGTAAGTGAGGCTCCCGTTTAAACAGCATGTTCTCATTTAAAATAGGCCCTGGGGAGTTGTGGGAAGGGGAGGCATGATTTACCAGCCCTTCAAAAAGAAGGTTGCAGTTGCCTTAAATCTAAACCCTGAGCTGACGAGAGGAACATGCATTGAGCCAGGTTTGTCATTATAAATTAGGGTTCTCACGCCGGAAGAAAACCTAAGTAGGATAAGAAGCCGCTGTATTCTTCACCTGGTACAGAAACGAGGCAGGGCTGATTTCCTGAGTAATCCCTGCAGCAGCCAGGGTGGGCTGTCCAACCAGGGGTCGATGTGGTCCATTCTGCAATGAACACTAGGGTCCATGTGGGCTTGCTGCGACTGACACGGTTTCTTCCCCAGCTGTTGTGGCAGGTTTCCTCTCCAGCAGCTGATTGCCAGGCGGCAATCGGAGAGTAAGCAGAGTTTAGCACAGGAACAGGAAGGCAGGAGTAGATTTAAAAACCTGTACCCAGCCACAAATCAGCCAGTGGCCCCACAGGGGACATGTGTGGGAGGCGAGGGGCAACGCGTCGGTTTGGTTTCATTCGGGTCCTCTCTGGGCAGCACCAGCAGCTTACGGGACCCCTGTAACCATCTCTTCTAGGTGATCTGCCAGTTTGACCCACCGCGTGGGCAAAGCGCCTCAGGCTCTACCCCACTGGCCCCCTGTGCCTGCGGAGACGTTTTATCCAAATCAAATATTGGCGAATAACTTTTGTTTCCTGCCATCTCAGTTCACAAGAAGGGAGCAGGCAGGGAGCGCGGGCATGTGCATGATGAGCATCGCTGCCAGCGCCCGTGTTAAGTCCAGCGGGCTGGGCGCTTCAGTGTAGGCTTGAAGGTTGGCTGGGATTTCGGATGTCCGCAGGCTGCAGACTCTTATGAAAGCGATGAGTTTCTCACTTACAGGAGGAGTTTTTTGGGGTTGGGATGGGTTGTTTTAATGCCATTGTGGGGTGGGGTGTCGGTGAAGTGTGGGGTCTGTAACTTTCAGTAATGTTACTGCAGACGGCTACAAGACAATTTTCGACTGAATAAACTCCCTCTGCAAGAACGAGAATGCTACCATAGAGATTCACTTACATACAAAAGATGAATATTAATAATACATAATAATACAATAAATAATATCGGTTCTGTAGTATTCTTAGTATTTAATCTCAAAACAGTCTCGTTTTCCTTGCAACAGCCTGGAAAAGGTTACTACTTAATATTATTTCAGACTTGCACTAAGAGGGACTAGTGGTGATCACTGACGAGCCAGGAGAACAGAGTATGTAAAAAGAAGAACAGGAGTACTTGTGGCACCTTAGAGACTAACAAATTTATTAGAGCATAAGCTTTCGTGGACTACAGCCCATATGCATCCGAAGAAGTGGGCTGTAGTCCACGAAAGCTTATGCTCTAATAAATTTGTTAGTCTCTAAGGTGCCACAAGTACTCCTGTTCTTCTTTTTGCGGATACAGACTAACACGGCTGTTACTCTGAAACTTGAGAGTATGTAAAGGCAGCTCCTCACCTAAATCGCCACCGCTCTGAAGTAAATGGCGCTATGACAATACACCGCCTGAGGCTCTAGTCCAGCATACACAAGGAAAATATCACAAATGCTTTATACGATGCCCCCAGCTCTCTGCCTAGTGAATCACTTCAAATATGCAGATTTGATTTGCTTAATTTAAAAAGAATCATAATGAAGTAATTACTACTCACCTCTCAATATTAGGAGTTCCCTTCACAAGGTTCTTTACCAGGCAGGCATGGCTCTCAAACTAGAACATCAAGGGCAAAAATAAATTTAAAAATGTATCTTTTAGAGTCAAATATATTTGTCCTAAATTATTAGGACTATTTTTGAACATTCTGTCTTAAATAACTTATTTAAAATGGACAAGTCAGTCATATTAAAATAGACCAGCCATTTGAACTAATGGACATTGGTGAAGGAGAAAAACAATGAACTGTACTTTGAAATAGATCTAAAACCCAGTTCTTGTTTTCATCAGTCTGAGTTTTCTCTTCATAACTTTGACCAGTAAAAGGCAAAAGATTTATAAGATATGAAAAGAAACCAGAGATTAACCGGTAATTAATTTGCTGGCTCAAACTACATTGTGTAACACGCACAGAATGTCATATGTTTTATTCTTTTTATATGGTAGTAGTAATATAATCTTGCTACCTAGCGAAACAGGTCTGTTTTAAACTTATTGAAAGAGTCTCTTTGGATAAACAGGAAAAAGAAAGCTTGAAATAATATTAAATAAAGTGGTTCTGTTAGACAATGAGTCCAGTGGCGAGAACATGATGGGAGTAAAATCTTAGTTAATATCTTAGTTGTAGGAATACAACTATTTTCATATCACTGTAAACCAATCCAGTTGTACAGCGGATGGCAGCATCATTTTCAAACCGACAGCTGTCTTCCTATGTCTTGCCTTTGTTCTTGAAAGGTGGATCTGAAATACAGGTTGATAGAATTCCTTGCGTTCTGCACCCTACACGTCTCCGTCCCTCATCCTGTTAATGTAATGTCTAGCTCATTCTGAATGAGTTCTATGACAATATAGTTTCATTTCTAATTAAAGAGCACCTCATAAACATTATATATAAATAGTTTAAAACGGCTATCTCCACCTATTTTTGTTGGTTTGAAATTTTGGGTTCTCATGAATACTGCAGGGGCCAAAGCCCCCGATGGAAATATTTGGCTTAGCCATACACCCCGTGAACCCTGTCCTCTAAATCATCCCTCTCTCCCCACTTCCTTCCTAATATTTCAAATTATAGCCAAAGATTAAGCTCTTAATTTTCTTGGCTTCAAAAGCGGTAACAAATCGTTCAGACTTTATTTTTCTAATAGGTCCAAGATTTGATTTATTGTGTCTATGTTATCACACAATCAAACTTCATTCAAAATGTTGTTCTGGGATTATTCTATACACTGCATATTTATTTTGAATGTCTCTTCTCATTAACGTTACTAAGATTTAATTACTAGCCATTAATTTTGAAATCAAATATTCGCTCTCACTGTCCGGTCACTTTCTTTCTTTCTTTCAACTGTGGATGATTTTTTTCCTCGTATATTGGGTATTTTGGAAGAGTCATGACCCTGTTTCCTTTGGGTTTATAATATTAATATGAAAGGCGAAATAAAGCTTATTAAGAAAGATAGAGAGCTGTGACTTTTCCACTGCTTGGAAATGCAAGGGTCACATCTACCAAATTATAAAAAGAAACAGCAAGGGAGTGAAAAGAAAGAACTTGCTTATTAAAAGATTGTTTAACCTCCAAGCCCAACGTTTAAATTACTCCCCTCCAGCAAAACTGTTACTTTATCCTAACAAAAACAATATTTATAAAGAACAATTTCAGCATTTGCACCTAGAGACTATAGTCATTCCTTTCATTCGCACAGAGACTCCCAAGGCCAGACTTTCAATAGAAAGATGATTAATTCATTGGTCTCTGAACTATTTCCTTTTTCTTGCATGAGATTACGTTTTTGTTAATGTTTTGTTGAGAGCATCCATTCGCACTGTGCTCCGTATCTCCTGCTCAGATGTAGCCATCAATAGTTTTTAACCCTATGTACCAGCTCTGTTTCTTTCTACGGAAAGCTCACGACAAACTTTTAGTTCAAATACAATGGGATCATTTTCTCAGTCCTGGTTAATAACTGCCAGGTTTGGAGAAAGAAGCAGTAATGACAATAGAAATTAAATACGCACAGGAAATGATCAGTCAGGGTGCGCTAATGACAAGCTGTGAAATCATACAGCTAAAACCGAAATAACCTAATGTTTTTAATAGGATTTATCGGTCCTAAGACCTGAACAAATCGTAGCTCTAGGAATAAGGGAGTCTGTTTCCCTCTTCCCCCAAACCAGAATTTCATTAAGATGGATTTCGAAATTATTGGAATGAAGCCCTTCAGAGCCATGTTTTGTAATAATATTTCCTGTTAATTTCATTCCTTTAAAGCTGTATTTTGATTGATAGGTTCCCAGTAAAAAGCTTGTGCCTAGAGGTCTTAAACTTTGCTCTTTAATATATTGCATGCGATGCACAAAAGCAGAGGAGGCGATTATTATTAATTATTTCACTTGTATTATAGTATTTGTTAATAGGACGGGGTTGGGAACCATGATCTCAGTGTTCATTTATGCTAATTGACAGGCCTGCTTCTTTTGTCAGCTGTGGCGGGAGCCCTGTGCTGTTACGGTGTCACGGGAGTCCAGAATCCAAGTGTAGCAATGGGAGAGAATCTGCCCAGCTATCGGGCTGTGGCTGGCTGCTCTCAAATCCCCCAGCTCAGAGCCGCGGTCCCCCCGAAGGAAACGGAAAGGACTCCGTTTGCTTGCAGCAGCCTTTCTTAGCTCCAGGGTCCCCCCCCCCCCGCCATTGCAGCGCTGGAAGAAGTAAAGTAGCGCCAGACTTCCTTGGCCCAGATTTCCCAGGCTGGGAGCCAAACGGCCACTCCTCTCAGGTCACTGACGTTCATGGGCAGCTGTCCCTGGTCCTCTCTTTTTGCCCCGGGGAGACGCCTGGGGTGTCTCCCGGGAGGAGGGGTGGCCCCGCCCCACTCCCTTGCCGCTGGACTGCAGCTTGATTAATGACTCGTGGGGAAGTGGGCGGCCGCTCCCGTAAGCAGCGGGCTGCGGAGCGAAGGGGACTGGCGTTCAGGTGAGCTCCGGGTTCCCCACTGCAGGCAGCCCTCCCCGTGCCTTATAAAAGGCTCTGCCGGCATCTGTCTGTGGGAGACAAGGGACAATGTGACCGCAGAAGTAGGGAGGCTGCAAGCTCCGCGCAGACTAGACAGAGCTCCGCTCCCAGTCCGGATTGAATCAGCGCCCGCCAGCCCTCCCCTCCCCTCCCTCCCTCCCTGCTCCGGGCAGCGCCAAGAGGAAAAAGTAAGTCACCCTTCAGCAGCGTACTGAGATCTCCCTAGCATTGGCTCTGGGATCAAGCTCCATGAGGGGTTTTGCTTTATGAATTCCAATTATAATATTTTATACAACACAGAACATCCTGTTTCAATTAATAATACATAAGAGTTAGACCTGATTTACCAGTAAATCCCGTTCAGATTAAATGCCTTGAGGCTTCCATCCTTGGGCTCGCCTCTGTTCCTGAGAGTCTGAAAGAGGAAAACATTTTGTTTAAAGTTGCACTGCTGAAAATCCTGTACAGTAAGAAGCAATGTAAGTTACAAAAGTACCACAATTGCTGTCAACTCTTTCTGTTTAGTGCAATAGTCAGATAAATGATCACGTGGGTCCAACAGATAAAAAAGGACATTTATAAAAGTTTTTGCTGGTCTCAATTATTTGAACGAACTAAAAATAAAAGACAAGCTTTTCAAAAGAGAAAGTGGCATTCAGGAAAGCTGATGTCTTTAGAGGAATGCGATCAGTCCAATAAAAATATCACTCTCCATTTTGTTTTTTTATAACACTTTATATTAAATTAAATAGACTTTGGGCAGAGTTTTTCAATTGCTGGCTTCACGATTTAAAATCAAAATATTCCTTTAGTAAAGCTCTTCCTAATTCATACACTGTATTGAAGTCTAACTTTCATCAATGTAAGTTCCATAGTATTTATTGTAACAGAATAGATAAAACTGTACTAAATCGCACAATTTTTAGTAAAATTGCACAATTTTTAGTCCATTTAAATATCCCCTCTTTAATATATACCAACCTGATCCTTTGTTAGCTAACAAACACGCCCGAGAAGGGGTAAGGCTGTTAGGCAGAAGTTTGGGGTGGAGGTATATAATGCAGATAAAAAGATCCCAAGTATTTAACATTGAATAGAATTACACCTCATTTCTTTATCATTTTTCAATTTTAAAAAATCCCCTAAACGTTCAAGTCAATGTCCAAAGCTAGAAAAAAATTGCCACATCTGTCCATCCAAGAACTCGTTGTGTGTGCCAACTTTTGAATGTTTGTATGTAATTTTGTTTGTTGATGTACCAGAAATAAATGAAATCATTAGCATCTGAAAAAATCCCACAGGAAGGGAAGTTGTCAAAAGTAACCTTGTCTAAAATGTGGATTTAAATAGAAAATGGTATGCAGAACTGGGACAAATCTATTTGCAAAGAGAGAAACAGATTTTGAAAGGAAAGACTTGAGGTATAATGATAACACATTAGCCACAATTAGATTTTTTTTTTAAGACTTGTGATAAATATTTAAAAGGTAATATTTAACTTTTTTCTGCATATATAATAAAGGCCATTGCTGCACATTCTACAGTGATTTCTATTTAATAGTGTGTATTACTTTGTGTGCACTTACATGTTGTGCAAGATGTGTGTGTGTGTGTGTGTGTGTGTGTATTTAAATTGACATATATATATATATATACATACACACACACCTTGTGCAAAACGTGTTTATATATGTATATAAAAGTGTATATATATGTATATAAAACATATCTTGCACAATGTGTGTGTATAAATATATAAAACACGTCTTGCAGAATGTGTGTGTGTGTGTGTGTATGTATGTATATATATATATATATAAAATTAACACATCTCATTCAGACATACAAATACTTAATGTTTCATTGTGTAAGATCAAAATATTTCCATTTAAATGGTCTCAGGCAGATAAAATGGACATAATCGGTTTAAAAAAATCAGTCTGAAATTTTTGTATCTATTATTGTTGCAAATAACACCTGAAGAGTGCTCTAAATCAATTACCAAAATGTTCTCTCCATATTTTTCCAGTTTGTTTATTTTGTACACTCATTTTCACTGTTTTTCTTGTACAGTTAACTAGATAATCAGATTCCCTTGTTGTCTGAATGTTTCTCTCACACAGGAACAAGAGAGAAAAATATTTTACAAATAAGAAAATGTGATTGTAAAACCACAAAAAATGGGCAGAAGGGCTTAGGAATGATGTAGTACCTGAAACTACTTTTAACTAGTTGTTGTTGTAGTAAATTGACTAGATTTCAAATTGATGATGTCCATGTAACATCATACATTTAAAGCATATACAAGTAACACTTTAGACTATTAAAACAGAAAGATGTTTTTCTACTTTACTTTCACTATTTCATTTTCAGATTAGTCTGTACACAATGCTGTAATATTTGGGTTTGCAAATACCTGTATGGCAAGGGAATGTTTTATTTGTTTAAAACTAAAAACAAAACAAAAAGCTGTTTCCAGTGGAATTTTAAAAACAAATTAAATGGGAAATTTTTGCTAGCCATTGGCTTTATACATTTTTGTTTTCAAATAGACTGTATTTTGGAAATCTCTCTTTAAGAGGCCCATTAAGGAAGTCCATATAGAAAATGTTGGGTGTGCAGAAAATGCAGGATCAGTCCCAAGTATGAAATTTGAGCACACACATTTGAACCTCTTTGGAAACAATGAATCTATTGAGCAACACTTCATAACATATACAGTCTAGCTCTGGGTTCAGAAAGCAGCTAACCCATTGATTACAGATGCTACTATAAACAAAAATACTTTATATTTTTTGTATTTTCCCATTTACACTTTTTTGGGTCTACACTACAGGGTACTGTGTTACATGCTTGATTTAAAACCTAGAATCAGTGCACAGGTAAAATCTTGGCCCTACTGAAGTCAATGGGAGTTCTGCCATTGACGCCAGTGGAGTCAGGATTTCAGCCAATGTACTTTGTGGAGTTCTCCCCACCCCAGAGAGAGAGAACAAGAAAGATGAGGAAACTAGGTTTTTGGATATAAGTTACCAGGGTATAACTAAGCTCCATTATACCATATAACTCTTTATCAATCCTCAAGTCTTTACTTACAAAAAGTTCACAGGGACTACAGTGAGAGTTCTTACTTACATAATTAATATTTTATTAATGTTCACAATGAAAGATTAACACCTATAGGGAGATTTTCCTCTGAATTACAAGCACTTACAACCCAAGTAAAAGTATTTTGTAAATAATAATAATAATATACTCCAAACAAAAATGAAAGTGAACAAGTATATTCAAACATATTATTTGATATATTCTTCTAGCCAAACTAATTCCAAATCAATCACAGCAAAATAAACAAAATAACATTCATGCATGCACCCACATACACCATCATCAAATTAGAGAGGACAATGTAAAACAGCTGACCTATAAGCCTCATTCTTCTATTTCCACTTCTTTTTTTACTTTTCTGCCTGTTCCTCTCTGTCTCTTCCTCCCCATAGCCCTTTTGACTTTGTTCACTACTCTCATCTCCATCCTATAATATGATGACTTCAATGGGACTTAAGCATATGCTTAAATGCTTTGCAGAATCAGATTACAATGTCTTTGGATTTAATTAATAGAAGTTTATTAACTTTTTGTTTGTTTTTGTTTACACAGGAGAGCACTAATGACAGCCGATCTCCAACTTGAGAGAACCAGTCCCTGTCATATATGAAATATCTGGCATACATTCAGTAGTTTTGCCTGAGCAAAGGCTGCAGAATCAGGTCCTTCAGGAGGTATTATTTTACAGAGAGTGGTGAATTGGTGAAAAGGACTGCCAGCTGAGATGGTGGAGTCAAGTATAGTAGTAATGTAGTTAAAGCAAAACTTGGGTTACTATATGGGACTGAATAAATTAAAGGAATATTAGTCAGTTTTGTGATTGGGATTATCTGACAGTCCTTTCTGAAAGTCAGGAAGGAATTTTTCACTGATTGTTCTGAGCTTCTCTCCAAATGATTTTTGTTGTTGTTTTCAAGGGACAGTTTTATGTCCTCTGGCACAAAGACAAAAAACCCCAAACTGGAATAAAGTTTACATTAAAAAAAAAATTAAATGTAGAGGACAGAGCTAGCATAATGATCCTTAAACAATTTCAGACATGAAAGGATTCATGGCCTGTTTCTGGTCTTACATAATAATGGGTCAAATTCTGCCCTCATTAATTCGTTGCTTTCTGTCCGCTCTCCACCACTTCACTGAAGTATGGCCCTATGAGATTAGAAAATAGATTAGAAATGGGATCTTTCATGAGACATGTTTTTTAAATATCAAATAACAAAACAGAAATTATAAACAAAAACTAGTATGCAGTGTTATTGTAGCCATGTCAGGATATTAAACTTGTCTCTCTCACCAACAGAAGTTGGTCTAATAAAAAGATATTACTTCACCCTCTTTGTCTCTCTAATATCCTGGGATCAACACAGATAAAATAACACTGCATACTAAAGCAGTGATCCACAATTCTGCAAGTAGGAATCCTGCTGTTTGCTCTAGTTGACAACTTTTGGGGTTTCTATTCTATTCCTTATACAACAACCAATAGTGCAAGTGACATTACTGGCATCAGTCAAACATGGTCTTTCCTTCTTTATGTCTTCCCTTTCTCAGGGAGAAAATCGTGTGAGAATTTATATAATATATGATGTGTTTATATTAGCAAAGGTTGAAGAAGTGAACCTTCCAGTTGAATGGAAGGTGTTGAGGTTTTTGATAGTTCCTAGATCCTGTGGAAGTTGTTTCCACAGTCTTGGACTGATTCCTAAGAAAGCTCTCTTGTACACATTCTTGCTGTAGACAGGTCCATTGTGTCAGAGGAATGAAGTTGTCATCCACAGTTCCTGTCCTAGTGTATTAGATGGCTTATGTTACACTTGAGTACATGCATGTGGGTTTGGGACAGAAAGGTTTTGCACTGCAAGTGAAGGTCTATTTGCTCTCTTGCTCAAGTTTTTGAGCTTCACCATGGATTTGCAGCACTGCTACTGCTTCAGGGGTTGGATGGTTTCAGAGCTGCTCTTGTTGATTACAGGTCCCTGTCCACCTGGGAAGTCACAAATGGACTGTAGAAATGTATCTGAGAACAGCAAGGAGATCTCCAGCTCTTGTTTGGAGCCTGACTCACTGCTGCCCCCAGCATCTGGCAGTGATTCTTCCTCCTCCTCCTCAGCCGGACAACGAGTTGGGGCAACTGCTGGGAGACCAGCAGCTGCAAATGCTGCCCGGGAGCGTAGCCGAGTGCAGACCCTGCGCCATGCCTTTCTGGAGCTGCAGAGGACCCTGCCCTCTGTGCCACCTGACACCAAGCTCTCCAAGTTGGATGTGCTGCTCCTGGCCACCACCTATATTGCACACCTCACCCGTAGCCTACAGGATGAGGAAGAGTTGCCTGGGGAGGGCTTAGGCACCCTGAGAGGGGATGGCTACCTGCACCCGGTCAAGGTAAGCGGCTGAGGGACAGCCAGAATCTTCATATTTACCTTGCTAAATCAAAAATAATGTCTAATATGAGTAGTTCCAATCACCACAATCTTTAGGCACCAAGGACCAGATCCTCAAAGGTATTTAGGCGCCAAACTCCCACCAATTTCAATGATCCTGATCCAAAACACATTGGCGTTAATGAGAGTCCTTCCACTAATTTCAATGGGCTTTGGATCAGGGTTTAAAATACAAAAGCCAAAGCTCTTTAGCATAGTTAAAGCTGGCACAACCGAATGAAATGGGCAGCAGTAGGACACTGGGGCCTAGTGCAAAGGCTCACTGTTAAGGTAATAATGGAAGCCCAGAGTATGGGTCACAAAATCTTTTAGTACCACTTCTAGTGACTATACCTGGGTATAAGATGATTCCAAACAGTACAGTGCTTGGTGCTATAAGTAGGGTTGTTCGCTTTCTCTCACTGATCCAGTCGCAGGTTTAGGTCAAGATGTTAGGTGGGGCACTAATTCTTCTTGGCTGCCTATGCATTCAATATATAAGGGCACTTTAAGGTCTCTTTGTTAAGCATTCACTCTAGTTTTTAACCATAGTGTTAGCTCTCCTTCAGAAAAACTTGTGAGGCTGCAGGGGGGGGGGGTGGAAAGCATTATCATGAAGGAGTAATTTGGGATAAAAAATGTTCTCAAATGCATTGGACAGATGAATTTATATATCTTCAATTATTTTCCTTCAATTCTAATGTCATGGGTTTTTTTTGTTTGTTTGTTTTTGTGTGTGTGTTAAGAATACTTTGGTTTTTTTACATGTAAGATTCTGGTGAATTCAGGATGATTCAATTAGGACTAATCTTGAAATGTTCTCTGATTTCCCACAAGTTCCTTGAATATTAGTTCCCAAGACAATCAAGGAGAGTTCATTTTCATAGTACTGAAACTGTAATTGTTCATACTTTAAAAATAAATGTACATTTTCAGAGATGTAGCTTACTGGTTCACATGGCATTATAAGTACAAGAGATTCACTTAAATCAGTTAGAAAAAGTAGAGACTTCTTAAGAAAACAAAACATCTAATATTTAATCTATTAAATCAAGTTTTAACTTGAAGTTGGCTATATTTCATGGAATAGTCAATATTTGTTATGTATTTTGGGACAGATTCTGCCCCTTACTGACATGACTCACCCCACTGACTTCAATGGAACTAGCTGACTGAGTGCAGTGAGCAGGATTGGCTCTTGTAATATTTGGAAACCATTAAAAAAAGACAGAATCCGGGGAAGCATTTAATTAATATGGGCAGTCAAACTATACAGATGCACAATTCTCTGGCTACTACAATAAACTGAATAGTTGGCTCATTTTCTAATCCTCTCAATAGTAATTTTGTTTTTAAATTGGTGTTGGTAATACAAAAAAGTATGTTGTGGTCAAATCACAGTATTCACTTTTAATAAAGCTCTAGATGTGAACATTTGAGATTATAAAATCTACAGTTACAGTACACAAGCAAATATTTACCATACGCAAATGTATGAAAGTTAAAATAAAAATGCAAGTACAATTTATATATGCTGAATAAGAAACATGATTACATTTAAAGATATTAACATAGATAATTTTCAGATACCTTAATAGATAGTGATCCATTTCATATCTCATAATATCAGATTTGTTGTAATAAAAATGTTGAGAAAGATATTTTATTGCCTTTCAAAGTGAGCCAAATAGCCTTGTTTTTATTTTATAATTTTAAAATTAATAGACAGTTGTAGGCCTGGCTTAACATAAGTAATTAAACTAGAATTCTTTCAGGGGGTCAACAAGCATGTGGACCAAGGGGATTCAGTGGATATAGTGTACTTAGATTTTCAGAAAGCCTTTGACAAGGTCCCTCACCAAAGGCTCTTACGCAAAGTAAGCTGCCACGGGATAAGAGGGAATGTGCTCTCATGGATTGGTAACTGGTTAAAAGATAAGAAACAAAGGATAGGCATAAATGGTCAGTTTTCAGAATGGAAAGAGGTAAACAGTGGTGTCCCCCAGAGGTCTGTTCTGGGACCAGTCTTATTCAACATATTAATAAATGATCAGGAGAAAGGAGTGAAGAGTGAGGTGGCAAAATTTGCAGATGATACAAAATTACAAAAGATAGTTAAGACCCAGGCAGATTGCAAAGAGCTACAAAAGGATCTCACAAAACTGGGTGACTAGGCAACAAAATGGCAGATGAAATTTAATGTTGATAAATGCAAAGTAATGCACATTGGAAAGCATAATCCCAACTATACATATAAAATGATGGGGTCACCACTTGAGTAAGAGATCTTGGAGTCGTTGTGGATAGTTCTCTGAAAACATCAGCTCAGTGTGCAGCGGCAGTCAAAGTGAACAGAATGCTGGGAATAATTAAGAAAGGGATAGATAATAGGTCAGAAAATACCATGTTGCCTCTATATAAATCCATGTTGCCTCTATATCAACCCACATCTTGAATACACCTCTACCCAGATATAATGTGACCTGATATAACACAAATTCGGATATAACAGGGTAAAGCAGTGCTCCGGGGGGGAAGGGGGAGCTGCGCACTCCAGTGGATCAAAGCAAGTTTGATATAACGTGGTTTCATCTATAATGTGGTAAGTTTTTTTTGGCTCCCGAGGACAGCGTTATATCGAGGTAGAGATGCACTGTGTGCAGATGTGGTCGCCCCATCTCAAAAAAAGATATATTGGAATTGGAAAAGGTTCAGAAAAGGGCAACAAAAATTATTAGAGGTGTGGAACAGCTTCCATATGAGACGAGATTAATAAGTCTGGGGCTTTTCAGCTTGGAAAAGAGATGGCTAAGGGGAGATATGATTGAGGTCTATAAATTCATGACTGGTGTAGAGAAAGTAGATAAGGAAGTGTTGTTTACTACTTCTCATAACACAAGAATTAGGGGTCACCAAATGAAATTAATAGGCAGTAGGTTTAAAACAAATAAAAGGAAGTATTTCTTCACACGACGCACAAACTGTGGAACTCCTTGCCAGAGGATGTTGTGAAGGCCAAGACTATAACAGAGTTCAAAAAAGAACTAGATAAATTCATGGAGGATAGGTCCATCAATGGCTATTAGCCAGGATGAGCAGGAATGGTGTCCCTAGCCTCTGTTTGCCAGAAGCTGGAAATGAGTGACAGGGGATAGATCACTTCATGATTACCTGTTCTGTTCATTCCCTTTGGGCACCTGGCACTGACCACTGTGGGAAGACCGGATACTGGGCTAGACGGATGTTTGGTCTGACCCAGTAGGACCATTCTTACGGGTAAATCCTCATTTTTTGGAAGTTAGCATTAGGAGGGGAAATAAATTATCAGGTTAAAAACAAAATGTCTGTGGTAACTAAAATAGGTAAATGAGTCAATAAGCTAAAAAACCAAAATGTTTGAACTAACTACAACAAGGGGAAACACCCTAAAAATTTACAATAAACAAAATAAGCCTAAAACATAAAATAAGGTAAAGAGTAAGTCACATATGAACAGTGTGTGAACAAAGCATGCTGTAAAAAAAATTGGTTCCTACGAAATAACTAAGCATGTAATGCAATGTATAGTAAATGCAATGGTGTGTGTGTTATCTATAAAGTTTTCTGTATAACTCTGGATGTGTGGTACACCCTAATCAACTTAGCATAGTTCTGCTGTATGCCAAATAAAAAATACCTAAGTAACAAAATCTAAAGTCAAAGTACATTCTTAGAAAGTCAAGTAAAAAATGGTCTTAAAAAAAATCCTAACATAGGGTTCCGTGACTAAGATTCCAAATTCCATTCATCTGGAGCAGGTAACTTAGTTTATTATACATGTAGTTTTACTCTCAAGGATTGCAACTCAGCAGTTTAGCAATGGCACTGAAAGAATTTCAATTTGAGGAGGTTTCCAGGGCACTGGAGGAGTGGTTAGATTTAAAGGAGGTTCCTATGGACTCAACAGGAAAGGGATAGGGACTGGGTGGAAAATGAACTCCAGAAAATAGTATTAGACAAGAAATGCAAGAAAAAAATCCATGTTACTAAAATATAGTATAAAATTCTCTCCTAAAAATTCAGTAACATTAAAAAATGTACTTTTAATACCTATGGAAAAGAATGCTTGGTAGAGCACAAAAAAGGTCTGTTAAATGCCACTAACATTTAAAAAAATAAAACCCGGGGCAATCATAAAAAAAAAAAAGCAATTGCAGCTAAAAATATGTGCAAAAAAGCACAAAAATAAGCTCAAAGCCACCAAAAACATTGGCTAAAAACGTCACTTTACAATTTTTTTAAAGTAAAACGTTAAAGCATTTATGCAGAAGTTAAAAACTTTACAATGTGCTAAAAATATCAAGCAAGTTAGTACAATAGAAGTATTAAACATAAAAGTAAATTTAAAGATTGCTTAATTTTAATAATAAAACATGGTTACCACAGTACAACTTAGTGCATTCTCGCCTGGTTAAACCCTCTTAGGGTACATCTACACTACAGGGGGGAGTCAATTTAAGATACACAAATTCAGCTACGTGAATAGCGTAGCTGAATTCGACGTATCGCAGCCGACTTACCCCGCTGTGAGGACGGCGGCAAAATCGACTTCTGCGGCTTTCTGTCGGCGGCGCTTACTCCCACCTCCACTGGTGGAGTAAGAGCGCCGATTCGGGGATCGATTGTCACGTCCCATCGATAAATCGATCCCCGAGAGGTCGATTTCTACCCGCCGATTCAGGCGGGTAGTGTAGACCTAGCCTTAGTCAAACAATGTATGCAATGAAAGGTCAGGTGGTAACAACTACCACCACAATGCTTTTGTCTCCAAAAACCTGTACAGCCATTCTAAAAAAAAAAAAAAGACCATTCCTCCTCCTTTCCCCCCCGCCCCAAAATGGTCTGTAAATAATTACTGTAGGCAAAAACAAAACAACAAAAAAACCAATACTTCTAATGATATAATTATAAACAATTTAGTCAAAATGACTAAGAAAAAAGGGGGAGGTTCCATTTAAACTTAACTGCCTCCAAATGTACAAGTAAAAAATGTAATCTGGGTATAGTTATCTAAAAAATAATTTGAGCAACACCAAAGGTATTAAGCAAAATATTTAAAATACATTTTTGTAATTATGCAAGGTTTTAAAACCTAAACAAACACTCCTGGATTGTAAAACACCATTTGGTATGCTTAAAATTAATTAGCTTTTTAAAAATTCCACCAAAAATCCATTTAAATCTTTCATTCAAAGTTGCAAAAAACTAACCAACACACTTTTTAAGCAGCTGTCAATATTTCCCAGCAATCTTTGCTGAATTACTATTTTTTCCCCTCTCAAGCCAAACACAAGTAGCTAGTTTTATCTGGCTTCATTACCTCAATGTTTTTATAAAATTCAACATCTTTTTACATAAAAACTAAAAAAACATAATATATAGCAGAAACCAAAATTAGAAAAAAAAACCCTCTACATCCTTTTATAATAAAACAGAAACTACAAAAGCTGCAGAAATATAAATTTAAAAAAATGCACCTCTACAATAACAGTGGGGAGACGGGGAAGGGGGTTGCCACAAAAGTAGCAATGTTAAAAACATTAAGCCATAAAGTGGCTATAAATAAATAAATACCCCCCGCAACAATGTGTATCTAAATCCCCTGAACTGCTTTGAAATCTTAACCACTAACTTTTATTTAAAAATATGAAATAGAAAAATAGGTTCCGTATATGTGACAATGGAAACTCAATTTTGAAGATGAAAATACACAATAATTTTGAAATTGGAAGATTAATGGTTAAATGCCCTGCACTACTTTGAAATCTCAATCAGTATGTCTAATATTACAAAACCAGGATATAGTGGTACCATATATGTGACAGTAGAAATTCAGTGTTGGATTTAAGACATGAGAGTGCTACTCTTACACCAGAACTCCTCAATGAAATTATGCCTATATATCCATGTTTGTTTATTTGTCCCTCTTATTTTAGTGATATTAAATTTGAGTTTTCTTGGTGGGTTCTGATGCCATTATAAACCATGGGTGATATCCTGACCCTACTGAAGTCAGCCTCATGAGAATGACACTGAAGGTGCAGCTCTGCTCTGAAAAGTGTCGTACAAATAGCATCTTGTGGTGCCTTATTTATTGTGTCTCAGCTATTTCTATATCAAATGTCTAGAAAAGGTTGGCTTTTCTAATGCCCAGCCCTACAGAATCAACCCAGAATCCGAGTTCTTTCCTTCTCATGCATCCTAAATATTGTCCTAATTTGTATCTATGTAATTCCAATACCTGAAGTTATGCCCTCAATGCCAACTGTACAACCACAGTGCTGTCAGTAGATTTGTACAATGTAAATTATTTGCCTTGTAATTGGAAATAAGTAAACTGTTCTGATAATGAACAAGAAGAAATACATTCCAGCTTTCTCTCCTAGAACTGTGTTGGCTCTGCAAGAGCCAACAGGAATAAAAAATCGTGAGTGATCAGATATGATTTTGATAGGGAGCAGATATATTGAGTTAAGTGCCATTGTTATGTAGTCAGTTTTCAGGCTCTGATACAGCAATTGATAGCATGTGGAAAAACTGAAGTCAACTGGGTTCTTCATAGATGCAGCAATCCGCCCAAACACTAGGATGACGGCCTAAGTGATTTGTCACCACAAGCTCAAAATAGAATTCCCGTTGCCATATACAGGAATGTTCTGTTTTTACCTAATATACAGCTACAACATTTGTTTACATTCTGCACATGAATACAATTTACCATTTTTTTCCTGTCGGTTCATGGGGATTTTCAGCAACTCTACATTATACAGTGAGATTACATTATACAGTTTTCAATAATTTTGTTCATTATTATTTGAGCACTGACATGAAAACCAAACATTTTTGGAGATAACCATAGACTTTTGTATCTATTTTATTGTGACTTCATTACTATTTGAAGTTTTGCATTCATTTATATTTCAGAAATCATATCATATGTTTTAGAGAGACTCACTTTTTGGACACCTTGTTTGTATCCTGTCTTTCAGAAATGGCCAATGCGATCCAGGTTATATATTGGAGCTACAGGACAGTTTTTGAATCACTCAGTGCAAGCGGAAAATGCAAACCAAGGAGAAACATCAACAAATTCACAAAGCTAATCTACCTTGTCCTTTTTGAAAATTATGATATTTATTACACCAGATATATTTAAGTTAAAACACATTTTCAGACAAACTATAATTTCTGATATATTGTTAATGGATGAGAGAGAATTGATTCTTAAATGCATGTAAAGCCACATCAAGTAAATGTGAAATTTAATTTGTCCCTAGCAGTGGTGGAGATTGGTGATGTCCAAAATGGGTGGGCAAAACTGACAGACAATTGCACTCAGAACTAACTTAAAGCAGCAGGCAATGCAGTGATACTCTTAATGCATCAATACAGAGTAGGTACTGTACCATACCCAAAACGAAGGATTCACAGAATATGTTATGTAGGAACAAATGCAATATAAAACTATATACAGTGCATTGCAAGTTTCAACTAAAAAGCAAACACAAGGATGTCTAAAGAAATACAAACAAGTCCAAAGAGATATACACTTTCTACACTGTGGATGAAATCCTGGCTCCACTGAAGTCAATGGCAGAACTCCCACTGACTTCCATAGGATCAGGATTTTACCCTAATAATCTAAGATCTTAAATTTCTGAATTTTCTCTGAAAATGTGAATGTATGTTCATTGTCACGTGAAAGGTGTCCTGTAATCCACACCCCCCGACACACATAAACAAATGCAAACTGCTTTGTAGATTAAATGTAGCAGTAATATATGTTTACAATATAAATTAAACATTGCTTGTACTGGTCTGTATTATGGTGTCACACGTTACATGGTTTGAAATGTACAAAATGTGTTTGGGGATTAATTCAAAGGTATAACTTGTTTGCTTACATAGCAGGAATTATTTACTTTGTCTTTAAGGAATGTGATGTATTCAAGAAAACTGAGCCTTTATGTTAGGCTGATTCACGACACCCTGTTCAGTTCAAACATTTGCTGTAAATAGGCAACTGTATCTGAAATTAAATACATAGTGAGATATCATTCAATAGTTTCCATTATGTAAAACTTTGTACATGGTCTACACAACTTACTGTTGATGCTAAAACTAACATTTTATTAAATATTCTTAATTAGAAACTTCTACATAAATTCAGCTAGGCTGCAAATTAATTTTTTACAATCTGCATCAGCTTAATTTCCGATTGCACAGGAAACAAACTTTTATAATAATCATACTTTGCACCTTTATAGTAATGTCCATCTGAGGCTGTCTTAATGATTTAGGCCTCACAATTCAATTTCACAGATTAATGAAATTAAGCACTGAGGGATCAAGTTTTGTAAAAGTGCCCACTAATTTTGGTGCTTCAATTTTTGTGTGTCCCACTTAGGACACTTATGGTCTCGCTTTCAGAGGAGCTAAGCATTTCAGTGGGAGATAAGAATGCTCAGCCCCTCAGCAATTTAGGTCCTAGGTGTCATCCAAAATCAGAGTGGACACCCAAAATCAGTAGATAAATCTGTAATAGTGGCCTAAGTGAGTTGCCCAATGTCATATAGGAAGCATGCAGCAAACCAGGAACAGAACACGGATCTCTTGACTCCCAGTTCTGTGCTTTAACTACAAGATCACCCTTTTCCTTTAAAATATTTTGTTACAAAACTATTTTTCAAATGTGTATAATTTAAAGATGGTGTATTAAGAAATTAATAACTACTGAACTTCATTGATAATATAACAAAGATGAAAATTTCTCTGACAGATGGAACATTCTTCTAACACAACTCCTGAAAAATGGCCTCTCAGATTCAAGATCTCTCTGAGACCTGTAATTCTTCTCACACTGATAAGAAAAAAATAGTGAAATTTCTCCCCAAGATGCATAACAATACTTAGTAATGATAGAGCCCTTTACAAGCATTAACCCTCACAACACTCCCATCAGATAGGAAAGCATTATTATTATTTATTTGTATTACCAAAGTGCCTAGGAACCCTAGACATGAACCAAGACCACACTGTGCTAGGCACTGAACAAGCAGAAATGATGGTCCCCCAGAAAGCTTACAGTCTAAGGCTACATGTACACCACAGCACTTACAGTGGTGCAGCTTCATGGCTGCAGCTGCACTGTAGTGCTTGTGGTGGAGCCACTCTAAGCCGACGGGAAAGAGCTCTCAAATCTGCTTCATGATTCCTGCCACAGAGAGAGGCAGTAGCTATGTCGGTGGGAGAAGCTCTCTCGCCGACATAGCGTGTCTACCCCAGCGCTTAAGTCAGTATCACTTACGTGACTTGTGCAAGGTATGGCTCATCCACACCCCTGAGCGATATAAGTTATACCGAAGTAACCTGTAGTGTAGACAAAGTCTAAGTAAAACACAAACAACAACAAATGGATGCAGAAAGGCCAACGGGGGAGTGTAAGGAAACAATGAGACAATAGTGGTCAGCATGAAAGGCAATGGTTTCAGCATACCAGTGGCTTAACTGCTGTCAAATTTTTTACAGGCCTTACTGAAAAGAAGAGTTTTGAGGAGGGATTTGAAGGAGGATAATGAGGGAGCTTTGTTTTTGGGGAGCACCTCCCAAGCATGAAGGGTAGCATGGGAGAAAGCACAAAGGTTCTTGTTTGAAACGTTAACAAGTGGGCAACGGAGGTTAGCATCGTGGGCTAATCAGAGGCAGAAGTCGACCTTTTGATAGTGAATGAGATGAGAGGTAGGGTGGGGCTAGGTCATCCATCAAGAGTGTTGAAAGTGAGGGAAGTAGCTTATGTTTGATGCAGTAGCGAAGGGGGAGCCAGCGGAAGGATGCAAAGAGAGGAGCGATGTGGTAAAAGCAAAGGACTAGGGAAATTATGTTTGCAGCAGCATTCTGAAGGGAAATGAGTGGGACATGTCTGAATTTGTCAAGGCTAAAGAAAAAGATGCTGCAGTAATTGAAACATGAGACAATGAGAGCCTGGACTAGAGTTTTAGCTGTGATGGATAGGAAACAGTGTATATTAGAGTTGTTATGCAGAAAGACTCAGAAAGATTTAGATACAGCCTGGATGTGAACAGACACAAAAAGAATGAAGTGACTCCAAGGCCACATAACAAATCAGTGACAGAGTTGAGAAGTGGAGGAGCTCTTGGCTCCTAGTCCTATATTCACTCCTCTATAGTAAGTTGCCCTTCCAGAGTATGTTACCGTTTTTACAGAAAGTTCATTTCCAACATGCTTT
Organism: Trachemys scripta elegans; assembly: GCF_013100865.1. Classification (NCBI taxonomy): domain Eukaryota; kingdom Metazoa; phylum Chordata; order Testudines; family Emydidae; genus Trachemys; species Trachemys scripta. Next base: position 223,494,595 of record NC_048299.1, on the reverse strand, counting down.
GTGATGAAATACATGCAAAATGGTAGTTTTACATACATACATATTCATACAGTAAAAGTTTATTATATTTTTATCAATTTTCATCATGGAAAAAGGCTAAAAAAGTGAAGTGCCACAGATTCTGTACCAGGACTGGTGGTTTTTAATATATTAATGATCTGGAAGAGGGGTTGAGAATTAAAATGATAAAATTTGCAGATGACACCAAATTAGTTAGGTTGGTCAAGTCTGCAGAAGAGTGTTTTTCCAAGTTCGGGTCATGACCCAGTACTGGATTGAGGCATGTAAGGCACTTGTAAGGCCTGTAAGCATGTAAAGCCTTGTTCAGCGACCCATTGGCTCTGGTCAGCACTGCCTACCAGGACGTTAAAAGTCCCGTTGGCAGTGCTGCTCAGCTAAGGCAGGCTAGCGCCTACCTGCTCCGACACCGTGATGCACCCTGGAAGCAGCCAGCAGCAGGTCCAGCTTCTAGGCAGCGCGGCCACTGGGCTCCGCGGGCTGCCCCCGCCCCAAGCACCAGCTTCACACTCCCAGCCAATCAGAGCTGGGGGGGGCACAGTGTCTGCGGGAGAGAGCCACACGGAGCCACTTGCGTTCCTCCACCTAGGAGCCAGACCTGCTGCTGGCCACTTCCGGGGCGCAGCGTGGTCCGTGGTGCCAGGACAGGCAGGAAGCTTGCCTCTGCACCCTGGCTGCGCTGCTGACCAGAAGCCGCTGGAGGTAAGTCCGCTCCCCAACCCCTGCTCCAGCCCTGAGCCCCCCAAGCCCCAGCCCAGAGCCCTGACCCCTCCTGACTCTAACCCCTCCCTGAACCCAGAGCCCCCTCCCACACCCTGAACCCCTCATTCCTGGCCCCACCCCCCCAGCCCTCACCCCAACTCTCTGCCACAGCCCTGAGCCTCCAATACCCCAAGCCCCTCATCCCCAGCCCCGTTGGGTCATGGGCATCAACAATTTTTTTCCACTGGGTCCCCAGGAAAGAAGTTTGAAAACCACTGCTGTAGACAACTGTGAGGAACTTCAGAAGTACCTAACCAAACCAGTCGAATGGATAACAAAATGACAGATGAAATTCTATATTCAAAAAATGCAAAAGAGTATCCACTGAAGGGAATTATTTGAAATTCTCACACACCTTATGGGGTTCTAAATTAATGCCATCAGTTAAGGAAAAAAGACCTACGGTGAAATCTTGGCCCCACTGAAATCAATGGCAAAATTCACATTGATTTCAGTGGAGCCAGGATTTCATCCCTAGGCATCACTGTGAAGAGCTCAATGAAGAGCTCTGCTCAATGTGCAGCAGAGATTAAAAAAGGAAACAAAACATGAGGATGCATAAGGAGTAGGAGGGAGAATAATATGAAAATATTATATAAATCATGGTATGCCCTTACCTAGTATATTGTGTGCAGTACTGGTCTCCCATCTCAAAACGCACATAGCAGAAAGAGAGGGAATTCAGATAAAGGCAATGTAGTGGAGTAATCACTCCGCTCCGGCCCTGGAAGGGTAAAAGCAGCCCTGGAGAGGGCTTCAGCAGGGTAAGAGGAAACAGCTGTGAGAAGCTGAGTGAGTCGTTGACCTGACCACAGCTGTGGCCAGCTTAATCAGGGCCCAGCTGGCCCTTATAAGAGGGCTGGGGCCAGAAGCTAAGGGGAGATACTTGGCTGCTGAGCAGGGTACCTAGACTGGAGCAGGGCTGGGGGAAGGCCAGAGTAGCTGGGGAGCTCTGGCCTGGAAAACTCCCAGCCTGCAGGCCTTGCTAAAGGCTGGAAAAGGTATGGGGGTTGCAGAGGCAGCAGGTCCAAACCCCCCTTGCCAATGAGTGGTATAGACTGCAGTCTTCCCCAGTCAGATGGGGCTAGATGGTGACTCGCAGTAGCCACTGAGGTGAGGTGGGGATAAGGGGCTGGGAATTCCCTGGGGAGGGGAGATCTTGAGAGACTGTGGGGTACTGCAGGGGGCAGAACCCTGAGAGAAGGGGCACTGGGATCTGGGAGGGACATAGGGGGCCAGCGGCAAGGAGAGACACCTGCCAGCAGAGGGTGCTGTGGAGGCTGGCGAGCTAATTCCCTGGACGACCAGCAGGTGGCGCTGTGCTGGTGAGTTGTCACCCCTGCTATAGGCAACAAGAATGATTAGGGGCACAGAAAAACTCTAATGTAAAAAGTAACTGAAAGGTTTGGACTGTTTATTTTAGAAAGCAGATGAACAAGAGGGCACATGGAAAAAAGTATACAAAAAATGATGTAGGAAAGTAGGCTGAATAGAAATTCCCAGTCTTTCTTAGAATATAAAAACAAGGGGACATTCAACTAAATTAGAAGATGGATCAATCAAAACTGATAAAAGGAATTATTTTTTTCATACAAGGCTCAATTAGCCAGAGGAACTCATTGCCAAAACATACAATTGAGGCCAAGAACTTAGCCGGATTTAAAAAAGGATTGGATATTTTTATGGATAATAAGAATATCCAGTGTTATAATAGTAAATATTAAAAAAATTAATAGGATTCAGGGGATAAGTCCACGTGTGCATATATTAGGGTTAGAAGAAAACCTTTTCCTGCAGACGGTTATTCCATAACTACTTATTGCAGGGTTTTATGCACCTTTCTATGAAGCAAGTGGGGCTGGCCATTGTCAGAGACAAGATAGATTGACCTTGGGTCTGTTCCAGTATGGCAATTCCTATGTTCCAATGCCCCTAAATGAAACTTAATGTTTGGGTCAGAACAGTTTTGGTAAATATGCAAAGAAAGTCAAAATTAAAGGATGATTTGGTGATTTTATATATATATTTAATACATTGCATTTTTTAAAATGGCTTTACAGCTAACTAGCTTTTTTGTTTGCATTGAGTCTTGTGTTAAACCTCAAAAGATTTGATTTTTAATTAACTCTGCATGTGTGAGTAGTGTAAATGTTTTAATAAACCTTTACTGCCATCATCAGTTTCTCATTCAGTACGATAGTTTAAATTTAAACTAACTATATGTTTATACATATAAAAAACACATGCACACAAATAACCTGGATATTCAAAACATAATACATAGTTCTTTTACCCCATACATACAGCTGTAATTACAACACTATGCCCTCCAGTTAAATGTTTTCCCCTGTTAATATATGCCCTTCCAATCGCCAGTTCTTCGAGATCACTAAGAGGAACAAAACATTCATTCTATTTGTGCAAATTGAAGAATGGCAAAATAAAACAAAGATGAATTTGCTATGGTGTTTACTTATATAAGACAAGAATTATAACTCACTGAAAATTGGTCTGTGTTCGATATAAAACAGTCTGTAATTGGATATTAAACAGAGCAGCTTCATAGCTATTCCTCTTACACCTATATGCTGAGACATCACTAAATTATTTAGTGGTGAGCAAATTGGGGTTTTGGGGGGGGGGTGGTTTGGGGGGCCAAACTGAAAAATAAATAATTGGGTTAGTTTAAACTGAAACGGATTTTTTTTCCTTGCAAAAAAAATTAAATAGTAAAAATTTGTGTTGGAATGTTTTGTTCAACCCAAAACTAAATTTAAAAAAAGTTAGTTTTGTTTTCTATTTTTTATAAATTAAATGCTGTTTTCAAAAGTTTAAACCATCTTTTGAAATGGTCAAAATAACCTTTTGTAACGGTCAAAATGAAACATTTCAAAATGAAGAAAAGTTAAAATATTTCCATTTGAATGGCTGCAATGAACCATTTAGAATTTTTTTTAAACCCCCCTGTCTTCCCCCCGCCACTCATTGATCCAGTCAGTAATAAAATGCCAGTCAGGAATCATCAGTAATTTGGATAATTTGCACAGAAATTATTTCAGTACAGTTCATGTGTTCCTAGTTTTGGGGGATTAATTTTCCATCTGATCAGAGCCAAAGTTTCTGGCATACACACCATGGACTTTTCACAGATTTGGAACTTTGATCTTGAGCACAAGTATAAATGCTATTATTGTTTAAATGTGTATTAAAATAACCATCCCATCTGAAGTAAAAAGAATCCATATACAAATGTCATACATAATGACAATGCACTTATGCTTTGGGTCATTGCCACTGGTCAGGCATTAACTCCATTTTGATATGAGTAAGGGAAAATTCTACTACAAAGGCACAGTCATCATGGGCAACTTCCTTCCTGTTACAACCTAACTTCCTAGTATAGGCTACTTGGGGACCTAGAAGATTTTCAGAGGATCAGAACTATTCACCACTCTTGAACTGGGGGACATATTACTTTACTAATTAAATTTAAATGTGTAAATATCGCTCCTACATCTTGACAGTTCAGAAGAAAAATAAACGTGTATTATATAAAAAACATGTTAAGGTTGCAAAGTCAAACACTCGAAAGCTACAAAATGCCACAATTAAGATTGCACATACAACATTAATGCAGTCCTCTGATGTCAATAGTTCATGGATTAGGGACCCAATCTTATGGGGTTTCAGGGGCTTCTGTACAGATTAATTAGAATCTTTCTATCTACCCAATGGGACTCAGTGCTCAGTCTAGAAGATACCATCAGAGATGCTTCGTTTTGCAGTTCTCAAACTGTGGATTTGTCTCTCCAGAGATAACAGCAACATTTTTAAATAAATAAATATACAGAAGTGAGAAATAACAGACCTCAACCCTATTGTCCCTCTTCAAATGTGTATACACAGAGTCAATCCCTTACCTCTCTCTAAAAGTGCAAAGTTTCCAAAAAAATATATATATATTGTTGGGCGCAGAATAGATCTGGACAAGGAGAAGAAGTCTGGAAATAAATGTGGGAAGGGAGGGACAGGCAGTAGAAACAAAAGTGAAAGTGTTTGAGCAGCATATTACAGAAGTCTTGAGGTATTTGAGTGTAGCCTTCATTGATTTGAGATCTACCATACCATTCTCTCACTAGCAGCAGGCTGTAAAAAAGACCCAGTTTGGGAATATTTTAATGAAGTTCCTCTACCTGTGGGTAAAACAGGCATGCGTGTGAAATGCAAACAGTGCCACAAAGAAATGCAAGATCTAGTTGCCCGAATGGAGCCACATCATGAGAAGTGTTCCTTCTCAGGAGGAAGCTGCGTTGAAGATGATGAAAGAAACATGTCTGAACATGCAGGATTTTCAGGTTTGTAAACTTTTATATTTCATACTCTCTTAAGGACTGCCTGTCTTCCTTCTGGACTATTCTTGAATTCTCATGTTTGAGCAAAAAATAGTTGTTACTCTATGGTACTAACATTTTAGATGCAGTTATGATAAAAAATAAATAGCTGAAATAGGCAGATCTTCCTTTTACAATTTCACCTTTAAAGTAGTACTGTCAGTGAAGGCAATGAGTAATACTAAATGAACAGTATGGTAATAATAATTAAATGACTGCATTGACTTATTTTGTTTAGGGGAATCCAACCTCAACATACAGGATTCTGAAGACCATCCACCTTCAAAATCACGATCATTTTCTATAGTTTCAGAGTTATCTGCCAATGACAGTGTTTCAGTCACATCATGTATGTCACATAGCCCACAGTATATCACCTGTAGCAAAAAGAAGAAAAATCTCCATCACCCAGAAACAACCATAGAGAAATTTGCGATAACCAGCAGATTACAAAAAGAGGTAATTGATGACAAAATTGCCCGGTTTGTTTATGCAACAAACTTTCCTTTCCGTATGATTGAGAACCCACACTTCATTAACATGGTTCAGTCATTAACACCAGGATAGAGTCCACCCAACAGAGCAGATGTCGCAGGCAAATTGCTAGATAAAGCATATGGAAGAGAAATTGAGTAGTGTGCAAAAGGTCTAGAGAGTGAAATTGTTAACCTGATGGGTGGAGCAATGTCAACAATGATCCTGTCGTATGTGCTTATGTGACAACAGAAGAAGGGAATGTCTTCCTTACAGAAACAATGGATACATCAGGAAATGCACACACAGCAGAATACTTATAAGAAGTAGCAGTAAAAGCTATAACAAACTGTGGGGGAAAAAAAGTTCAAATGTCTAGAATGCAGTTTGGTCACAGACAATGCTGCAAATGTATCCAAGATGAGGAGAAACTATTTAGAAGAGAGCCCTAAGCTAATAACATACGGTTGCAGTGCTCATTTGATGCACCTCCTAGCCAAAGACTTCAGTGTTCCAGAAATAAAGGCTAATGTTGTTGAAATTGCAAAATACTTTCGTAACAACCACTTTGCAGCAGCTGCTCTGAAAAAAGCCGGAGGAACCAAGCTAACTCACCCACAAGACATGCGATGGAACTCTGTAGTAGACTGTTTTGAGCACTATATCAAGAACTGGCCTAATCTGAGGAGTTTGTGAACAAAATCATGAAAAAATAGATGGCACTGTCACAGCCAAAGTTCTTAACATTGGGCTTAAGAGAAACATTGAGCACATGCTGAGTACCCTGAAGCCTATTTCTGTAGTCTCAAATAAAATGCAGGGAAATAGCTGTTTTATTGCTGACGCCGTTGAAATTTTGAAGGAACTGAGAGATCTTAAAAAGAGAAAAATGCAATGACAGAGTTAAATTACAAGCATTAAAAAAACAAATGGGACACGCCCTATCTCCAGCTCTTTTTCTTGCAAATATTTTCTATACTCAGTACCAGGGTCAAACCTTAACTGCTGAAGAAGAGGAGTTGGCTATGACATGGACATCCAGCAATCATCCCTCCATAATGCCAACTATAAAAAACTTCAGTGCTAAGGGTGAACCATTGAAGAAGTATATGTTTGCTGATGATGTTTTAAAGAAAGTCACACCAGTGAACTGGTAGAAGTCACTTAAGCACTTGGATTCAGAGACTGTTGAAGTGAATCTCACTTTTAACAGCAGTAGTTTCTTCTGCCGATGTAGAGAGAATATTTTCGTCCTTTGTACTAATTCATTCCAAATTGAGAAATCGTTTGGGACCTAAAAAAGCAGGAAAGATTGTTTATAATCTGGAAAAGAAAAACAAACATGAAAATGAAGGTGAAGACAACTGAGTTAGCTGCAGAAGCCAATATTTTAAGTTTCTCATGTTGACCTGGCTGACAGTCTATTTGATTTTTTTTTAATATTTAACTTTTTTAGTTAAACAATTGAAGCAAAAACAAACCTGATCTTTAAAAAAAAAAAAACAAAAAAAAAAACAAAAAAACCTTGAATGTTTAACTAAATTCAAAAATTCATATGCTTGTTTTGTTAAAATATTATAGGTTTCCTGTTGGGGGGGAACCCTAGAAGACATAACATTGTTGCTTTAGTTAAATAAAACAACTTATTGTTTTGGTGATGTTCTTCTCCTAATACAGCAGGGCAAGAAAATCCTCCAAAAATTAATGATTAACTTGTTGAACTAGAGATATTTATGAAGTCATTGGGAGGTGAACTATCTGCTTCAATTACCTTTGGTAAATGAAATAACCAATCATTCATTTTTCTGATATAGCTGTAACATGAATCTGAAAAGTTTTCAAAATAAATCACTTAAAAAATATATAAATCTATACCTTCTGAAAATGAAACCTACATCTACCTCTGAGTTGTGAAGACTATGTATTAAGGTTGTAACAACTAACAAGAATGCACTTTTATGTGGAAATCCATGATTGAATCGAGTCTTCCTGACTAGTGGATTTAAATAAAATTGAAACACTTTCTAACAGAGTGGATTTAGAAAAAGTGTTTCATTCTGCATGCTTTTTCTTTAATAATGTGGCTGGTAAAACCTTTAAAGTTAGTGCATGTAGTTCATATAACTGAACCTACCCTACAGCAATATAGCATAGTGACAACTGCTAGTTTCTTCTCTAGATTGTTAACAAACAGAGCTAGCATGAGACACAATTAGTAAGTACATCTTTGCAGAAGGTGTCAAGTATCAGGGGGTAGCAGTGTTAGTCTGTATCTACAAAAACAACAAGGAGTCTGGTGGCACCTTAAAGACTGACAGATATACTTGGGCATAAGCTTTCCTGGGTAAAAATATCCAAAGAAGTGAGGTTTTTACCCACAAAAGCTTATGCCCAAATATATCTGTTAGTCTTTAAGGTGCCACCAGACTCCTTGTTTCTGCAGAAGGGTGATTCCTTCAGTAATTCAGCCAAAGGTATGGCACAACGCCCTGGGAGAACAGAGTAGCCTACAACTGCAACCACCCCAGTAATTTGAAGGATGAGGCAGTGGCTGCAGTACACGTGTCAGGGTGAATTTTTAATCCCCGCTCCCTTTATTTGTACGTGACTTGCCTACAGCTTCCCCAAGGGCCTGGTCCTGTCCGCAGCCTAGGCAGCCGCTGTGTGCGCGCTCCTGGTGGCTCCGTGTCAAACTATCACACGCCCACGCCGGCCTAGGGCGCCTGAGGGCAGCGGGGCGGCGGCAGCAGGCTGGAAGGACCGTCCCCCGCGCTGGCAGCTGGCTCGACGGTAGCCTGCCCGAGCCGCTCCTGGGTGGGACTCTCGCGGCCTGCGCTGCTCGGCGAGGCGCCTGCACAGCCGGCCTAAGGCTTAATAACAACACAGAGCTCCCCAAATCCCCACGCGGGGCACGAGTCAGGGCCGCATACTCCGAGGAGCCACGCGGGGATTCAGCGCCCGCCGCACGTTTAACGGTCACGGGCTGACCCCGCCCACCTGGCCGGCCTTGCCTATGCGTAGTCAACGTGTGTGTGAGTGGTTTAGCACCATGGCGGCTGCGCATGTGCAGAGTCTGTAGCTAGGGGAGGGGCGGAGCCCGGCACTGCGCAGGCGCATCTCTGACATCCAATTCCCATTACGTTAGTGGGACCGGTTCAGGATACTGCGGAGCAACACAGAGCTTGGGCGAAGTTGGCGTTCTGCCATACTTCCGGTCACGTGGGGCGAAAGGAAGCGGTGTTTGTCACGTGGCCCTTTCTGGGCTCGTTTTAACTGGGGAGAATGCAGTTCCTCCTTCCGTTCCTTTCGCGGGTGCGCGAGAGGCAGCTGGAGAGCGGTCAGCGGCCCACGAGGTGCGGGGCTGGGGGAGCAGGGACGGACTGGCGGTCTGGGCTGAGGGGATCCTGTGGGTCGGGGAGGTCTGTGCGAGGCGGATTGGAGGGGCGAGGTCTGTGCTGCGGGGAGGGAGTTCTCTGGTGGGTTGCTTGGGTGTGCGTGTAGGGTGGGTATGTGTGGAAGGAGGGGTTTAGGGGAGGCTGGGGGGGCGAAAGCAGGGATGGGCGGTCTGGGTGTGTGGGGATAGGTGTGTGTAGGATAGGGTGACCAGACAGCAAATGTGAAAAATTGGGATGGGGGTGGGGGGTAATAGGAGCCTATATAGAAAAAGCCCCCAAAATCAGGACTGTCCCTATAAAATCAGGACATCTCGGGGGCTGGACTAGATGACCTCCTGAGGTCCCTTCTGACCCTGATAGTCTATGGCTCTAGTGTGGGAGGAGGGATTGGGGGCTCTGTCTGTGCTTGTTGTGTAAGCACTCATTAAGGTGGTTGGGTGCAGATTTGGCTCGAGTGCCTTGGTGAGGCAGTTGGTGTGTGTCACAGCAACAGCCCTGTGGCCAACTAGCCAGCTCCTGCATGTCTCTGGCAGGCTGCTAATGTACTTTGAGGCCACTGAGACTGTCTCCCTAGAACCTGAGTGTTGCAGAGCCCAGAGAGTAGTTTCCAGCCCTGGGTGAAGCATAGATGCCCTGGATATGCCTCTGAGCTCTTGGACCTGGAAAGCACTGTTAGCTCTGAGAGTCTCCTACTGGATTCCAAACAAAAACTTAAATGGACTCATTGTTAATTGTCACTCTGGCAATTCCATTACAAGACTCACACTAGTTGATAATTTTCTTTCATATGCGGTTGCTGGCGGCAAGAAGTTTCATGAGACTCTCTACAGAGAAGACATTGCCAATTATATCACTATATATAATGTGCCAGTGTGGTTAAACTTCTATAATTACACCAATGTAACTCCCTGTGTGGGCACTTAGCCCTCAATAATGTTGGCTTTTTTGCCTTTGCTTAATTGCTCTCAAAGTAACCTACAATAAGTTTAAAATACATAAATGCATTCATACTGGAATAAGAATGTCCATAAAGTAACCTAACTGGAATAAGTGTGTCCACACAGGGAGTATAGCAGTCTAAATTCACACCCTGTATCATACCGGTATAACTTTCCCATATAGAGAAGCCTTAGTTTCTAGCCCTATTGGTTACAGAGACAAGCTTAAAAACATGATGCAAGTGCATCCTAATATCTCAGAAACTAAAAGACAAATAAGAGAGAACTGCTGCTAGGAAGTATTGGTACAGTAACAGCTGACCGACTATTTAGTCACCACAGAGAATTTGTAGATTCTAGACTTGGTCTATACTTAAGCTTCGCTGGCATAGAAATGTCAGTTGGATGTGTGAGACTTTTTTACACACGTGGCCAACATAGCTGTGCTGGCAACATTCTGGTGTAGACAGTTCTACTGGCAGAAAGCTATTTTGCCAGTATAGTTCATTTTGTTTTGGGAACTGGTATAAGATAACCTGCAAAAGAATTATTGTCAGTATAAGCTAGTTCTACACTAGGGGAGTTTGTCAATATAGAAACTCCTTGTAGATCTTGCTGTTTTCTATAATATTCAAGCTTGCATTAAGAAAATTTCTACTATAGCTCTCAGAGGCTTGGTCACATCCCTCACTGATGTACTCCTCAGTATAGATGCAGCTAGGTTGATGGATGAGTACTTCTGTCAATCTAGCTAATATTTAGGGAGACAGTGTTCCTATAGCAACAGAAAAAAAGTCACTGTAGGTTGCATCTACACTATGGGGCTATGTTGGCATAGTCTCTGTAGTGTGGACATACCCATAGGAAAAACAATGCTAGGAGAGTTGTACACCTCTCTCCTGTAGTCCATCTTGATGTGCTTTTAACTTTGTATTAATATGCAGCTGCTCAGAGCTCTTCATACTGGAAATATCTACCCACTGTCTAGTGTCATTGCAGCTTTGTCTACACATAGACTTTCCCTGGTTTAACTGAACATGTTATTTTTAACTGATTCAGAGCTGTTCGACACTACAGAGTCAGGCTGGTTTAACTATATTGCTCAGGGGGCTGTGAAAAATTTCACACCCTGTGCGATGTAGTTAAGCTGACCTAAGCCCTGTGGTAAACACCACTAGGTTGATAGATGAATTCTTCCATTGAGCTAGCGTCCCTTGAGCAGTGGATTTACTACAGCGACAGACGAACCCCATCTGAAACTGTAGTACATGTCTACACTACAGCAATGCTGCTGCAGCGTTTCTAGTGTGGGCATATCTTAGTTGTATGTAGATGAAGTCTGTAGCTCAATGTATTAATTTGGATGGTTGTTTGTTTTATGCCAATCTTCTGATCACTTAAAATGGGGGTTTTTCCCCTCAGGGTTACTTTGAAGTTAAAGAAAAAATCACAAACTCCAGGCCCTGATGGTTATAGTATCAGCTAAGCAAGTTTAACTTGGGTGAGATAAATTGGTTTGCTAAACAGTAATCTTGGTGTAGCTGTGCAATATTTTTCAGTGACCCACATCATTTTTGTAATGCTACCACTTAGTGGTATTTTAAAATATGAATAGGGAAAAGTAGAATAGGAAACAAAGTTAAATGTTTGCAAACATCTGTTGTCTCAGATCAGGAGTACCAAGCAATAAGAGTAAGTATTTCAAGAACAATCCTTTGTTCTATTACTTTGAATTAGAAATCTGATTTGGGCAGAAAATCAAAGCCAACTTGTTAAATCCCCTGACTACAAAGGAGACTAAATAGTGTACAGTACTATTGCTTTAAGGATAAATTGTATAGCAAAAATATCTACAAGTCATGGGAAAAATGAATTAATACGAACCTAATTTGTTGGAAATTGGCTTTGAAACTAACTAGTAAACTGCCCTCAATATTTCACATAAGCACCCAGTATACTTTCCTATAATGAGAGAACAAATATTGAGTGAGAAGATCTTCAAATTCTTAAACAAAAGGATTATAGAAGATCACATGGGTTTATTTTAAAAAGGTACCATACTCCCTCATCACATTAAGTTTATTAATAAATATTTAAATTGCAGTAGCACCTAAAGACCACAGTGAGGTTGGATCCCATTGTGCTAGGCACAAAAAGTTGACAGCAGTACAATTCTGAATAAGACCTGGGGGCATACACCCCAAATAGCCATATTTGCCTTGTTTGCTGGGGACCTTGCTAGCATTGGGAGAGAAAAGAACCCTCAATTCTAACAAATGTTATACAGATAACCAACTTCTGTTTTCATTTTATGGTATGCAAATATAATTTCAGAAATTCTGCTACTTGTGGGGTTCTAAAAGAGAAGAAAGTTGATGTGATGGTTTTATAAATTGGAAAAGTACTTTTTAAAATATAATGTTAAAGTCCTGAGAGATGAGCTACAGGTTTCTTGGTTTCTCTTTGAACGTGTAATTCCACAAGTATTGACAATTACAGTGAAAATGAGAGTTTAGAAATCAGCTACTTCTTTCAGACCTCTGGGACCTTGTACAATATCTCTGGCAGAGAAACCAGGAAGTATGTAATTTTAACTAAACTTAAATTCTAATCTTGACACAACTTTAAAAATGGAGTGAATGTAATTTGCACTTTAAAAATAAAAAATGGGGCAGATGACCTGCTAACATGTTTTATATACACTCTGATTTGAAAGGATAGAGTTTCTAGTGGAAATGAACAGAGGTAATTTCCTATTATGTCCTCCTCATAATGACATCTCCCACCATTTCTGAGACTAATCAAATGTGATTATAGTTGCGCTAACACTTTATTTTGAACAAACTGCTTTGTTTGATTGCAAATTAAATCGCTGATTTCTTATTTGAGACTTGCTTTAAGACACTTAGTTTATTTTACTACAGTTTGCATATGTTCTGTGAAATTGAGCTGGATTTCATTAGGCAATAGAAGACATTTACTATTGGCAAATCATTTTTATTGATTATTTTGAGTTATTTTCAGTCTTTCAAGTGTTCCAGATAATGATAAATTGGACAGCTAAATAACCTTACTGCTGTTGATATGTCTTCATAAATCATTTTCATCAGCAGCTGGGTGTCCAAATTCTAATGATAAATTGCCCCTTTGTCACTGGGGAGTTTAGTTAGAGAGTTGTCCAGTGGTCCTGACCATGCCCTTTCCATAGTATAGTGACATACTTAAGAGCATTAGTTGTCTTGGGACTCCATTGTAGTGGGATCTTGGTTTGGTAGTCTCAGAGGCAGCATAATCTTGGTAAGAGTTCTGACCTTGAATTGAACCTTCAGGGAATGTACCATTGTGCTTACATGGAAACCTGTGCTCCCAAAGCGAGGTAAATATAACCTTTAACCTTAGTTCATCTTTCATACTTGTCAAACCCAACGGGACAAAAAAAAGCAATGGCTACTCCTTGGGAATATCATACTCTTGTAAAATCAATAACTCTGCATAGTGGAACATGCTTAAATATATAGACTTACCCACAACACATTCTTTTAATGGGCAACATTAATGCCTTCTGTTTAACTGCTTTTTGTCTCTTAAAAAATTGTGACATTTTACTGAACTTATCCCAGAACTCGCTTCATGAAAATGGTTCAATATTAAATTGTCACTGGGATCAGTGTTGCTTTACTGATATAATAATCCTTTTGGCCCATTTTCCAAGTGAATGATGAGAATTCCATTTCTGTCAACTGTTCAAAATGTCTGGAACTTTTTTCTTTTAGGTAATGAGGATAGAGTCAGCAGTTAGTATTTGTTTCTGATGGTATTGCAAGTTTCCTGCCTCGACTCTGCTATGCTACTCCTTTGTAACCAGCAAGATGTCACATGAACTGTTAAAGAAATAAGGCTGTGAGTATATTGTTGTGTATTTACAGTAAGAAAAAATCCCGGTGCTTGGAGAGCTTCTGCAAGCTAGCAACCAGGAAGGTGTTTTCTGTTAAATCCAGACCCAAGTCACTGTGGTTTTGAACATTTTGATTTTGAAGGGGGCAAAAGAAGCAAGATGGCAGTGGGAAAACCCTTACTTGTTAGTTCTATTTTTCATGTGACTGAGTGTTCTGCATTAACAAATGCAAATTACTGTAAAATATACACCTACGTGTTGGCAAACTGTCCTGAGTGGCTGAGATGCTGGGCAAAGTGCCCAGGGGCATGTGTTTTCATAGCTTGAAGTTAGCCTTCTTCCATGCAGTAATAACTGTATCAAAGATAAGAAGTTGTTTCACTGGCATAATGATGACTTCCTTTTTGCCGTTTACCCAACTGAATGTCATTTCGTTGATGTATATTTCTCAGTCTGAGATGCCAGCACATCTGTTAAGTAAACCAAATAACGAGGAGTTTGTAGAATCCAGTCGGCTGTGTGGATTTCTAATTTATTTTTTCTCCTAAACACCATAGATGAGCATTGGCCTCAGATTTTGTTGCTCTGTCCAGAAATCCCTATATTGTGAGATGGGCTTTCAAATGCTGCTTACCTGAAGCCTGCCAGCTCTCACCTGAACTGCTGAGGTAATTTAAATGCTTATCTTTTGCATCTCAGTACTAAGATACTAGAGTATTTGTCTATACAATAAGCTTCTCAACAAGTAATAAATTAATCAGATAGCAGAATTCATTCTGGTTCTCCTGAACAAAAAGAATAAATCCCAGAATACTCAGATACAAGCTGTTCTCTTTAGAAACCAGAGAGCAAAGATAGCTACACTTCACCTGGCCATTCATCCCCATCCTACACTGGTGGAGTCCACATGGTGACAAGTAAGTATAATTACCACACTTGTGACTAAAAATGTGGAGGTAACTCATTTCTTAAATGGTTCTGAAGCTAACAGGCAGTCTGAACCTTTAATTCTAGTAAAGAGATTTATGTACTAACGTGGGACCTGATCTTCAGACTGTGGCTTGCTTTTGCACTTAAAATGAATTGCTGAAAAAAGCATGATTAATTTTGTGGATGCAAAATTAAACTGCCGTTTGAAGGCCAGGCCTAACTTGTAGTACTAGGATGCTTATTTTATACTTCTAAAGAGATGTCACTATATTAATATTTTCTTTGTGATCAAATACTTACTTTTAGTCTCATAGCATTAAATGCTCATCATAGACAGGAAGTTGCTTTGTTGGCATAATTTCTTTTTGCCATTTACCCAACTGATTGTTTTGATGTATCTGAAATGCCAGCCAAACACTGAATAAACCAAAAAGTGCCTGTGGATCAAATTAATTGTTTCTGATATGAACATTTTATTTAAAATAGTGAGAATTGAGTCAGTTGTGACGTTTATTTCAAATGTTTTTACAAGTCCCATGTACTTTGTGTATAGCCAGCAAAATGTCCTATCAACTGGTAAAGTAATAAAAATGAGTCTGTTGCTTTTTTTATATCAATACCAGAAATCAGAATCCAATAAGAGTCAAATCTTCATCTGGTGAAAATCTGCACAGAATTGGTCCATGATGCTTTTCCATGATGTCCCTGAAACTATGTTGGCTTACACCAACTGAGGATCTGGCTTGGTGGTCAGGGGTTTCATTAGGCCAGCAGCTGGGAAGCTCTTCCTATTTTTATCTAGCCCCTGTCATTGTAGTGATCTTTTTTATTTCTGTTATAGCAATCTAAGAGATAAGTTGGAAACTGGAATGGGGGGCAAAAAATTGTACTAGTTTTGTGCTTTTATATTGCAGAAAATAATTGAAATTCAAGTCTTTTAAAATATATGCATTACACAGTGGCAAAATGACATACTGCAGAAATATAGTTCTTGTCCAGATTATCATGCCACACATACTGCAGGAAGACAAGTTCTCATCTTGAAATTAACTACCTTTCATTAAATCAGCATCTTAGACAATATGATGTTACTGGCATAATGATGATTTCCTTTTGCCGTTTACCCATCTGAATGTATGGTGATGTATATGTTCAAATCTGAGATGCCAGTAAAGGTTTGGATAAGTTCAGTAACTTAGTTTGTCAGTGTGATCAGTTTTATACACTTTTATTTCTGCAATTTTTTCAGTGGGAAATACCTTCGTTATGTGACTTGCTGAGCTCAGACACATTCAGAAATGCCATTTTCCTGACTTTGTTCTGCTCTTTGCAGCCAACAAGATGTTGGTTGAATTCTCTTAAGGTAAGTGGCGGGGGAGAGTATTGTTTTTGTGATGCCTTTGTATATATCTCTATGCTGAAAAGAATGAAACCTAGCCCAGCTAAGGTAGGTAGAAGTCTAGGTTAAAATATGTGAACCAACCCAACAAATGAGTCATGGAGAGCAGTCCTTTAAAAAGTTGTGAGGAAATAACCCTCTGACCATTCTGGGTGAGGACTCAACATTTTGAAAAGCTTAACAATCTTTCAGATGATTCAGCCCAACTTAAAACTAATTTCAGAAACTTTCATGTGAATATAAAAGGAAAATATAGTTGATTTCAAAGTCAGCCAGACCATTTTGAGTTCCAAATATTTGGGTTACATGTGATCATGTTAATATTTCTTTGAGAAAAGAGAGGTTTAAATAAAGACAAAGGGTCTAATTTTGTGGAACTGAACCTCTTAAATTGTATTATGATAGCCTCTTCCCCATATTCATAATTGTCCATGAGACGACTAATAAGCTTAGTTTTAGTCCTGGGTGGCAGACTGTTGCTTTGATGGCCTAATGATGATTATCTTTTGCCGTTTACCCAGCTGATTTTTTCTGGAGAGAACATCTGAGTCTGATGTGCCATCTTAATTTTGAGTTAGCTAGATTACATAAACTGTGACTCCAATTTAAGTGTATTTCTTATGCCTTTTCTTTTCAGAACAAGAATTTACATCAACCGTGGTGTTAAATATATGTTGTCTAATGTGCAGTTAACTTGCAGCTACCAAGAAGTCGTACAGTTTTCAAGGTATTTTGAATGTTTCAGGAGCTAATTTTTCTGTCATATCTGTTGTTTTGATACTTTCATATTTTAACTGGATCCTAAAGCAATTATCAATCTGAATTGATATAATGAAAACTGATCAGAACCTTCTCTAGAGCAGGTTCTTTATTGTAATTAAACAACATTGCTGGGGGAGGGGGAGAGAGAATGAATAAATATATTCTTAATATCCCCCTTCAACGTAACTCTAAAATACATGGTAACACTGTCGATTTCTGATTTAAAAGCAGTTACTTTTAATCTACTGTCCCAAATGTATTAAATCAGCCTTTTAAAGGTAAATGTTTTGCTCATAAAAGATGCTATATTGACTGCTCTAGTGCTTGAGGTTTTTTATCCAGAGGCCAGGCATAATGTGGGCAGTAGCAATATGAGCTTTCCTAATCCCAGCCTGAGTTGACAGGAGGACCACTAGGGGTGAAGAGGGTAATTGTGTTCACACCCATTCAGATCTTGTCCTTTGCTTTGACTGACAATAAGCATGTAAGATATGATGGTGGTTTTGTAGTGCAGCCCTGTCTGCAAGAAACGATCCTGAAACTAACAAATTGTGTGATGCTGACTTAGTCTTGTTATAAAGGCAAAGGGAAAATTCAAAAGCAAATTCAAGGTCCTATTACTAATCTGTTATCAAGAAAATCTTCCAATCGCAGGAAATTTTTCTTTCCAAAAGCACAATGTTTACTCGGTTATATCTACCTCCCTTCATAGTGAGGATAGCCTGCTATGTAATCCCCAAAAGACCCAACTTAGACTTATTTAAAAAAAACAAACAAAAAACCTTGCATTAACATGCTGGAAACGACTCCACACTTCTGTATGAATAACCTTTTTTACATAAAATCAAAAGCTCACTAATCTGAGCCAGTTCCTCAACATTACATCTGTTTCCAGTTTCCTCAACAACATTGTGTCCATATTTGTCATTTTCTTCAATCTTGCAATATTTCTGGCCACTTGGGCTTCAGCAATGAAAATCCATCTCAGCTACTTGCTGTAACTATTTCTGCGAAAAGTCTGTTTCACGCAGTATCCTCATACCTACATTTCACTTCTCTTTGGTGCATAATTTGTTTCAATTTTTGTTTCATTATATCTATACAATTCAGTTCTCATTCCTTCTGAGTTTGAAACTGATTCCCTTCACCACATCTTCTCAGGCATGTTGTGGGAAGCAGCCCTGTGAACCAGGGAAAAGATGAGTGTGTTCTGACTTCCTGCACCAAAGAATCTGCGGGAGTATAGGCATGTACAGTACATACAGGTATGGTCTGACCTGAAAAAGCATAAATTTAATTAACTTCTTGTGGTCAAATGTGGTAGTGAGTTTGTTTTCGTCTTGATGACTTTTTTCACTAATAGACTAATAATTTGTCATTCTAATTATAAGAGGCAGCACTGGCTAGGGACACTGGACAGGGAGTCAAGAGACCTGGGTTTTATTCCTGACCTGTATGACAGTAGGCAAATTACTTCACACCTCTGTTCCCCCTCCTCTCCTTTGTTTCTTTTGTTTACAGGGCTGGCACCAGCAAAGAAAGCAGGTTCCTGGATGGCCAATAGAAAGGGTCAGCAATCCGTCTGTTGGGGTGGCACATCCAGGTCAGTGGTGGCAATTCGGCGATGGTTCCTTCAGCGGCAGCTCAATCGCTCCTCTTCAGTCTTCAGCGGCACTTTGGCAGCGAGACCTTCAACCTTTTTTTTCCCCTTTGCCACTTGAGGTGGCAAAAAAGCTGGAGCCAGCCCTATCTGTTTAGACTAGAGTATGAGCTCTTCAATGCAGGGACTGTCCATATTAGGTGCCATACAAACAATGGGCCCTAATTTCACTTTAAGGCCTCTAGGTGCTACTGGCATACAAATAATAAAATAGCTATCATACCTCTAATTGTGTCTGAATGAAAAATATAGTTGTACATACTAAATGTTTTTAAACATACACATGTACAGTTTTTATGAAATACTTGTGACATTCTATGTCGTTGAATTGCAGCAGCAAAAAAGCCCACAGAATGCAGACAAAGTTGGTAAAGTTTAATCACTAGACTCTGAATAAATAGTTCTACAAACTACCTTTTAGTTTATAAGCCATTTGACAGCATTGGTTATTTTTTAAACCATTTTTATTTAAACTTTTGTTTTCCTCTTATTCCCAATATAAGTTTTTCACTACCATTCCCTGGGTACATTTTAATAGTTGTGGGGGTGTGAGCATTGTCACCTACTTAGTATTTACAGCAGCATGAGTATGGTGCTTTGCTTTTCTTCTCTGGGTCATCTTATCTTTAGAAGTCACAGCTTTGAGAAGCCACCAGTCTAGTGATATGCTAAGTCTGAGAAACTTAATGTGCAATATCGTTTAATTTCGAGTTGGCTTATTCGTAGGAGTAGCAATTTCATAAAACATCAACTTTCATATACATTTTGCAGTAGCAATACTCTAAAACTTATTAAATTTGTTTACATTTTCCCAAAAAAATCCCAACTTTATGATGAAATAGGAACAAGCTCTGTTTTCAGAATGGGGTCTTTATTCTTCACTAGTGGTAACGTGTGTTCCAGGGCCATATGTGGCAATAAACTGTAACAGTTGCTGATAGCACTGCATCAGATAAACATCTCTTTGCTGCAGAGAGTTTTCATCAATGAGGTCAAATGGAAACACTGCATTTGGAGCCACACAAAATACAGAGGCACCTACACAAAAAAGAATTGAATTGAAAATGTTATGTTAATAGATTCCATACGTTCCTGGAAAATCCTCTTGGCCAACTGTTCTGCTTCATCTTAGTATTTGAAAGGATGACTTATGAAATGAACATTAACCACATCTTATAAAGTAATATTTCTACCTCATTCTCAAATTTTCTCTCTCTATTTTTAAAAAAAAAAATACTCCTGGGGATTTGGTATTGGATAGGAGATTTACACTTCTGGTTTGAATTTGGTTCAGCTCAACAGCAATCTGTCTTGAAATTCCAAGAGGCAGGTAAGATACTCCTCCATTAAGCTCTTGCACGTGTAGGTTCTGACACTCAGATCCTTTAATGAGTTCTACTGACAGAGGGATCTGCAGGGAGCTCATTGCAGGATCAGGGCTCATGACAGGAAATTCCCAGGTGAGAAGGAATTTTTCCTAACCTTATAATATATCAGATCTTGTTTGTGTGGTTTAAAAAAAAAAAAAAACAACTTGGGATTATCACCCTCTACTGTTAAATCAATTTTTCTTCTCTATATTAATAAGAGATAAGTCTAAAATGGTTGGTGCTTATTGCCTTTGAAATGTAATGCTATGCCATAAATTTGAATTAATCAATATTAAGCTCCTGCCATATTAATGGATCTACCAAAGAATCTAGATACCAGTCTTCTAATAAGGAAATGAGTATGAGGAAAGCTGTAAATGTCCAAGAAGCCAGGTACAGCCAAAATAATTCTTGCTTCTCAGAGTGGTGTTTTGCTCTTTAGCATTCTGTCCCTATCAAGTCAACTTTGCTACTTTACTCTTAGCATGGAAATGGTGCTTTAACTAAGAAAACACAGATATTTATATCCAAATTTGGGATGCCTTAATTCAAACTTGATTGCATCTTTGATCTAGTTTAATTGTGTTTATATTGGGTAATTTTTAACATTAAATATAAAGTATCTACACATTTAGACCTAATACTCGACTAACAAATGACCAGTCAGTTAAAACATAATTATTTTTACCATGTTTTAAAGTGAGAGATGATTCAAATAACAAAACAGCAATCAATACATCTTCCTCGAGTACTTTCTTCCTTAAACTCAGTTTAGTGTGTGCTTTAGACAATGAAACCCTAAAAGACAAAAACGCCAGGGTCTCGGAAAAGTATATTACATAAAATACATGTGTATGCACTGACTACATAAAAAGCTAACTATAGTGGCAGTCAGTAGCACCCCTATAGTTTATTTTCCATACCATACCCAAATTTTATAGATTTAAATACACTGGGGGGGGGTACTCAAATGATTTCAAGTGAGCTAAGTTACATACTGTTTGTTCTATCACAGCCAAATATGTACACAACTATTTTGTGCATCACTTGTCCCACAATAGTCTGAGAATAAATGTTATACAACTCCCTCATGAAACTAGTAGGGGACTATAATTATTGCATTGCTCAAGCACTAAGGAATTCAGGATACTGCAACAATCAACTCAATTTCTTTATTTTTGTAATTTGTTTCAGTGCTAATTATTTTAATGGTGAGGTTTGGCTTTTAAATAGCCATTATTTTTCATGCCTGGCAAATGAGCAAATAAGTTTATTCAAATAGAGATTTCTGGAGATATTCCAAGATAAATTCAGGAACTCTGACCATCCTACAACTATAAATACTATGTAAACTACTGTACAGGACCTAGACCGGGGGGCAAACTATAGCCCAGGGGCTACAACCAGCCCTTCAGATGTTTTAATCTGGCTCTTGCTGGGGAGCAGGGTCCGGGGCTTACCTGGTTCCACGCGTTTCCTGGAAGCAGTGACATGTCCCACCTCTGGCTCCTACACTTGGGGCAGGAGCAGCATGCGGAGCCCCCTGGCTGCCCCTAAGTGCCACCTGTGCAACTCCCATTGGCCGGGGTTCCTGGCCAATGGGAGCTGCAGGTGCGGCACCTGTGGATGGGGCAGTGTGTGGAGCTGCCTGGCTGTGCCTCCGCTTAGGAGCTGGAGGGGGGACACATCGCTGCTTCTGCAATTTGCTTGAGCTAAGTGCCACTGGAGCCTGCACCTGTGAGCCCCTCCTGCACCCTTGCCCTAATCCCCCTTCTGCCCTCTGAGCCCCTCGGTCCCAGCCCAGAGCACTCTCCTCCTCCCAAACCCCTCATCCAGCCCCATCCCAGAGCCCACGCCCCCAGCTGGAGCCCTCACCCAACCCAACCCCCTGCCCCAGTCCAGAGCCCCCTCCCATACCCTGAACTTCTCATTTCTAGCCCCACCTCAGAGCCCTCACCCCCTTCCACATCCCAACCCCCAATTTTGTGAGCATTCATGGCCTGCTGTACAATTTCCATACTCAGATGTGGCCCCCTGCCCTAGACTGAAAACTTGAAGGATCCTGTATCCAAAGATCTCCATGTTTTTATTTAATAACTTAAAAAAAAGCCTCAACTCTCAAGTAGGCAAGCACTAGTACCATTTTTACAGATGAAGAATTTGAGGCATGAAGAAGTTAAGCAATTTAATTAGGAAAATTAAAACGTACAGGATTTTCAGTGCAGATGTTGATAGTTTTGATCCATGAATAGAATCTGTTCTGACTCTGCGACTTGCTAGGTAGTAGCCGTGAATGAGTCTTTCTGCTTCTGAACTGAGTTCTACTTGCAAATTCTTAGCAAATACAATAAGCTAAAAACAGCATAAATTTTAAATATTTAAGGACTACTGTTGAAAACTTACACCCAAAGCTCATTTTGCTATTCATAACATCAGTTGCATAGTATTAATATATCTAGACAATATTTTCCATATTAACACAATTTTTAGAAAGGATTATGACCATTTATACAGCAATATGGCTATGTCTCAGGTGTAGAAACAAGTAATTTGTTCACTAATCTAGTAAATTTAAACAAATATGCTAGAAACTCCCTCAATCATTTTAAATAAATATTCTCTAGTGTACTGAAATAAACATGCACTATACTAATATAGTCTAATCTTGTCCACACTGCATACTGGAGATCTACTTTTTAAAAAATTACATTTACCAACACTATTGCTTCAAAAACTAAGCAAACAAATGGAGTTTAATAATTTGGCTCTTAAAAGGAGTATATAAATTACTTCAAATGTGTACAAAACACATTAATTTTAGTATGAGAAGGGTTTAGAACGCTGAACATAAGAGTTTTGTTACTGTCAATGCTCAAATTTGCATGCTATCCTTATTTTTAATCTATACATGTATTTTAGGACATTAGTTGTGCATGTTTAGTTTGTTAACCTATAATTATGAAACTCTGGGCCAAAATCAGTTGTGGTGGCTGGGGGTGAGGTCACTGGAAATGAACTTGCTTGTACCAGATCTGAATTTGGATGATGTTTCAGGGTTAAACTTCTAAAACCCAATTTCTATCCCTTTGAATGCAAATAATAGTTAATCAAAAATTGATTTAAAAATAGTTCCCCATATTATTGGTCACTATCTTGGGATACCTGTTGCAGATTTCGTTGCACTGGACAGTCAGATTACCTCTAGTTTAAATTTTAAGTACTAGCTGTCAGCCAGACAGTGGCCGGTTGAACTTATTTACTAAGCATCTGCTATCACTAGAATCTCTGACTGAACAACAAAGGAGCTGTGTACCTCCTGATGGCAGTGGTAGCCAGTGATGTCAGTAGTGTTTAAAAATTAGTGTAGAACTCCCAAAAAGCAACCTGATACATAGAAGATACAAAATGAAGTTGCTTGTCAGCATATCCATTACTTTTTGAAAGATGCTATTTTTCCTGCTAATAGACATTTTCTTACTGTGATTTAGGGTGAAATCAGATTAATTGCAATTAAAGTTTTACGTTTTGAAGTGCCTTGAGTGGTGGAGGAACATGAATATTGTATTAGTATCAAATGTGCATCAGGTCACTATGGAGTTGGACCATGTTCAATTCAATAAGTATATTGTCCATCCTGCACAATTAGGCTGCTGTGAATTTTAATAAGTCAGCCTTTTTTGTTTTCCATTTTTAAAAAAGTATTAAATGATCACTAGTGTTTTGCTTATACTCCACTAATATATACCTGCATTCTCCTTCCTGGAAGAGGTACACACATCCCTGTGCCCTCAGAAAGTGGTTCTTCTGGAAATAACATGATTAAATCTTTTGTTGTAGTATTAAGTCCTGAGGTGGTGGTTTGTGGAACAGATACAAAGAAGGTGTTATCCCCACTAGATAAATTTTCAGAAAACACCCACTAACTTATAGATGGGAAAATTGATTTTATCAGTGAAAATAATGGCAAAACTCATTGACTTCAGTGAGACCACAAGGGGGCATGGAATAGTAAGTGAATATCTGCATGGCTGGAAGTATACAAGTCATCTCAGGAAAATCACATCATGCCAAGTAATAGAGTTAAATTATAAAATACAATTTTGTTCTGAACTACAGCTAGTTACCTCTTCATAATCTTGTGTTCTGAACTGCTGGGAGATGGTATAAGGTACTTCTTCTGCATCAATGGCTTTTTTCATGATGTGATCCAAAAGAGGAAGAGCTCGTTGGCAAGAAAATTCATTGCAGTGTATCAAAAGCCCAAAAGCATCTATAAGGTTAGCTGCTATTGATCTCAAGTCCTAAACAGAATAAAACCCAAAGCAATATGACTGAAAAGCTCAACTGCTTATTTTTCAAATAGAAAAAAATCAATTTACTTCTGAGTATACTGTACAGAAAATGACAGGCTCTAGCCCTCTCTGATAGGTGTGCAAGTGCAAAGGTATTTTGAGTGAAATTACTATTGTGGGGGGAAAATAGGGTAGTCCAATGTCACACATGCGCACACTCTACAATCCTGTTTGTTCAGAGGCTGTAGGAGCAACATAAAACCCTTGAATAAACAAAGGCTTCATGTTTAGAAAAGCTGGTCTGTTTTTAGAGGATATGGGCTTTAAAGTGACTTCACTGTGGCTTGGGTGGAGATGTCACCTCTTTGTGTTGGTCTCCATTGTTTTACATGTAGAATTGTCTACATCTCCAGACTTGTTACATAACTTTGCCATAACAAAGTATATGTCTTACCAATTTGCCAATTAGAGTATTATCCTTTTGTACATATGTTTTGGATGACAAATCCTCATCTACAAAAGTCCAGAAACTGGTCTGAATTGGAAGGATAACTTGCTGGTCAACATCTTCTCCATACTTCTTTCCAGGAATAAATACTGTAGTGGTTCTGCTCTCCAGCACTATCAGGTCAAACAATACATGTTACTTAAATTAAACTACTGTAATGTAACATTAAATCTCCAATCCTAGTTATAGGGTCTGAGGATAATTCCAATTACATACTGCACTTAGTTTTTATGGAAAAGTAAGGATCTCTTCAAAGTAACTGATGCAAAAATGTAAAAGTAATCATAATGCATTTAGTGCAGGGGGGTGGAGAAAATGCTTATGCATCCAAGAACCTTTGTGCTCTCCAGCTAAAGATTTTCATATCCCTGTGGAAAGAATATGCCATCTAGTCCTCTTTGCAAAAACTTTCACTTACATAAAACCAATTCAGTTAGCTAGGTGTATACAACACCATGTAACGCTGCAGTCTATTGGTAAACTAACTTGGGCTAAGATGCCACCCTTGGTCTGTACGTAAATTAAAACATAGAGAGGGTTATGTTGTTTTGCTTTGTTTAAACTACTATAGCTGTGATACAGACAAAGGAGTGCTCCATCTTCAAAAACAGGCTCTCTCTCTAAAACTTGCCATGCCATGCTAAAATGTGCTTGCATGAACTCCTAAATATAATTTGAGTGCTCTCCATTGCCAGGACTTGTATCCTGCATAAGCTAGTTTTCTATAATTTAAGTAGTTAATGTAGTAGGTACCTCTTCTGCCCTAGTAAGTCTGTGATCCTATCATGCCTTGCTTTAAGCTCCATTCATGTAAAAATCTCACTACTCTTCCCCAGTACTGTTAATATCCACTCACTTTTCTCCCTATCTGTGGCATATATGAGGTTTTCTGATGACAGAGAAGGTGATTTTCTCAGCAATTAGTGAGAAATTATAACATCCCTGTCAAGAGTGCATGAGAGTAGGGTTGCAGTTAGGCTTTAAAGGCCCCTGGACAAATTGTAGAAACTAGCTTCCTCGAGGTCTGGTGGTCCCATCTCTCCTAGTGTCTAGCCCTGGCTCTACTTGTCTCTCCTCTAGCACTGATTTCTCCCCTCTTCTGATTGCTCAGTGTATGCAAAGTGGCTTTGTACTGGTTACCTGACTGCAGAAGTTCAAGTTTATCCTTTTTATGTGACAACAAATCTCCTATGAAGCAGATACCACCTTTGGCCAGCAGAGCACTGCACGCCTGAATGCTAGCAGTTCCAGTTCCATGCTTATCTTTGGACACAGTAGGAAAAATGTCATTAGATGCTGGGTGCCGTATGCCACGGGCTACAAGACAAACACTGTAATTCAAAAGCCTAGGATAAAAATAATTGTCAGCAATTTGCAACACATGCAAAAAATGTAGTTACAATTAGTTTTTGTAAAAGGAAAATAATTTATTTATAAAATCGGTATTAAAAGCACACACATTGGAACTTCATTTGAATAAGGTAGAGCATTTTAAAATCATTTTATAGGAGTATAAAATATTTCTGAATACTAAGATAAAACCCGGGGTTTCTTATACACAACCACAAAAGGGGCAGTATTTGAAATGGTTGCTCCTATTTATCTTTAATAGTTTCCTTCTAGTAGCATTAACTATATGAAGAAGCATAACTTCCAGCTGTATTCTAATTTAATATTCTTAAATTGGTCTAGCATACAAGGCAAAATTCTGAATTGGGTCAGAGGAGAGATTGAATTATCTTCCCACATTGCTAGTGCCTGATTCTGCCCCATTGAAGGCAACAGAAGTTTTACCATTGACTTTAAAGAGTGCAGGATCAAGCCTCTACTAACCATTTTGCCACATGTATGGTGACCGGGGACAGGTGTGTGGATTTACACAATAGTGGACCCAAAGACTCTGAGGCATGGGTGCAGGGCCCTCCCCTACTGAGCTGTGTTCTAGGGCATGCAGAGTGGTCAGCCCAAACGTTATCTCCCACATGCAGTGGAACCACATTGATTCCATTGCTCATGCTTGCAAATGGTGGAGGTGGGCTTTGTCCCAGTATTAATAAATGACATGGTGTGATAACATGTATATGTATCAGAGGGGTAGCCGTGTTAGTCTGAATCTGTAAAAAGCAACAGAGGGTCCTGTGGCACCTTTGAAACTAACAGAAGTACTGGGAGCATAAGCTTTCGTGGGTAAGAACCTCACTTCTTCAGATGCAAGTAATGGAAATCTCCAGAGGCAGGCATATATCAGTGTGGAGATAACGAGGTTAGTTCAATCAGGGAGGGTGAGGTGCTCTGCTAGCAGTTGAGGTGTGAACACCAAGGGAGGAGAAACTGTTTCTGTAGTTGGATAGCCATTCACAGTCTTTGTTTAATCCTGATCTGATGGTGTCAAATTTGCAAATGAACTGGAGCTCAGCAGTTTCTCTTTGGAGTCTGGTCCTGAAGTTTTTTTGCTGTAAGATGGCAACCTTTACATATGCTATTGTGTGGCCAGGGAGGTTGAAGTGTTCTCCTACAGGTTTTTGTATATTGCCATTCCTGATGTCTGACTTGTGTCCATTTATCCTCTTGCGTAGTGACTGTCCAGTTTGGCCAATGTACATAGCAGAGGGGCATTGCTGGCATATGATGGCATATATAACATTGGTGGACGTGCAGGTGAATGAGCCGGTGATGTTGTAGCTGATCTGGTTAGGTCCAGTGATGGTGTTGCTGGTGTAGATATGTGGGCAGAGTTGGCATCGAGGTTTGTTGCATGGGTTGGTTCCTGGGTTAGAGTTGTTATGGTGCGGTGTGTGGTTGCTGGTGAGAATATGCTTAAGGTTGGCAGGTTGTCTGTGGGATGATGTATATGTATATGATGCAGGATGCCACCATCTTGACAGTCTAATGGCATCCAAGCCAGGCAAAACTCAGCATACTAAAGCATGAGACACAGGAGAGGCTGAGAAGAAGGATGGTCCAGTGGTTAGAGTATTGGTTGGAGACCCAGGTTCAAATTCGTGCTCTGCCAAAAATTTCCTGTGTGACTTTGGACAAGTCACTTAACACCCTGATTTTTAAAGGTATTTAGGCACCTAAATAAGTTTAGCAGTTTAGTTCTTAGTCTCTTTGTGCCTCAATTCTCCAACTGCAAAATGGGGATAATAGTACTTCCTTACCTCACAGGAGTGTTGTGAGGATTAAAGGCATTTAAATATTGGGCGATGCTTAGATATTACAATAAAGGGGATCTATAAGTATCTGAGATGAGATTTGTAAGGTACTTTGTATTATATATATATTTTTGTAAGTTACTGTAAATAGTAAAGGCCTGAGGGAGAGATTGAGGTGTGGGCTCTGGCCAGACAGCCTTTACTTCAGGCAGCTCCTGGCCAGTGGCGCAGCGGTGCTAAGACACAGCTCTGCTCTGCACAGCTCCTGGGAGCAGGCACCATGTCTGGACCCAAGGCCAGCCAGCTCTGCACGGTGCGCACTGCCCGCACCTGAAGGTGCTGCCCCCACAGCTCCTATTGGCCGCAGTTCCCTGCCAATGGGAGCTGTGGAGGCGGCGCTTGGGGCGGGGGAAGCATATGGCGCTTCCCTGATCACATCTGCTCCCAGGGGCTGCAGGGATATGCCCGTCGCATCCAGGAGCCACATGGAGTCAGGGCAGGCAGGGAGCCTGCCTTAGCCCTGCCGACCAGGTCAGCGCTGCTGATTGGAGCTGCCAGGGTCCCTTTTCGACCGGCTGTTCTGGTCAAAAACTGGACACCTGGCAACCCTAGTCCAAACAACACAGTGATAAAAATACCAGCAGCCATTTGGACCTTGTTAATCACTGATGGAGCTGAACTGGAGGTCACAACAGTGTGACACTTTTGACAAAATAGCTAGTTTAGAAAAAACTAAAGTGCTATATCAGAGTGATTTAAAGCTTGAGAGGGGCAAATCTTTGCTTTTATAGCCACAGACTGTAGTCCTTTCAATAGCAACTTCAGAAGGACTATAGTTAGGCCTCTGCTAAACAGGGAGGAGTTAGAAATTCGGCAAGTTAATTAGAAGATTGATCATTAAATGCTTTACTCGTTAAAAGCAAAGCCTTAAATTTCACCATAGACATAAGCAGCAGGTCAGTTAATGCCACTAGATCGCACATGCCCCACGTGACCATCACATAGTTTGCTTCCCTCTCAGCAGTATAATAATGAAGACCTTGCACACAAATGACAAAGGAAAGGAGAGTTCAGAAATCAAAAATGTAAAACCTTTATTAAAAAAAAAAGTTATTTTGCTGAGTAAAACCCCAGGATACACTTTAAAGTGTGAACTCTGTTTTCCTTTTGAGAAAATATCAAACCTCTCTATATAAAAATTTGGCAAATCTTTTATTTAAAGTCAAATATACTTGTAAAAAAAATACAGGTGTCAATTTACCTATCTGCTATTAGGGTGTCACTGGTCACAATCAAAAGATCCAGGTAATCTGCTGTCTCTCTCTCTCTGTCACATGTCTGGACTAGACTCAACAGTATGGACAGTTTAAGAGTATTGTAAGTGCCTGGTGGGACAACTTGAGAAGCAAAGATGTTGGCAAGTATGGCTGTAAACCTCCAACATGAACTTGAAGTCAAGGAGAGCAGATACTTAAAATTCTCACTGATACCAGAAGTACCTAATATAAACACAGGATATCTTAATCAACACTTTTAAACAGAGCAATTCATGTAATTAAAACAAATCAGCATTAGGTAGATCCTATTATCAGAAAAAAATAATTAAAAACAAGGTATGTTTGGAATTTATTTTAGCGTAACAAAAATTCAGACTGTGAACAGCTTAAAATGTTAGTTTTACTATTATTAAACAGGTAAAGGACACTGTGTCCACTAATACATACTGAGTAAGAGTGCGAGTACATGAATTGAAATTGTATGGCCATCTAAGATACAATCTAAATATACCTGTGACAGACTGACAATATTTGCATCATCCTGGACAAACTTTATGGAATTAAGGTAAACTTTATTGAATTAAGTTAAATCTTACTGAGTTAGGATTGATACCTTTGGGGGCCATTGTATTAAAAATGCAATTCTGTATGTATTATTGTGGAGTTGTATGTAACTCCTCTAGGAGGAGGGAGAGGTAATGTAATTCCTTCAGTTATTAGCCCCTGTGAAGCTACCCTCTGGTAAGTTCCTCATATAGTAGTTCAAACTGGATTCTCCAGGGACCAACAGAAAAAGAAAAGATTTTTGGTTAAATAGCCTGGTTTTAAACAGGCTCAGTGCCTTCTTCCAGATCCAGTAAACAGACAGGCCCCAATCCTTAGGGGAGGATTGGAAGGACGCAGCCTACTGAAGCCCCATAAGACTGTGTGCTTGTTCTGAGCTAAAGCTGTGATGAACTTGAAACCACAAGGAAACCCCTTTGGTGAGGTATTGAAGGACTGCCTCTGCCAGAGAGCATGTTAGGGATGAAGTGACCTCTAGTAAGCTTATTAGAATGCATATAGGTTCTTTTATTGTTTTCTCTGTAATGCTTTTTATCTTAATAAAATAGACTTACTTAGAAAGAACTGTGTGGTAACTTACAACGGTGAGCAGTCACACTGTTAACCATCTCTGAAGAGAAAGCAAGCAGATGTGCTTGGGCAGCCTGTCTCTGATGGGAATAACACAGTGAAGGCAGAGGACTGTGCAGCCTGGAAATACTCATTAGAAGGTAGTGAGACAAAGGTCTCCAACCAAGAAAAGCCACAGCTGGAGACTGGAAGCCTGAGGCAAAATCCAATTGCAGTTGCCATTGGTCTGAACTGAAACAATACCCTCTAATGAAAAGCCGAGCTTAGAAATAAGATGATAATGGAAAAGCACATCAATAAATAATGTTCTGCACTTTCCTAAATAGAGAAGTGGACAATAGTATTGTGTGTGTTTCTTGGGAGACAGCAATATCATGGCAAAAAACCAACTGGGACAAGCCCATACTCAAGATTACTGGAGTGAAAGTACCAAAGTGGCTTCCAAACCTGGATCCTCATGTACTAGCAGACTGCACTAACTGCCAAGCCTTTGATCTAATAAAAATATCTATTTTTAGTAATTTTAATTTACTATACAGTTGTCTTACCTTCTGGACTACAGAGCTGTATACTGTTGACTTCTATACAGACTGTAACTTGTGAGCAGTTTTGTATGCAAGCCGGAATTCCTATAAACCTATACCTGTTTCCTATTTTCATTTTGTTTGACAATTCATCTAGAAAAAATAAATATACATGGAAATATAGGGATTTATTAGAAAATCCAAAACTTTAAGATTATAAAGTATTTTTATATGTTAAACTAGTGGTTCAGATTAGAAAATATAATTTAGGGGAAGCAGCACACACAACAGTTTGATTCAATGCAGCCTTAAAGAATGGAAATAGAACTATGCATGTAGACAATTTATAACATTTTAGGGCAGCAGGTGAGGGAAGTGAGTGGGACGAGCCACTGGATGATTTTCTGTTGAGAAAATGGATAATGCAGTTAGTTTTGAATTGAAACACAAAGGAGAATATTTGTACTCTCAGATCTCTGCTCTGAGATTTGCAGTGTTCTCATGATCATTTATTATCAAGTAAATGTGATGGCAAAATTCCTTAGTAAAGAATATTAGAAAGACAAGGTTGGTGAGGTAATATCTTTTATTGGATCAACTTATGTTGGTGAGAGAGACAAGCTTTCAAGCTTAAATAGAACGCTTCTTCAGAAGCAAGGACCTAGAATAAATAGATTAAAAAAATGCAAAAACATACTTGGAAATCTTCAAATTTCTGTTCATGCCATTCAAAACCTGTACTGTTTTTGGTAAGGTTTGTAATGTAAGTTACGTGCAACCTAGTATGGGCCTGAGCTGTGAGATGCTATGTCCTGCCAGTCCCCACTGAAGCCGATGGAAATTGAGGGCACACATTACCTCACAGGATTCAGCCCAAAGGCTTTACTTTGTAATAATACACATACAACATCACTATTTAGTTGTGTTGCTTGTTATTTTGGAGTAAATGGGGGAAAAGGGTTACAATACTGCAAAAATATTTTGTCATAAAACAAGGTTAGTTTTTTGGAGCCTGTAGTTGAATTTTCACATTCCAAATACTGTATTGTTTGCAATGGAAGTTAGAAACCTCAGAAGCCAGAGATCATGAAAAAATAGGGAAAATGGCTAGATTGAGGAAGGATGTTACAAAAAATGTTAAGCCACTGCAAAACAATATAACCAGAGGAAGGAGGAAGAAACAAGTTACACAGAAAGTGAGATAATGCTGAACTGGCCAAGACATTTTAATTAAGTAACTAGGGCCCTACCAAATTCGCAGTTCATTTTGGTCAATTTCATGGTCCAAGGATAGCAAACTTCATGATTTCAGCTATTTAAATCTGAAATTTCATGGTGTTGTAATTGTAGGGGTCCTGACCCAAAAAGGAGTTGTGGGGGGGTCGCAAGGTTATTGTAAGGGGGGGGGTTGCGATACTGCTACCCTTACTTTTGCGCTGCTGCAGACAGTGGTGCAACCTTCAGAGCTGGGTTCCCAGCCAACAGCCGCCGCTCTCCATCTGTCCAGCTCTGAAGGAAGAGCTGCCGCCAGCAGCAGCAGCACAGAAGTAAGGATGACATGGTATGGCATTTGCTACCCTTACTTCTGCGCTGCTACTGGTGGAGCACTGCCTTCAGAGCTTGGCACCCAGCCAACAACCACCACTCTCCGCCCACCAAGCTCTGAAGGCAGCACAGAAGTAAGGGTGGCAATTCCACAATCTCCCCTAAAATAACCTTGTGACCCTCCCCCCCGGTCAGGACCCCCAATTTGAGAAACTCTGGTCTCCCCTGTAAAATCAGTATAGTATAGGATAAAAGCACACAAAAGACCAGATCTCATGATCCGTGATGTGTTTTTCATGGCCATGAATTAGGTAGGGCCCTATAAATAACACATCAAAATAAATATGAATGAACCAATGTTTTGACATGTGTTGTCTTTAACTGCCTGGCTTACCACACGGGATTCCTTTTCAAATAAAAATGACATAATCAACTAAATATAAACTATCAGTATTTTCACCATTTTGTCCAGAGAAATGAATATATCAGGAAACTGTAAGGATTTGTTCCAACTAAAAAGCCATTTTACAGAATACCATTCATTTCAAAAACATTTCTGTTTAAATAGATCGATCTCATTCAGTTTTATCATTATATTAGGATAGATGAATACACAGCCTACTCACCTCTTAGGAAAACTGTAAAAGACTGAATCCTGAAATGTGGTTTGTTGTTGGAATATCCTTGGAAAGCACTCAGAGCTTTTGCATCTATCATTTCAACTAGCTGTTTATCTTACAAAATAAACAAGTGTAGAATGTTATATTTCTTAAGAGTGGTACTTTACTCTTTAAAGAATAAACTAAGTAAATAAAAATGTATCAAAAGTAGAAAGATAATTTAGAACTAAAAATAAAACTACATAATTCTTACCACCAAGTACTCTAAATTTCATGTCTTCTCGCAGTGGTGAAGCACATAAACTGCATACAAAATCATTCCTCACTGTTGCAGACTCTGTAGCTCCAGGGATATGCACTCTTATATAATTAAACCCTAATAGAAAGCATTACATAGACTATACAGCCAAATATTTCTTCACATTTAGTCATAATAATTTGTAATGGACTTTACTTAAAATATATAATTGGTTTTAAATGCAGTTTATTTCAGTTTACTATATGGTAACAAGTATAAGCTCTGAAAACTTCCTGGCTCTTTAAAAATGGCACACAGCCTTCATTTTAATCCCCCAACCAGAGTGGTAGAGTGAGTAAAGCATTGAATTGAGAATCAGGAGTTCTCAAGTGTCGAATTTTTCTGTTCTTAAGATGAACAGCTTTATTGAATGTTCTGTGTTTCTCTCATGACTTGGGAGTCTGTCCCCCTGCCACCAAATAAAAATCAACAATTATGGTGTACTGGCCCTCCGAGCCACATACAACAATCACAGAAGTTTGAGAGCTGGGGCACACCTGCTGGGAGCTGGGACTCAGAGCTTCAACCCCACTCCTGTTGAAGCCCCAAGCCCCGGCAGGTGTGTCCTGCAGGGCTGATGCCCTGAGACCCCTCTCCCCGCTGGACAGAAGCCCCTACCCCCGCCCACCCCACTGCACGGCAGAGGTCCCAAGCAGCCCCCTCCCAGTCTGGTAGGCGGAGAATGGAGAGGGGGGTTTGCGAGCCACATTTAATGGTAAAAGAGCCGCATGTGGCTCATGAGCCACAATTTGGCCACCCCTGGGTTGTAGTTTTACCACTGGATGGCAGAATTGCTTATTACAGATTCTTAACCTCATCGTGTTATCCTGGTTTTGTGAGAAGCAGTCAGAGAGATATGTCCCTATGTGCTCCATTCAAAACTACATGAGGTCTCTGTGTTTATTATTATAAATATGTCTTCTTGATTAAAAACATAATTACAATGTGTTCTAAAATGAATATTCTAACATTGGGAATTAGCTTCTCTTTTATACCTTCACAGTCACTATGATTGTGAAAAACAATTTTAGGGGTTAATCCTGCAAAAGCTTTAGCACCAGAGTAATTTTATGCAGGGGAGAATAGTCTCATAGAAATCAAAGAAGTTATTAAAGTTAACAAGTTCTAGACTGCTGTGAAGGAATCAATCCTAATCTAGTCCTGCTGTATAGGTAGGAGTCTGACACTGACCAGGTCTTCACTAGAAACTTTTGCTGGTATAAGAACATTGGTTAGGGTATGAGTCTTTACAACAGTTTTATACAGGCAAAAACCCCTAGTGTACATAGTTTACCAGCAAAAATGTCCGTTAATTAGTAGAGCTTATTTTGTTCAGGGAACTGTTATAAGCTATATCGGCAAAAGAACTTGCCGGTATAAGATGTCTCTACTTAGGGGATGTGTGTGGGGGGGAGTTTGCTGGTATACAGGCAACGCTTTGTAGTGTAAATCTGGACACTGACTTCAGAATAAATCAGAAAGTTGTGATGTTCTCACTACATCAAAATGCATCCTGGATATGCAGTTCCCTTGAGTAAATTACATACAAATCTATACAGGAAAATGCCAAGTTTGTCTAGATTTTAATGTAAATAATGAGTTCGAGTTAATGGGCTAATCAGTCAGAGAATCTTTTGAGTCTAGAACTTTCCTCATTTTACATTTTTTTTCTTACCTTCAGAAAATGGACAGGTTTCCTCAGAACAAAGGAATCTTGCTCCTTGTGTGTATTTCGTTACAGTTCCCATTGCAATCACTATTCCCTCTGACATATAAAATCTCTGAGACATGTAATCAAGTGGAAACTCACAAAGGCTGAGAACATAACTTGGCAGAGGAGGCAAGTGTGTTGGTTTCAACACTATATTAATCTCATGAGAGAAAAAGGGTTGCATTAAGACAAAAATCTTTTTTATTTGAAATGTTTAGTATAAATGACAAATGCTCATGTACAAAACCCAATGTGGTCCACAGTTACAAAAACATATTCCAGGGACGTGCCAAATAAGGTGAAAATAGCTCATAGTCACATATATCCACCTTCTCATACCCAGAGTATGCATGGGTAAGAAGTTCCAACTATTTTTTTTTTAGATTGATAGGACTGTTGAATGAAAGTGAAAATTAAAACTGAAAAATTAACACCAAAAAGATTGCTAAATACAACTTAATATTGTTTGAAAATTACTTTATTTTTATGTAAGCTGGTAAAAAGTTTAAACTCACCTGGGCCTCTGTCTGTAATTGTTCAATTAATGACAGTGTTTTAATAGCTATGAAACAGACCTGTAATTAAAAAATAAAATGATTTGGCAAAGAAAAATTTGGTTTAAAACATTGAATACATTTCTGCCTCTGTAAACATACAAATTCACTTACCGACTGAAAAATTTGTGCAGCTTTCATGGGTTTGTGTAGAATCTGATTGCCAAGAGCTGCATCCAACTCAGCAATATCAGAAGGATTTATCGAAATAATGAATCGATAAACAGCATAACTTTGCTTTGAGTCTGTAAGAGCAGAGAGTCAATATGCAAGTGTCTCAGAGCACAAAATATAGAAATAAGGTATATTTTTCTTTAAACTAACTTTGTTTGGTCTGTCAATATTAATAGAAGGTTTACTGAACAAACAGTACCATTATATCGTTTGCAATCGTCCACAAATTTCTGAAGGCCACCACTCCTATCAAGGTAAATAAGGGCAACCTCTTTCATTCTCAGAAGATCTGGTCTCATCTTCCAATGAAGCTCTATGCTTTCTTTTATCAAAATGTTAGAATATATTAATATAAATCATAGGTGGTAGAATTAGAGTCAGAGCTCAAGAATGCTGTAATAATAAAATAAGTAAGGATAAAACATATATAATAAAGACATCATATCTGTCAAAAGTGAAACCAGGTGCCAAGAAACTAAGCAAAGACAAATATTGCCTTCTATAACATTACAAACAATGTAACTTTCAGAAATATTTTTGTCTGACTTCCCCTTCAAAATGGAAAATCCCTTGCTCACAAAGAAATACAGTATTATGTTGTTACTGTAATTTTTCTAATAATAATGTTCCAGTATTTTGCGACAATGAACTATTTTGTGACTTTTAGAACTTGGAGACCCAGAAAAGTGTCCCATTCTTTAACAAAAATTCTAAGGTTTTTGTGTAGTATAGAGTTATACCCACCATAGGAAAAAAAAATCACACAATATTTCTGTGCATTAACTAGATGATGCCTTATGGGGAAGGGCAGTACAACCAGTCAGTCACAAGTTTTTACACAGAGTGAAATTGCATTACATAGATTAACATTTAGATTAATGTTGTCATTTCCTTTATGTTTTCTAATTTAGGCCCTGATCTGTGCAGACGCTTATGCTAGTTTTAATTTGAGTAAAACCAATGGAAGTACTCATATGCATAAAGTTAAGTATATGCATAAGTGTTTTCAGGACTGGGATCATATTTTGTAAGCTCTTTGGGGTAGGCTGATTGCACTTTTATTTGTTTGGTCTATATTGTACATTAGGCACATCAATGTTGTTATACAAACACAATAAGTAATAAAAAATCATATATGTTGTCTCTTACTTTAAATTCTCCTTTCTCCAAGTATCCAGGTCCACAGATTCTTCATTGGATTTTCATGTCCCCTGCAAACTTAAGGAGGCGGAACCAGACCAGTCAGTCATCACGGACCTGGAGTTAAGCTCTGCACCAGAAGTGCCTATTTCCTATTCTCCTCTGCATCCAGATCCACAGATCCCACAGTGTGATTTTCACAGGATGCAGCACAATCAGGAAAAGTTACTTAGTCTAAACACTCATAAATATTTACAATTTTTTAATTTAAAAAAATATATTTTTACTAAGACCTTACACATGTACACCTTCCAGCTAAATGTGGTTTAGATTGAAGATTGTTAGTTCAGTTTGTACGTCTGTCTAGTTTGCTTCCTTCTAGATCTCATCTCCACAGAAATTCATTGTGATGGAATTCACCCCTGGGTTCAAACCTCACACACTATTATAATAATCTTTGTACAAGGAATGCCTTGTGAGGTCTCATTAGAAAACTCGTAATTTGATGATCAGTGATATCATGGTAAAATGTGTGTGGCAGCTTTATGCATTAAGTTATACATTTCCTCTGTTTGATGTTAAAAATACATGTGCAGACTCACATATCACCAAACTGGTCAAACAGACCTGTTTTGAACAAAGTATATGCTTGTCTTAATTGGCATTAACACAGTAAACAGTCATCAACCAGAAAAGGGGAAAGGAGAAAACAAAGGGAGCTCACACAGGTGAAAAAGCCCAGCAGGGAACAGCCTTCCTCCAGTAGACTGCCTGTCTCCTGGTTCTCAGCTGGAAATGCTTTTCAAAGAGGGACTAAAACACTATAAAAAGGCAGGGCAAACACCCCAAGCCACCCCTCTCTTCCCTGCCTACTGTATTCTCTGCACCTTAGAAGGCAATGACAACAACTGTTGGATGTTAGGGGCAGTGCTCTGACCTGAAGAGTTTGGTCAGTGATGCTGCTGAAAGCATGTGTTGAGAAACTATGCTTGAATCTAATATAGTTTGTTAAATTAGGCATTAGAAAGTGTTTTATCTTTATTTTTCTTGTAATAATTTCTGATTTTTATGCCTCATTATTGGTACTCACTTAAAATATATCTCTTTGTAGTTAATAAACTTGGTTTATCTAATCCACTGAGTTTATATGAAAATTTCTGGGTAACTCTATTTAAGGTAGTAAACCGTTGTATTCCCTTAAAGGAATAAGAGATTTAATATATTTGGACTGTCCAGGAGAGAGCTTGGCAGTACAAGACATACATTTCTGGGGGGAAATTTAGGAGTTGGGAGTTTGTTGGGATCACCCTGCAGCATAACCAAGACTGGTGAGAGCCAGGGTGTGACCCAGTTACACAAATACATCTGGGTGCGACCTTCCTGCTGGTGGCTGTTTCTGAGCAGGCCAGGTTGGAGGAGGCATTGCAAGGCACTCCAGGTTACAGGGCAGGGATGACAAAGCCGCCCAACAAGTCTGGATAGCACCCGGGTATATCACATTCACCCTGTGCAGATAGCCAACACAAGACACCACTTAAGTCTTCAAAAATAGCTCTGGCCATCCACTGCAATTGAGGAAGCAGAACTGGTGGGCTTTTCAGGGGGGCAGAGCTTACTCAAGGAAGATCTGTAGTATTTGTGGACCTAACTGCATTTTCCCTTCACACTGAGATAACTGGATGTTTATGGAGAGCTGTCTGTAAGCTGGGATAAGGCAAAACTATATATTGTGTGTGTCTTGTGGGCCTGTGCAGGGGAATATGAAGTAAGGGCCTGAAGTGTTAATATGAAAAACTGTAACCGCAACGTGAGGAAAGATTCCATTAGAGTATTCTCTAACTCCTGGGAATTGCTCCCACATGACCTGCAGCTGCTTTGATAAATGCTGCTCTGTTCCTTAAAACCTCAAGGAAAATTGAACACATTCCATTAAATTCAAGCCATGCACATCCAATTTAACCACAGCCGGACAGTAACCATGCACAGACAAATCCAGCTACCCAGAGTTTCTTTCCCCCACCCCACTGACGCTACACTGCTGCAGAGAGAAGAAAATATGGGACTACCGCAGTTTAAAATACTGTTCATGTTGTTCCTAGACATACTTTGAACACTAGCTGGATACCCTGGCATGCTGAACTGTCCAGCCAGCGACACCCCCCCACAATTATCCTCCCTGCTGGCACCACTACCCCCCTTACCTGCTGGCACCTCTACACCCTCCCCACTATCTCCCCACCTACACATCACCACTGGCATCACTACACCCCCGCATTGACGCACTACTCCATCTTACCTGCTAGCACCTCTACACCACCACTGACTCACTACCTCCCTTACCTGCTGGCACCATTACGCCCGTGCCCACAGACCCACTACCCTCCCTCGCTAGCTGGCACCTCTACACTCCCCCCACAGACCCACTACCCCCCATACCTGCTGGCACCATTGCCCCCCTTCCCCTACACTGACACACAGCCGCACCTTACCCGCTGGCACCGCTACACCCCCACCCCACACACTGGCACCCCTGCTACAGCGCTGCCGTGGTACTTGCACAGCAAGCAGGTCAGGGGGAGGGGCGAGAGCTCCCACCGGGGAGGCGGGGGCAGGCGAGGGGCTGGAAGGGGGCTTCTTCGGGCGCAGCCTCTGGCGGACCGGGGAGGACCCCTGCACCCCTCCCCCCGGCCGCTCACCCACAGACAGGCGTGGGCCTGAGGCGCCTGCCGCCTCCCTGAGCTGAGCTGGGCTGCACGAAGGTGGGAGAAGCGGGTCGGAGTCCGGGCACAACAGCGGCCCCAAGCGGCCGACGGGCGTCGTTGCACATGAAAAGTTCCTGGCCGGCGGGTGTCGGGGGAGAGGGCCTGAGCCCAGCCTGCCTCCCTGCTCGCGCCCCTCACCACACCCGGGCACCTGCTGATCCAGCACAAGACAGCCCCCTTCAGCGTGGGGCCGGCCTGCCTGCCGCAGAGCACCTATGCTGATGTGCCCCCCCGCCCCACGCAGAAAGGCGCCTGCTCTGATAAGTTCCCCACACACCATGATGGGGAGTTGCCCCCACACTGATGCGCCTTCCTCCCCTCCCCCCTACAGCGGAATACGTACTAACGCAGCCCAACGTGCGCCAGCCTAAAACCCTAATTCCTCCCAGTGCAGGATGCCGCCCGCCCATCCAAGGCACTCCCACCCAGGCCCAAGATTGATGCATCTACAGAGCCACATCGGCTGTGACCCCCCCCCAGGCTGTTCAGTCCCCCAACGTAGAGGCCCCCCCCATTACCCACAGACAGGGCTTAAATTCTCATAGAGCATTTCCTGAGCCCCCTATGCCTCCTCCACCCCCACATGCTATGAAAACTATGGGGGGGGGGGGACTTGAAAATATTTATCAGCGCTCCACTCGGGCCAGCTTCCGCTGAATTTAAGCCCTGCCCACAGAGGTATTCCCACGCTGGCCTTACACACCCAGTCCTATGTTTCATGTGCCACATGCTGTGTAACAACATTGGAGGACTCCATGTTTCTACAAACTGAACTGGCTCTTTATTAAGAAAACTAGTTACAGGGATGCTGCAACTGGTGCCTGCATTCCAGCCCCGTGCACAGACTGACCTGGTGCTTCCTCCAAACTCTTCCCACCTGAACCTGCGCTCCTCCTTCCAAAGTTTATGCTGATTTGTTATCTTTCCTTTTAACCATTTTTTTTCCTGGACCAACCTCTACAAAAGAGCCAACTGGAGCACAGGACAATGCATGGTTGGCTGCAATGTCACTACTACCACCATCACCACCCCGTGTCCCTTATTTACACCAAGGGAGATTCGGTTATGAAAACTTTACAAAAAGGGTAGGCAGGCCAGCAGCAGCCTTCTTTAGTAGCAGTAACTCCTAGTATTACTGCTAACAATGTCATTCTAAGTATTTTTCCTGTATGGATTTGTCCTTTATCTAGGAAAATGTTAAGAAGCAAGCTACAGCAACCAACTGGATCAAATCCCCCTCCCCCCCCCCATATATTCTTACAAAACAACCAAAACACCATACTCAAAGATGCAATTCCCTTTTCTAGGGCCAGTCTCCAAATTGGTCTCGAGTATTTGAAATTCAGATTTTAAATCAATGAAAACTTCTTGGGAGTTAGAGGGCAGCACTCAGGCTTCAGTAAGGAGTGCACAATGGTTTGTGTGTTCTGCTAAAGCTTGCTATTTCATACTTTCACACTTTGCATTCAGTCTATGAATTAGTTTTAAAACCTATAATGAAATCCTGGTGTAGGCAGAGTAACTTTCGGTTTTAGATAAGGAAGTGTAAAAGCAGGAAAAATTGATTTACTATTAGGTTCAGCCATACATGATGGATACTCAGAAGACTCCTGTTCTGCAGTTACAGATTTTCTTTTTGAGACTGAACTGAGGGGCTATATAGTTTGACATTTCACCACTTGGAAAAAATCCTTAAACTGGCACATTCCTCTTCTTAGTAAAGCAGTGATATCACACCCTATTTAAAATTAGAAAGTTTAGGATACAAATAGCCAAGGAGATAATCTTTGCAAAGCCAACACCTCATAGAAAACATTTTATTGAAAAGAGGACGATGGAGGCTGAAATTAGCAGAATTATATCCCTTTCATTCCCTCTCCTTTTACTACTACTTCAATTAGCTAGCAGAGGTACATGAGCAGACAGACACCTTGTGTCAATTCTTCAGTGTTTCATCAGTGTTAATCATTGTGCAGGTGACATACAAAGGATTATTGCTTCAAGTGAGAAATTCACTTTGGTTTAACCTTCTGGGAATTTTCAACTGACATAGCATTCTAGGCATATTATTACTTTTTACTTACAGGTGTCCTCTTAGAAATGCTACTTTCCCTGATCTTCACAAGGGATTCTATTCCACTGCAACAAGATCTGTAGCTTAATGTTTATCTTAATTACTTGGATTTTGTTTTGTTAGCTATGACAGACAAGTTGCATTTTTATGATCAGAGAAACTTCAATGCTTAAATTTTTTTTTTTTAAATTTCTTTCAAGGAGTTAAGATCTCATGGTGATCCAGTTAAAGGCACTGAAATGCATTGTGAAAAGTGTGCACCCACACTTACCAAGTGACAGACAAACCTGTTATTTACAATCAAAGTGAATCACAAATATTATTACTGCTATAAGTAAGTCACATTAAAACTGGAGCCAACTTTCAGGATGTATTGTGTTTAAAAAAACCCAAACGAGTTGATCAATATTAGCATTTTGGTTATATGTGCATATCATAAGAGGCACACACTGTGTACTATCTCTCTTCACATTCTTAAAAGTAATCAAAAGATAGTTTAATAGTTAGGAAAAATAACTATCAAGCAAAGATTTAAGAGCTGATACATTAGAATATAGAAAGACAAGAAACTATGAATTCTGATACAGTTCATTTAGAATATAAATTAGTATTCCAGATACACACAAAATAATCCTAACTTTTGGCACCATCTCCTCTCTATAGGGTCATAGCAAGACTGCCTTTAAAAGTAGCAATGATTATTGCCCTTCAACTCTTTGGAAAAATGGAATTTTAATGCAAAATAATTTTAGTGCAGTTGCGATTCAGATATTTCTTCATCAGAAAAGAACATTATGGACAATGTATTTAGTAGTGTTACCAAATATTTTGGGCTAGTTTGTGCTACCCTTACTCGCTTTGAGTAGTGCTTTATTTCTCAAATAATCCAGTGGAAATTGAAAGGAATACTTCAGAAGGTATTTACGAAGAGGAGTAAGGATGGCAATTTGATCCTAAATGAGCAACTTTTCAGTGTGCAGATCCTTAAAGTATGTACTTATTCTTCAATGAGGAATTAAATTTTAGAGTAAGTGCTGTAAAGTAATGAACTTATATTTCAAAAGGTGATATAACAGGGGAAACATTTATCTTTTTTAAACAATGATATACAAAAGACAATTGCATAGTTACAATTCAAGCACAAAGTCACTGTAAATAGTTACAAAGGCATTTATAAATGTGCTAAGTTTGCTGCTGCTGAAAGACAACCAAATCCTGGATAGGTATTAATGTAAACCTGGAGAAAAAAATCAGTCAGTGTGTTTGCTTAAAAACAGATATTGTAAAGGAACAGCTTTTAGAGATCTTCATTTTAAAAATATTTTTATGCAGCAGGTATAACAGTTTAAATCCCAAAGAAAGCCATCTGAAATGCCCAATTTCCTCATATACAGCAGAAAATGTTTGTTCATTGGTTTCAACCCTACATATAAAATGAGGCACTAGTTACACATATTCTGGACTATTTCACACTCATGTTTCAGTCCATCTTCAGACTTGTACTTGTGCAGCATTTGTTGGCTCCTAGCCTCCTAGGGAAACAAGTCTTCAGAAGGTGGTGCATAAGAAAATCCAACAAATGCATCATCTGCCTCCAGCACACTGGCATTTACAATGTTATAACCAGAGGAAATGCAAACTGAATAAGGAACCATTTCTTCCGTAAAAGCTGCATCAAAATTCCTTATATCATCTGGGCCAACCTAAGAATGAGATACACAAACCAGCATTAATCATATTAATATGGCATTTGTATTTTTAAATGCTTTTGTCTGTTAAATATTTTTCATTTTAGTAAAATTCAAAGTTGTCTACGTTATGAAGTTCTCCCTTTCATAAAGAGAGCAGTTAAGTAAATCCCATCACTCTGCCTGAAAACAGCTTTTGAAGCGTTTTTTTATGGGGTGTAATTCAGGCCAAAAGATCAAAGTGTCAGTAAATTTGCCAAATCCACATATACCGTGCAGTACTTCCAGAAGGAAAAAGACAAATAAGTGCTGCTTAAGAGATGGTGAAAAGAGATACAAAAACAAGAAACCAACACCTCCTTTTCCTTCTATTCACCCTCCTTCCTAGTCATGCATTCTCCTTCTTTTTAAATTTTTTTTTAAAAATCACTCTTCATTTTCCTGTTTTTCTCCCGTTTTTCTCCCCATTTTCTCTTTCTGCCCCTTTTCTTTACACAGGTTTGTACTGTATTAGTATTTTTCTAAGAGAATTTGAGCTCAACTATCTGTATGTCAAATGGCAGCTCTCCTGGAATCAGTTTAGTGACCGACAAACATGGATTCCACTAGTGACAATAACTACACAAAAATGGTACCTCTTGCACCTCTTAGTGGGGCCTCAAATTTAAAAAACGCAACTTAGAGGAGTGTTCCCTCACTACCTAAGCACACATAATGCATCAAACCTATTGGGTAGGAGCTGCCCATCACCCAAACAGTTGGAGATGTAGGGGGAAAGAAAGATCTCTCCTTCCCAGTAGTCAGGGTGGAAAATGGGAAAACAGAAGGTGGAGAAAGGTCTCAGAGAGCTGTAAAACAAGTCATAGTGCAGTATTCTGACCCTGTGCCATGACATGCAAGTCACGAAAGCACAACTTTATCACATTCTGATCCAACACTATGACAAAAGCACAATGCAATGTCAGGATGGCATGCTGCTGATCTCATTCAATAACAAAAATGGCTCTCTAGCTCTTCTAATTTAAGAACCATTGCTCTAAACAGTTCAGAAATGGTCACCAACACTGTTTGAGAGGTACTGGGGTTGCCATTCTCTGCAACATTTAGATAGATGTTCTCACCCCATAGATTCTGCCCCACTACATGAAGAGATTCGGGACATATAATCTAAATATACAGATTGCACCTACCACATTAGGATTAAATGGTGGTGGAATCTTCTTCTGGAGAA
The DNA here is from genome assembly GCF_013100865.1 of Trachemys scripta elegans. Classification (NCBI taxonomy): domain Eukaryota; kingdom Metazoa; phylum Chordata; order Testudines; family Emydidae; genus Trachemys; species Trachemys scripta. Next base: position 223,449,914 of record NC_048299.1, on the reverse strand, counting down.
GGTCAGCCCAGCTGAGAGATTCAAAGAAAGGATGCCTTTGAATTTCAAGCTGCAACAGTGAGCAAAGATAAACTTGGTTATTTCCATGATATACCCTACAGCACTTGAATACAATGTTGTTTCAGAGATCCTTCCAGCATGCTAGAGTAAAAGAGTTTCTTGGATTTGGTGCAGGAACCAGCAGGGGTGAAAGTAAGGCGGTATGGGCCAGTACAGCATACCGGTAAAAAGCGGCAGCTGGTACCAGCCCGTACAGCTGACTTTAAAGCCCTGCCGTGGCAGCGCTTTAATGTCATTGCCCCTTTTCCAGCCCCTGCGCTCTCCCTCCCCCCGGGTCGCTGCTGCCGGAGGTGGGGGGAGGGTGGGGGAAAAGGAGCAGCTGCCCAGGGCTGGCGATTTAAATGGGCCTGGGGCTCCGGCTGCCGCTGCCACAGCAGCAGCCCCAGGCCCTTTAAATCACCGCTGGAGCCCCAGGCAGTGCGGGCCAGGCAGCGCGGATAGGCTGGCTGGGGGACACTGACCCTCAGCCCCGCCTCTTCTGCCCGAGGCCCTGCCCCTTCCGGGGGAATGGGGGAGCTCAAAGCCAGCCTCCGTACCAGTAAGAGTTCAATTTTACTTTCACCCCTGGTAATAATAAAGTTCAAGCCCATTATTTGTTTTACAATTTGTATTAAAAGGTATGGCTGGAGTGGCTTAACATTTCTGAAAAGGCTGGCCAGTACATTTTATTTTCTGCTTAAATCGATGTCTTAACCAAAACCTGGTTTCAAGAAGGTTTTTCAAGTAGTATTTATGTTCATGTTCCTGCTCCAAGCTAACAAAACTTACTAATATGAGCACTGTTCCAGATGGAACGCCTCCAGGAAATCAGCAGTATGTTTTCTGTTTATGTCTATAGTAAACAGTTATGTCCTCCCAAACATAACTGCCTTTCATTTACTGTGTGCTGCAAAAAATGTAAATTGTACTGTAGCAATCTAACAGAACTTTTAAGTTTGTGTATGACTAGATCAACACATTACAGAACATTAATAAGACTCTAAGCCTAAATACATCAATCAGGGGTAAAACTGCAAGATCATTTGATATCCTGCCTGCACAATTCTATGACAACTTCTCTGTGCATCTTTACACAAACTTAAGGAACACTGTCAAAATATTATTTGATAGAAGTTTGCAAAACACTAGCCATTATTTGTAAAGCCATTTTGGAAGCCTGAAAAAATAGTTGTTTCCTTGCCTTTTTCTTATTTGACAAATAGCATTTTTCTCACCATTGAAGCTGACTTTACCAAAAAAGAGTAGCTCTTTTTGTTTTGGTAACTTCCTTGTTTGAGTACTAGCATCATCAATTATATCAGCACAGCTCAGGGAATATGATGTTAGGAAATGTGTTTCCTTTGCTGGCAGGTATTGCAGCAGTCAAGCTCAAACCATTGTAAGTTCTGCATAATAAATGTGTCTTCCCCTGCCCTTCAGGTTTTTGGTGACAACTAGGGTATTTTGTTTTAAAGTTGATATTCAGCATTCAACGGACATTCTCTACCTGTTTCTTACAAATAATGTTGAATTGTGGCCTTAAATTTGACAATGTCCCTTTAATAAATTAGTGCCCGATTAATTCATTGCCAGGAAATTACATACAAAGTCTTCTCTTGCTCCAAGTCTCTTTTGCCTGTCTTTCTCCAAGAGTTCTTCCAGAATAGACCAGGCTGTAAGACTGACTCCTGGGCGCACATATAGAGGTTTGTGAAGAATATTTTCATACATCTCAGCAACATCACGGCAGTAAAACGGAGGCTGAACAAAAACAAAATGAAGAATTGAAATGGGGCTTTGAAACGGTACTGTTCAATAAAAACTTTTTTCAAATGTGAGAGTAAACTGTTCCATCAGAAATGCCAATGATTAGCAGTGAAAAATAGTTTCACCTAGTGGCAGTCTGATTTCAGATAGAAATTCAATTTTTTAACCAGAATTCTTCCCTCCCCGCAAAAAAACCCCAACTCCACACTTCTTCATGAATGGACCAATTCCTTTATCCTCACATAGCACATGCAGTGACACCAGGATTGCATTCCTCTGTTAGCGCTTTCCTGCATCTCCTGTTCTCTGCCCAGGTGCGCTCACATTCATTGGTAGCTGTAGAAGTTATCCACATTTAAAAATCTTACTGAATGTGAGCAAAAGAGCATGAGTGGTTGAACAAACTTTTGCATGTTTTCCCAGGTGAAGTAAGGAAATTCATTTGCATGTGAGGAGGGAATGTCGTTTGTGAAACACAAAACAAGCTGTTTTTAGGGAGGTTACAAGAAATAAACCCTAGCTTAAGCATGGAAAGATTTGTTTTTTACTGCTGTATTAAGAAGTAATCTGGGGGAAATTGGAAATGTTAGGGTTAAAAATCCTTTGCTAATGTCTTTGGTACCACTTTTGGCTGGTAGTACTTTACTTTTATAGGGCAGCACCACTGCTGCTTCAATAGACTCTTGCATTTATGCTGCGTTAAATCTGCTTGACTCCACTGGATAAGAATTATTAATGTCACATCAGTTTGGAGAGCAGAATTTGAGACATCAAAACAAAATTCAAGAGACAAAACTAAATAGTAAGTTAGAAAGTTACAAAACAAGTTATTCATCAGTTAAAGTGTGTTTTAACCGTTTTGAAAAGTTATATATTATTAACTATAGTATTCAAGTAAAAAGTTTGAAAGGAAAAAGATAAAATACTTACCAACCCATAAAGCATTTCATATAGAACCGCACCAAGGCACCACCAGTCTACTGTGTTGTCATAGGGCTGTTTTCTGATCACTTCTGGGGCAAGGTACTAAAGAAAAAAAAAGTTAGGCTGGTTACATTCAAATCTAGCCTTTATCCAAGCAACTATTTTACAATACATCTTTAGGAAAGTTACTGTATAGATTACTAAAGATTTCTCTTGTCCTTTAACAAACTCGGTAAATCTCTCTGACATCCAGCCGATTGTTTAAATGGACAGCTGTTGTTTCCCAGCTCAAGTTATCCTTTATACCCATTGACAATTTGCCAAATTACTGTGCCATCTCTAATCTGACAATTCTTTCAAGTTTCAGGGAAAGGTCACTGCACTGTAGCTTCACAGACAACTAAGCAGCAGCTGAAGCCACAGTGTGGGAATCTGCAAAGGAACAGTTTCCCTCTGCCAATGGCATCTCTTTCTCAAGGGCAAGTTGTTCATTAACCAATCCTGTTGCCCCCCCTTGAATACTGAATGAGGGGTTTAAAAAGTGGGAAATAAGTGGAAGCATCTCATTCTGCTTCAAACCAAGAAAATGTTTCTTACTCCTCCCTACTGTTACGGCATAATCACATGATCTATATTTTAAGTTTCAATGAGGCTTCAGACAAATAAATCATCAATTGTGAAAATCCAGAGATTTTTTTTTGTCACAAATTAGTCAGGGGACACAGATTTGAAGGACACATTCCATACCATGGTTTGCCATCCTTTTACATCAATTACTGGATGGCAACAAGACACTACCAGGTTTCTAGGTGCCTCACAAAAAAGTTTATTCAGGATTTAGGCACTCATATGGTTCCCAGCACCATAATAGCTAAGTAGATACATCTGGTACAGAATCTCCTAGGCCCACCAGGCTATTCTGTACAGATACACAGTTATTTAGAATTTTGACGATATGGCTGGATCATTCTTGTTCTCACAGCCCTGACCTGCAATGCTTTTGCTCCTTCAGTCCTTGCCTCTCCTCCCTCTTAAGCAGAGATTGCCGATTCTACTTTATAGTCAGTTACGTGATATGGACAAATATAGGGACCAGAGAGAGATCATACTAGACACAGGTACCGTTGTAACGAGTGGAGTTTAAATATTAAGCTAGATCATTAAACTTTTAGCAGCTCATGAATGATCTGAATCCAAGTCTCAGAGTATTCAGACTGGTACACAACCCACAACGCTCAAACTCAGTAAAAGGTTTTTATAAACTGGGGCCTTGGGCCATAGTGTTTCAGTCCTCTTGTGTATGTCCAATATGAATTACACCAAATGTGTTAAAAAACTTGCTCTTAGGACAAGTCAAAGTTTTTTCTTTGCAATCCATTTCACAATTGGTCATAACAAATGTTTAACCACCAGTGCTCTATATTTTGGCATTCAAATTTTCCAACAAAGTTCAATAGACACATTGTTTCTCTTCAGGTTTGATTACTATATGTTTTATTTTATGGACTCGTAGATAGATTACAACTCACATAAATTGCTGCCACAAGAGTTTTCACTGACAGACACTTCACCATTTGTACAATCCTTGTCAACTACAAAACTTCTAATTCATGCAAGATTATCTATCTGTCCATCAACTTTGAAAACTACCAACACTCCCCACGCACCACCCCAAAAAATGAAACCCTCTCCCCCAGTTTGTTGTGGCAATTTGCTTGTGCTGGCTAAAACTCAAGGAAATTAGCTTACTTCTGGTGTCCCACAAAAGGTTGCGGTGGTGTCCGAGATAGCAATCCCTTCTTTACAGAGTCCAAAATCTGTTAAGACTACATGTCCCTGTAGAGAAAAAACAAAAACAAAACAGATCTTACTGAAAATAAAATCAATTTATGACTGTATCATAACATTTTGCATTTACAAACGGTAAGTGTTCATGTAAAGAGATGTCCAATTTTGGACATCTGATGGGATATGCTTACCAGTGAGTCTAAGAGAATGTTTTCTGGTTTCAAATCCCTATTAAAAACAAAGTCTTATATTAATCCTCCTATGAGTGTAATCAAAAGATGAAGAGAGAGAGTTTTATACTAATAAGTAGTCACTTATTTTTTAAAAATTGAGTCAGACCTCTCTTTAAAAAAATAAATAAATGGTAAGCTTAAAGTCATAAGTCCACGTGTAACTAGGTTGAATAAAAACAGCAAATGCAGCTTTTCTTGATTTGCTACATTTATCTTAATGCAGAACAAAAATAAGTTTTAGGAAATGGTTACCTGTATACAATATTTATGGAGTGCAAGTAGCCCAATGCACTGGCTATTTCAGCAGCATAAAATCTGGCTCTCTGTTCAGGAAAGGAGCGTTCTCTTTGTAAATGAAAGAACAGCTGTAAATATACAAAGATGCAAATGATAAGACAAACTGGCATAAAAATATCAAAATTACAAGATGCAATCCTTTGCAATAACAAGCAAGTCACTTTCAGTTAGCTTTTTTATGTCAAGCTAGCAGAACTGTGAAACAAATTAAATTTTTTCCTTTTACATAACCATTTATATCCTTCCTTTAACCATGTCTTTATTTTATCACTTGTGTAACCCCAGTGGTACTTAGAGTGCAATGAGTTAATAGACAGGAGTACAGGATGTTTCCCAGAAAGTCAAGTCCAGCCAATACAAATTTACTCCTGAGGGCATTCTGCACCAAAAAATTAAAAATTCTGCACACAGTATTTTAAAATTCTGCAAATTTTATTTGTCAAATAAATGTGGAGGCTCCAGCATGGCATTGGGGAGCACAGACCACTGGCTGTACAGAGATGGAAGATTACTGTACAGCTCCCTCTTCCCTTTCCTCCAGGACACGGACTCAGCGGTGAGGCTGCACCCGACCCTGACACAGTGCAAGGACCAGGCCAGGTGCACCAGGTGGGGTAGGCAGCCTCAACAAGGCAGGATCCAAGTGCGGAGGGGCTCAGTGTCAGGGATCCAGGTGTGGGTTGAGAAGGTTCTGTGTGGGACAATCTGGGTGTGGGCTTCTCAGTGGGGGGATCCAGGTGTGGTGGGGTATCTGGATGCACAGGGGCTTGTTGGGGCGTTCTGGGTGCAATGGTAATGGGACTCTGCGGGGGGGTCCAGGTGAAAGTGGTTGGGGCTCAGAAGGGGTGTATGTGGGGGGCATAGAGCTTGTCACGGGGGTCTGGATGTGGGGAGTTCAGTGGGGGGGTCCAGGAAGGCTGGGGGAGTGGGGCAGGGATCCAGGTGCAGCTGGTTGGGGCTCGGTAGGGTGGGGATCCGAGTGCAGGTGGTTTGTTGGGTGGTCCAGGTGCTGGGGGAGCGGGGCTTGTCAGGGGAGTTCTGGGTGCAGGGGGAGTGAGCCTCGGCATGACAGTCTGGGTATGAGGGGGTATGGATGCACGGGGGTTGGGTGGATGGGGGAGCAGCTCCCTGTATAGTGATCATCCCTCACCCTGCAGCTGAGGAGTGATGGGTGCAGGAAACAGGGGTGGAGGGAGTTTGCAGAATTTCCTACAGCCGGGGGAGAAATCTTGGGGTGGATCTGACACAGCCTCAGATGCTGTGCAGGGGAAGAGGAAGTCCAGTCCTCCCCAGCCCAGCCAGGACTAGCAGCTGAACCCGGCACAGGGTAGGAGCCAGCAGCTGGGTCTTCTCCAGTCCCCCCACTTCTCCACAATGATTTACCTCTCTGCGGCTGTCCTAGGCACCCAAAAAACTTACTGCTGGGGAGGGATGCATGACCACTCATGGGTTCCCTTTACTTCCCCATCAAAAAGTCATTTTTCTGCAGGGAAGCAAAGAAATCTGCGGGGAACATAAATGCTGTGCGTGCACAGTGGCGCAGCATTCCCCCAGCAGTACAAATTATTACATTGATGACAAAGGCAAGCTGGGGAGTAACTTATAGTCAGATCTCTAGCCTTTTCTATTTTAGAAGATAACAAATAGCATAATACTAACTAATTTGACAACTGCCTATGTGCGGAGCACTTCAATACAAGTACTTGCATAACAGTCTAATGAGATTACATTCTATTCTGAGACCACTTGGAGGAGTTTTATATTATGAGGATACATTCTTCAATCCTATAAGTTACTTGGTGCAAGTGGACCCCACGGGCTCACAGGCTTCCGCTGATATCTACATGGGTGTAGGAGTCTACTGACATGGTGTTACTTGTAGGGTTGGAGACTACCTTGCCATGCACAGAACTGAAAAGTTTGCTATAGAAAAAGACAGTTACCTTTTCTGTAACTGGTGTTCTTCGAGATGTGTTTCTCATGTCCATTCCATATTTGGTGTGTGCGCTCGCCACATGAATCGGTGCCAGGAATTTTTCCCTCAGCAGTTTCCACAGGGGACCAGCTCTGATGCCCTCTGGAGTGACACCCACATGGCACGGTATAAGGGGCGCCGCCGGCTCCCCCCACCCTCAGTTCCTTCTCGCTGGAAACTCAGACAGTGGGGAAGGAGGACGGGTTGTGGAATGGACACGAGCAACACATCTCGAAGAATAACAGTTATGGAAATGGTAACTCTTTTCTTCTTTGAGTGCTTGCTCATGTCCATTCCATATCAGGTGATTCCAAAGCAGTACCACTGGAGCAGGGTAGGAGTTCAAGGATGTGTAGATTGCAACACAGGTCTGCCGAACCAGCATCATCTCTGGCCTGCTGAGTGATGGCATAATGAGCAGTAAACGTGCGAACAGAGGAGCACGTTGCAGCTCTACAGATGTTCTGGATAAGGATGTGTGCCAGGAAGGCCGCCAAAGATGCCTGCGCTCTCGTCGAGTGGGCTCTGACAATCGGCAGCAGCGGAACCCCCAACAGGTCCTAGGCACAAGGTAATCCAATTAGAAATCCTCTGCAAGGACACCAGGTGACCCTTCATCCTATCCACTGTAGCGATGAAGAGTTGAGTCAATTTTCAGAAAGGCTTGGCATGTTCTAAGTAGAAAGCCAAGGCCCTCCAGATATCCAGGACGTGAAGACACCTCTCCTCACTGGTTTTGTGTGTTTTGGGACAGAAGACTGTGAGGAAGATGTCCTAGTTCATACGGAAGGTGGAGACCACCTTTGGCAGGAAGGCAGGGTGGGGACGCAACTTTACCTTATCTTTGTAGAAGACGGTGTATGGAGGTTCTGAGGTCAAGGCTTTAATTTCAGAGATCCATCTTGCCACCAGGAACATGACTTTCCATGACAGATGGGAAAGGAAGTAGGAACCCAGCGGCTCAAAGGGCAGGCCGGTGAGCCTAGAGAAGACCAAGTTAAGATCCCACTGCGGGACAGGAGTTCGTACCTGCAGGAAGAGTCTTTTGAGCCCTCTGAAGAATCTGACCATCATGTCATGGGAAAACACCGTTTGTCCTTGGATCCACAGGTGAAAAGCGGAGATGGCCACTAGATGAACTCTAATGGAAGAGTGTGCCAGGCCCTGGTTCCTTAATGGAGCAGGTAGTCCAGGACAGCCTGTATGGAAGAACATGAGGGAGAGATGCCATGTTCGGATGCCCAGCGGGAAAACCTCATCCACTTGGCCAGGTAAGTCAGTCTAGTTGAGGGCTTCCTACTAACTATGTATAACTATTTTATAGGATTTTAGAGTTTGCAAGAACAGAGAAAGAATCAATTCTAGCTGAAGCAGCAGACATTCCAGCACCGTCACTGGCTGCAAGAAGGAAGTGAGGGTGAGGGGAGCCGTCAGCACCCCTTATACCACGCCATGCGGGCACCAGAGCCGATCCTCTATAGAAACTGCTGAGTGAAAAAACTTCCGGCACCAGTGCATGTGGCAAGCACCCACACCTAATATGGAATGGACATGAGCAAGTACTCAAAGAATATTTTCTTTCTAAAGTCATCTTGTGACGCATAGCTAGAAAGGGTTAAACATCCTAAATAACCCTCAAAAAATAAGTGGGGAGATAATGTTTGTGTATTTCCATATGTATGAGTAGGGTCCACAATGTAATCAACAGTCCCTGTCTATGCTTTATTCTGATAATTCAGAGATCAAAAAAACATCTGATCATTTAAATGAATTGTAAACATGGGATATCTCTGTATTCATCTCTCTTTGAAATGTATGGAGAATGGTGGAGGAACAAGCAAACGGCCTTATGTTAATTCATACAGCTAAGTACTGGTTATGGACCTCCTTCAAAGTCATCCCAATTACCTTTTGTTCCCTGAGGAACTCCCAACTTGTCAAAGATGACATGAAATAGTATAAAAGATCCTTGGGTCTTGATTCTGTCATCTCAGATCTGTTTAGGCTTCATCAGGGGAAGTTTGAGTCACAAGACTGAGGTCCCAGTTACGCTGGTTCGCCCTGACTATGAGATTTAGACATTGGACTCTGAACTATGAACTATTTCTGAAAGAACTCTTTGCAACTACAAAACTCACCATCTCTGCTATGAATCTGAACCTCAATGAATTGAAGTAATGTCTGTATATTGATCTTTTATCCATACTCTCTCGTTTTTTTAATAAATTTTAGTTTAGTTAATAACAATTGGTTCTAGTGTGTTTTTGGGTAAGATCTGAAACAGTCATTAACCTGGGAGGGAATGTGTCCAATCCTCTGGGATTAGCAGAACCTTTTCTTTTATATGATGAAATAAGATTACAGAAATTTTCATCATATTTGATGTGAGTACCTGGATGGAGGCCTGAGGCTGGATCACTTTAAGGGAACTGTGTTGTTTGGACTTGAAGCTGTTTTATGCTGTCTTGGCAAATCTAAGTATTGGAATATTGACCAGCTTTTGGGGGATTGTCTGCCCCATTCTTTGCAGTTCACCCTAATTCAGTGACCACAACTGGCTCCCCACTAGGACCCCAGTCACACCACTACTGGAAATGAATAAGCAAGCAAGATTCCAAGCATTCCAACTTGACTGCAAGAAGGAAAACTTTTGTATTGTATTTATTTCTATCACTGTTGGTGTTAGATTTGCATACTTCTTAATGTGTGTAAGTTGTACAGAGTTCAGAAAAACAGCATTGTCTGGCCACACTAGGGGGGCCAGGGTGGGGAGGGGGAATAGGAGGCAAGGGATGTGGTTTAATTAGGCCACAACTTTATTCAGTTAAAATATCTGGGAGTACCCAGCAACAAATTGTACAGTGCAGGTCACCATTCTTTCCTTAATCATTTCCCAATAATTCCCAACTAGGTCCCACCTATCCTGCTGCTGGGACCCTGCCACCCTCCCCTCACATGAGGGCAAAGGAAGCTATAAAAGGAGAGGGGTCACTGTACAAGATGTGGGAGTCCAAAGCCCCTCTTACTCAGTTCCATTAAGGGATTATTTCCTTTAAATCCTCTTCCAATCCATTTGATCTGATAACTACACTCCTTCCCCACTGAGTAGCTGCATTGGAAACCTGCCACAAGTTTTACATATTAAGTTATGACATTATAACCTAACCCTCCCCAATCCACCTAGTCCCAGGTCCACTGTGGGGAAATGTGAAAAAAAAATTCACCCTACCTTGGCCAATCTGGTGGTGAGGGAAAAATTCCCCCCAAGCCCACCAAGGGAAAAGACACCTAGTATAATGTCCACTGCAAGTCAAGGGGAACCCAGTTCTTTTGCCCAGTTCATGGGTGGGTGGGTGCTGCTAGCCCAGTCCTGGTAAAAGAGAGCCTCTAGGGATGCATGGGGTATAAAACCCTCCCCCACTGCTCCAGTCAAGCAGGAAGGGCAGTGTAGTGACCTTCTCCTGACCTGACTCCAACTGCTTCCTGCCTTTCCCGTCCATCCCTGTCAGCTTTCCCCCCACTCTTCCCACCCATTATAACAGAGCCCTTAAAGATCTCTAGCCTCTTCTATTTCTTATAAGAAAAGCATCACCCCTTTTCTTTCAGCTAGCCAGACAAAGACTCACCCCCCCCACACACACACACACAAAAAAGCTCCACTGGGCACACTGTATGGAAAGGAGACAAACACTAAATAAAAATAGAAGAACACGGGACATGGGAATTACCATCCTGGACCAGACAGAGATCTATCTAGTCCAATATCCCACCTCCAACCATGGCCAGCACCACGTGCTTCAGAGGAAGGTGTAAGAACCCAGGAATAGGCAGATGCAGGATAATCTTCCCCCAACATTAGGTCTCATCCTGATCTCTAACAGGACTGGCTTAGCCCAAAAGCATAAAGTTTAATGTACATCCCATTCATTTTTTGTTCTCATTAATTATAACAACTCTGGATACTGCTATACGTATAAAAGGTCCAGTCCTTTTTTATTTTAGTTTTTGGCCTCAATGACTTCCTACAGCACTGAGTTCCAGAGTTTACATGTTCTGTGAAACAGTATTTCCTTTTGTCAATTTCCCACCTTTTAATTTAACTAAACGTCCCCTTGTTTGTGTGTTATGAGACAGGCAGAACAAAAGTTCCTCATCTACCCACTCTATACCATTCATTATTTTATATATATATTATATATACACACACTTGTATCATGTCCCCTCTTATTAATTTCCTTTCTACTGTAAACAATCCCAGGCCTTTCCATCGCTCTTCAAATGAGAGATTTCATGCCTTTGGTCATTCTCATTGTCGTCCTCTGGGCCCTCTATTTCTGCAGTATCCTTTTAGAGATGGGGTAACAAGTATTGTACATAGTATTTCAGATGAGGCTACACCACTGATCTATATAAAATGTATTGGTATATTTCCATTTTATTCGCCATCACATTATTTTTTAAATGTAACATCTTGTTTGCTTTACTGACTGCAGCTGCACATTGAGCAGAGGTGTTCATTGATACCCAGGTGTTTACAGCGATACCCAGGTCCCTTTCTTGAATTGACAGTCAATTGAGACCTACAACAGAACCTCAGAGTTATGAACACCAGAGTTGCGAACTGACCAGTCAACCATACACCTCATTTAGAATGGGGAGTACACAATCAGGCAGCAGCAGGAGAGAAAAAAAAACCAATAATGTTTAACACAGTTCAGTAACTACTAAAACAGTAAAGGGAAAGTTTAAAAAAAATTGATACAGTAAGGAAACTGTTTCTGTGCTTCTTTCATTTAAATTGAGATGGCTAAAAATCAGCATTTTTCTTCTGCATAGTAAAGTTTCAAAGCTGTATTAAGTCAGATCAATTATAAACTTTTGAAAGAACAATGTTTTGTTCAGAGTTATGAACCTTTCAGAATTACGAACAACCTCCATTCCTGAGGTGTTCGTAAGTCTGAGGTTCTACTGTATGTAAGGCACATGAGTAGCTTAAATTTTTTTCCCCTCAAATGGGCATTAGTCAACATGAAATTCAGTTTGCCATCATGCTGCCCATTCACTGAGTTTGTCTGGGGGTCTCTGGTCATGACGAACCTGAATAACTTTGTCTCATTTGCAAGTTTTGCAACCTCACTCCCCTCCACTTTCCAAATTATTAATATGTTGACCTATACAGGACCTAGAACAGAACCTTGAGGCACCTCACTGCTAGCTTTTTGCCAAGAAGAAAAAACAACCATTTATACTTGACTCTTCTCCTAATCTTCTCTCCTCCCACCCCAAGCCAGTTTTTTAATCCATAATATTTTGCCTCTGACCCCATGACTACTTATCTTCTTTAGTAGCCTCTTATGCAGAACTTTGTCAAAGGCTTTTTGGAAATCTAAATTATGTCAACTGGTTCTCTTTTATCTAGTACTTTATTGTATGTTCAAAGTATTCTAAGAGATTAGTGAGACATGATTGTTCTTTGCAGGAACTGCACTGGTCAGATGCTATGCTATCATGATTTTCCAGGCGTTTTGTAATTCTGTTTTAAAATAGTAATTTCAACCAAATTTCCAGGTAAAGATATGAGGAATTATAGACCATTAAGCATCACATTACTCCTAGAGCCATTTTAAAATAGATGTAATATTTGCTACCCTCCAATCCTCTGGAGCAGTGGTTGTTAAGGAGATATTGTGTACTTTTATTATCAGCTCAGCCTATTTATACTTGAGCTCCTCCAGAACTCTTGGGTGTATGTTATCTGGGCCTAGTGACTTACTGCTTGTTAAATAATCAATTTACTCCAGCATGTCTGATTAAAATTTACAGATTTCATCCATCTCTTTCACAAGTTCTTCCTCAAATTACGTATGGTCTCCTCAGCTTCAATATTGGTGCTCAGAGTAAACAATGCTGCAGATCACAAGGCTATTTTAGCAAGAGGTAACTATGGCATTTGAGGCTATGGTGTACAACCAGAAGCACAGTAACCCTGAAGAAGTCAATTCAATTGTTTAAGTCTGTCAAAAAACACACCCTCTTCCTGCTGCTTCTAGAACAGGGGTAGGCAACCTATGGCACCCATGCCAAAGGCAGCACACGAGCTGATTTTCAGTGCCACTCTCACTGCCCGGGTCCTTGCCACCGGTCCGGTGGGCTCTGCATTTTAAAATTTAATTTTAAATGAAGCTTCTTAAAACATTTTAAAAACCTTATTTACTTTACATACAACAGTTTACTTATATATTACAGACTTATAGAAAGAGACCTTCTAAAAATGTTAAAATGTATTACTGGCACGTGAACCCTTAAATTAGAGTGAATAAATGAAGACTCGGCACACCACTTCTGAAAAGTTGCCAACCCGTTCTAGAACTTGGCATCTAGGCTCTTGTTTATGTCACAGAAAAGGGAGGAATTGCTTTAAGTGCTGAAGGAAATATCAGTATACAGTGAATTCATATTGAAGGTATGTTTTATTTACAGCCATATCCAGTAAAACAGTGTATATAAGGCTGGTGAGAATTTCTGCATTAAAATTGTGTATTAAGGTTTATATTGAGAGTTTAATAAAAATGAGTTGTATGAGAAAGAAGAAACTCTTCAATAGTTGCAAATAAGTTTTTGAATACAAGTCTACAGCAACATCTTAAAAACTGTAATTAGTAGGTAAAATCAATAGGATTTTAATTTACTTACAGAAATAGTAAAATGAGCACATTTTACAGTAGATTTTTTTTTTTCTGTAAATTAGCCTGAGGAGACAAAAACCTGAACAAATATGAAAACTACTTACCTCCCCTCCATTAACAAAATCCAGAACAAAGTAAAGCTTTTCTGTTGTTTGGAATGAGTAATGTAATCCAACCAAAAATGGATGTTTCAAATTTTTCAACAGTACATTACGTTCAGCCATAATATGTTTTTGCTGCAAGGAAGTGAAAGGTCAATAAGTAAATAGGAACAATTTTGTAATTGAAGGGGAAAAGAAAAATGTATTTCCCCGCACCTCTTTCCTGTTGAGAACAACTTTTTTCTGCAGTACTTTGACAGCATAAAATTTCCCATCCAGTTTTCGTTTTGCAAGAAGAACCTGTGAAATTTATGATGAGAGAGGAGACGTGGTTAGCGTAGTTCTCATTCTGATATTAAAGAGTATCTGAAGAAACATGATTAATACAATTACTTCACTGTACAGTTTCTTGGCCCTTAAAATAGTTCACAATTATTACCAGTGTCACCAGCAAAAAGAGAATGTTTCCAGAATATGGAATCTAAGATCTTGCACAGTTTCTGCTGAACTGTAATGTCACAATGGAGAGCTTATGCAAGGCCAAATTATGGCATAGGCACTACAGGTTCATGCCTAGAGCCCCAGCTCCTGGAGTGGAGGAGGGCGGAATCGTGGCTCTTTTAAAAATATACATTTCTAGTCTCCATGGTTGTGGTGAAATGCTCAGAAATATGACTAAGGAGCCTCAAACACTAGCGCCGAGATGGATGAACTGCTCCATCTATCTTAACAGGGTGTTGCCACAAAGACCCACTGCTCTGGGGAGCCCAGCCAACACCACCCCAAACAGAGAACTGGGTGTGTGGCTGTAGTTGAGTAAGCCCAGCACGCCCACCCAGCAGATAATGCAGCAGCAGGAGTGCAAGTACTGAGGTGCCTCCCTGCTGCCACCCTTGCTTCTCTGTGGGGAAGGAGGGACCCTAACTGCTCCAATGATAGGGAAAACCTTACTGCTGCTCTTGGTCAGGAGTTGAGGGGGTCCCATGTCACTGCTACTCCAGGTGGAAGGAATGATGCCATGGTATAAAGTGGGGCTGTAAGGGTGGAGCCACAAGGGGCCTTGTGTGCCATAGGCCCCAGGTTGCCTTAATCCAGCCCTGAACTTGTGAGAACCACTTCCCAGTGTTCACCAAATCTAGTGCCAGTGTGCAGTTCTGTCAGGTTGAGAAATGTTAAGAAAGCTCACCTTGCCAAAGCTGCCTTTCCCAATGACTTTCAAGAAGTCAAAGTCTGTTGGCTTAGCGCTGGAAGTGATTCAGAAAGGAGGAAGGTTACTTGGAGTAGAAAATATCAACTTCACAGTTTTACACAATGCTCAGAATTATATTTAAACAAGTGCTTGAATTGCAAACAAAGTGCTAATCTGAGCCACTATTTCCCTGCACACCATGTCTCACTTAAGGCCTGCTAGTAGCTTGGAGGTTCTCCATACCAGCTCCTCTTTTATGACCCGCAATCAAACCCTTCTCTGTTTTCACTTCCTATTTTCTGCCAGGGAAATACAATATAAGTGTTAGTGTTAGAATTTAAATAAAAATAAAATTGACAAAACGGACTCAGTGCCACACTTCTCTGCTCTTTGTTCTTTTCTTCCCCCTCCCCCATCTCATGTTCATTCTAGTCCCTTTTTCTTTTTTTAAGTCTAGGTTTTCCCCTCATACCTCCCTCTTTCCTCCTGGGGCACCCCCTGCTTGAAAAAGGCCTATGACTCTTAAAATAGTTTGTTCCTTGTCCTTCCCCCTTTTTCAAGTCTTTGTCTCCCCTTTCTCCCACCACTCCCGCATTCTGTTCTTTGCATCCCATTTTTTGGCATTTCTTCCTCTTCCTTTGTCTTGTTATATAGTCTGCCTCACTGTCCATCTATCTTTCCTTGCTGTTTTCTATCCCTCAGATTAGTCGTCCTATTCTCTGGCTTCTGCAATTCTTCCCCTCACTGCCCACCCTACTTTCTTCCTATGACTCCCTATCTCTCCCTTCCTTCTCTCTGGGAGGCACATGTATTCAGATGCATTCGGCATTCAAGTGCCGCTATCTCTTGGCCTTCCAACCTTCCTTCTTCACATGGCTCTTGCCCTCCAATTTGACAATTACCTTACAAGGACCACCATCCACTCTATTTGTTGCCCTTTTATTGATTGCACTACCAAAGAGGATTTGGGGCACAATATATAAAGCCCCACACTCTCTCCCAGTGGTGCAGTACAATCAATGAGGAAAGTAGCAAACATGGGGAGCAGATGCCCTAAGCAGGAAATTAGAGGAAAGGCAAAAAGGATGAGGGAGTTGGGAGACACAGCGATGAGAGCAGGAGCCACATAGAAGGAGAGGAAAGACATACTGATTGCATGAGCCAGTTTTTCATATCAACATAATATAGTTCCTTATACTATACTGTAGAAGTTTGACATTAAACACAAGTTTACATTAACACAAGTTGACTTGATTTGATCTATATAGTGGTTCTACATAAATCTTCAGACCAAAATCTGTTCTTCTTGAACAATGAAGAAACAACCCTTTTGCTCTCTAGGCTAAGAGAGGCTGGAAACTGCTGAGTGGGCATTTTTTCCCCCCTCAGGAGTCTTTTGGGCAATTAAGACAAGCCATGGATAGACTTCAAACCAAATTCTTCTAGTGAAGGAAGAACGGGAAAAGTAACAATTGCAAACCAGGGCCTAAAAAAATGGAAAGGGAGACAATGGGGCTCCTCAGGGCTGTGTGAGGGTTGCTATGGGCAAATTCTGTCCCCACAACTCTTCCCTCAGTCATATAATAGGGGGATAGAACAAACTGCAATTCTGTACAAGCTTTGGGGTTTGAACTGTTTGTTTGTTTGTTGGGGTACATTTTAAAACTGCAGCTATGGCGTTCCAAAGAGGAGCAGTTATCTTGCCTGCATAACATCATCATCTGTCCCACTCGTGTTTGAAACTTAGTAGGTTACAAAACCTGTTAGATAAGAGAAGAGGGGGCGGGAGAAGAATAGAAAGAAAAATCTGTAAGGGGGTCTCTGTCTGCAGGATTGCAGCAACCCTGCTAGTAGCGCTCTGAGGTGGAAAGGGGAGGCAGGTCGTTTGCATATTTCAAAGATACACTCTCCCAACCTAAGAACATTTATATATTCCTTCTATTGTTTAAATGGGGTAAACTATTTCTATAGACATCACGACATCTCAGATTTGTTTGGGGTACACTACTGGTAAAGAATCTGCTGATTATGCTAAAATCACACAGCATACAACTAATGTGCATGATAATATTTACTTAATGCCGAGTTAGAACCTTTGCTTCTCTCAAGTTGCACAAAGTAGCAAATAAAGGCACGTATCTGGAGGACATTTCATATAGTTAGCAATTAAAGTGTGTCTAACTTTTGGTTTATATTTAACTAAAACATACTGAGGATTTCCAGATGGTCCCAGGTTGATATTCTGTGAGGTAGAGTTTAGCTGTAGGAAGGAAAAAAAAAAAAGCAAGCTTCAGATCAGTTTAGATTTGATTACCCATTAAAAGGAAATCCCATCTCTTATCCTTCAGCTAATATTCATTGCAAAATATTCAATTAGCTCAAACCATCTCTACATTTATATTTCTCATTATTTTCTATATAGTATTTTTAAATATATTTATAAAGTTAAAATATCAGAAGAGTTAACGGGAAGGGTTATACAGACAGTGTCAAAGTATAAAGGTAATATAATCTTATGTTCCAATACAGATGGCAAGGTTATGAACAGAATTTTAAGTCTCAGCCTTTTTAACAAGTAACTTAATTTCAAAATAGGTTAAATTTTGGACATTGTTTTATCCAGAGAATATTCCTGGAATATTTATTTAATTTTTTAAATCCACTACACTCTTGCCAATATATTATCAAAATAAACACTGCTTATGCAGGACCAGTTAAAGACATTGTGTGTAAAGGCTGTTGTCAACCTTTGATAATCCGACACACAAGGTTAATTATTCCAATTCCAGTAACTGCAGGGATGTTGCCAATGCTCATACACCTCCCTCCCCCACAGCATATAAATTACAGGGAGAGGGAGAAGCTCTTCCAATTTCCAATCTCTTCCCTCTTTAACCTCTGTGGATACCCCAAGAAGCAATGGGCTTAAACTGAAGCCAGGGCAGTTTAGATTGGACGTTAGGAAAAAGCTTTTTGTTAGGTGGTAAAACGCTGGAATAAATTGCCAATATTCTGATCAATTTTCCCAATTTTATTTTATTTTTTAAAATTTATAGGACATCTGAACCATGACAGAGCAGAAGAATGTTAACTAGGAATATGATGAACATTTAAGGAGAAAATATAAGATATTCCATTTATGATTAGTGCCTATTGTATTTTATGATGGATGGAAAATTAAGTTGAAAACATACATCCATTATTGAGATTTTAAGTTACATTTGTCACCACAACTTTTATTGATTTTAAGATTTCCATTAAAGTCTGAGAAATTAAAAAATGGAAGCCCTAATTTCTATTAAAAATGTAACAAAGTGCGATTGTAAATTTAATTAATTCTTCTACCTCCAAAGAGGTGAAAGGTAGAGAGTCTAAAAGTAAGGAACAGTGTAGAAAGAAATAATTATACAAGATTTGTAGATTTAGAAGACTCAGTAACTTCAAATGTTCAGCACTGAAAACTACATCAGGAAACTGATCTTGTCAATTAGGACCCAGGAAAGCTTATTAATTAATGCACAATAGAAGATTCAGTGCCCAGAGAAGCGTATTGGGAAAAAAATGACTTTTGTGGGAGTTGGAGCAGACCGCAAGAGTGTTAAATGACTTTTGCATGCGAAGAACCCTTGACTATTGGGACATGAGACACACAGAACGGATTAAAATAATTATTCTGTTATTCTACCCAGCAAGACAATTTTTTTTTCTACCAATTTTTATAGTAGGACATTATAACTAGAAGTTCTTAAGACAGAGGCTCCTAAATAGACAGAGACTTAGTACAATTCTAAACCCAATATAGTGGCTTTAGTAAGAGATTGAGGTTTGAAACCTCGCAGTGTAAAAGGTGAACTGTGAACCGAAGTTATTTTTTCTTTGCGCTACTATAAAAATGGCTTCAAATATTTTTCAACTTAGAGTCTCCTTTTTTAGTTATTAAGCATTTAAATATCTGATCCTCCTAGCCTTCTCTTTTCTGGATGTCTCTGGCAAGGTCTTTGGAGGACCTAAACAGTGATGTCACATGAACTGTAACCTGAGCCCAGCCCTTCCAGCCCCTAACAAATGGGGAAAACAGATTGTTAACACTTGTCTTTGCAGTTTATATTTTAGGGAAAAACTGAGTAACCTTATTGGAAAGGAACAGGGAGGAACCCGTTGGGGAACAACTTATTTTGTTGAAAGTTACAATACATATGAAATTGCCCTCATGTAGTTACAGTTTGTTCAAAAGTGCATGATTACTGTTCTACTCCATTCTAGCTGACTGTTACCTTTTGATTGCTCCTTTCATCCTCATCTTCAGATGGATCTGACTGATGCTTTGGATTGTCCATCTGAAGAAATGCTCTGACATCCGGGCTAGAAATATAATTAAACCTATTAGGACATTAGTAACCTAAACGAATTTGCAACTCATTACTACAGAAGAAGAATTTTTTTCACGTTCACCATCATATTATGCATCTGGTAAAGAACAAAAACCCTTCCAACAAATTGGTTGACTCCAGCCTCTTGTAGCGCGCGCGCACACACACACACAGGTAGGGCCACACCCAGCTGCAGACACAGACTGAATTCAGCTGTGTGTGAGAGAATTCTCCCAGCACTCACATGCACACCACTTTTGGGGAATAAACCCAAAATAATACTGTCTTGCACTGTATAGAAAGATCTGCACAGTGCAAGCTCACCAAAATTCACCCTCCCTCAATGTGAAGAGAGATGCACAACTTCTTCTCCCCCCAAGTTAGAAATTGCACAAACTGAGTTTAATAATAAACAGAACAAATTTATTAACCATAAAAGGCAGATTTTAAGTGATAGCACACAGAACAAAGCAGAGTCCAGATCAACCCCCTTCCCAGCCTTAAAAAGGATTTATCTAAGGCAGGAAACCTTTGTTTGATCCCCATCTCCCTAGAGAGGAAAAGTACCATCAGTGTCCAAGGTGGTATTTTGCATCAGGTGACATTATCACTTGACTTTGTAGTGTCACAGCTACATCCCAGGACACCTCTCAGGAAGGAGAAAGATTAGTATCTTCCCAGTCTCATTGTTTCTTCCTAATGGCCCATCAAGGCTGTGATGGCCAAGTGTCTGCTGGGTGTCTCCCAAATACACATACAGTTGTAATTGTTACATAGTCCATATCCCTAACTTCAGATACAAAAATAATACATCCATACAAATTGGATAACCACATTCAGTAAATTATAACCTTTCCAATGATATCTTACATGAGCCAACTTGCATAACGCATGTCTTAGTTATGCCATATTCATATCATAACCAATTTCTATGAAGAATATAGGGTATAACGTCACACAGGGTTAAAAAAAAGAACTAGATAACTTCATGGAAGATAGCCATTGATGGACCTATTAGCCAGGATAGGCAGGGATGCAAAACCATGCTCTGAAGTGTCCCCAGCCTTTGTTTGCCAGAAGCTGGGAATGGGGGACATGGGATGGATCACTTGATGGTTACCTGTTTTGTTCATTCCCTCTGAAGCACCTGGCATTGGTCACTGTCAGAAGAGTAGATACTGGGCTAGATGGACCAATGATCTGACCCAGTATGACTGTTCTTTTGTTCTTAGACATACCTGTTCTACCTCTCATCTGAGCTAGTGCACTAAAAATAGTAGCATAGCAATAGTGGAATGGGTAGCAGTAGCACGGGGCTACCTGTGCAGAGTACAAACCCACCTGAATCCTCTGGGTATGTATTCAGCACAGCTAACCCATGCTGCCACTGCCCATGCTACCCCCAGCTATGCTATTTTTAGTGTGCTAGCGCAGATGGGAGCTAGCACAAATATGAGCTGGAAATTGTACCCGTAATTTGTAGTGTAGACGTAGAGAGTGAACTACCTACATTACAAGTCCCCAATTTATAAGTCCGCAATACAGTGTGTGCGCGCTACAAGAGGCCGGAGAGCCTAATTCAGCAAAACAGGGAGAGGGAATCCAGGCTGGTGGAGCAGGCAGGGCTCAGTGAAAGCCCAGTACAACAGGTTGCATCCCAGAGGGAGTTCAACCCGTCACACCCTGTTATAGTCTTGGCCTTCAACATTCTCTGGCAAAGAGTTCCACAGGTTGACTCTGTGTTGTATGAAGAAATACTTCCTTTTGTTTGTTTTAAACCTGCTGCCTATTAATTTCATTTGGTGGCCCCCTAGTTCTTGTAGTATGAGGAGTAAATAACACTTTCTTATTTACTTTCTCCATGCAAACAGGGAAACACACTCCTAGCTCAGTGTAGATGTAGCCTCTGTTTAACTGAGCATGTACACCAACATATGCAGTATATACAATTTTTCCACTTGCAATGACTTGCCCTATTAAAATATAAATGAACATGAAAAGATTGCAGGAGGTGTTCAGTGAGACTATTTCAACTATGCTAATCGGAATTAAGCTTTCCACTTCCTCCACCAATGTTTGTAATTGGTTGTTGTCTTGTGAAATACCACAGGAAAACCAATTTCCTTTCTAACACCTTCAGTATCAGTGTGTCATTTACAGTTTTCTAAAATTAATGAGAACTTATTACCGTATATAGAATGAACTGACATTATTTGTATTCTAAAGCACATCTTGGGTGATAAGTGGTATTATATAATTTCTTTTCCCCAATGCATATTGGTAGAATCGTGTATTTTAACGGCACTTGTTTTGTATTGTCAAGTCTCAATGTAAAGAAATCCCTGCGTTCAGTAATAGACTGGCCTTCTGCTATCTACATGTCAAGCCCAATACTTACGAAAAAGTGTTTTGCAGAAAAAAATATTACTTTTACTGCCAATGATGATACCCCACAGCTTGAAATAAACCCTATTTGAATACAATGCTTCAGATATCAGGAATGGCAATATACAAAAACCTGTAAGAGAACACTTCAACCTCCCTGGCCACACAATAGCAGATGTAAAGGTAGCCATCTTACAGCAAAAAAACTTCAGGACCAGACTCCAAAGAGAAACTGCTGAGCTCCAGTTCATTTGCAAATTTGACACCATCAGATCAGGATTAAACAAAGACTGTGAATGGCTATCCAATTACAGAAGCAGTTTCTCCTCCCTTGGTGTTCACACCTCAACTGCTAGCAGAGCACCTCACCCTCCCTGATTGAACTAACCTAGTTATCTCCATACTGATTTATACCTGCCTCTGGAAATTTCCATTACTTGCATCTGAAGAAGTGAGGTTCTTACCCACGAAAGCTTATGCTCCCAATACTTCTGTTAGTCTTAAAGGTGCCACAGGACCCTCTGTTGCTTTTTAGTGAAAAAGTGGTACACCAATTTGTGGTGTTTTAGAAAACACAGGCCTGAAGCACTAAGGCTTAGTGGTGGAGAAGATGACGACAGACCACAACTATGTGAAAGCAGGAAAAACTAAAGACTGGGATCCTGTAATCTAGTGGTGTTATATTTGTTTTTCTTAGTTGATGTTGGAACCATAAGGACCCAATTTCTTTTCTAGAATGACTACTGTTCATGTCTCTCACTGCAGAAACTGGCAGTTTATTTAATACAGAGGACACTGCCATCATAAAAGTCACCTAGCGGAGTTATGCTATGTTTAGTTTTCCTCAAGGAGCTACTAGAATTATTTTTAAACTATGCTAAGTCTTTAATGCATTCTATTTTATGCACTTGGTTTTAAGCTGCTTCTTAAAAGGGTGTTCTGATAGACAATTGCACGTATTATCTTTTCAGTAAAGGCCTACAGCTGAGGGGGAGGATGGCAGGACTTAAAGAGCTGCTCAATGGATTAGAGCTCAACTGTATTAACAAGAGAATTCCTAGCCTCCTATTCTAGATTAGGAATCAGCAAGACAGAAATGTTAGTTCATATTCTCCATCTTTTCTGAAGCTTTTCTGCAAGGTACCTATAGTCTGTGGAGGAGAGAAAATTCTCTCTAAAATGAAGCAAACAGTAAAAATTTGGAGTCTAAAGCTAATCCACATAGGAACTACCATACTAGCTCAAACCAATGGTCCATCTAGCTCGGAATCCCATCTTTGACAATGGAGGCTAGTACCTGACTTCACAGGAAGATCCACAATTGACCACTATGGAATTTCTTGCAAGTATCTTTCTAACCTGCTTTACAATAATTGGTTGGCTCATATGCGTTAGCATGAAGATTTGCTTTTGATACAAAAGAGTCAAAGGACAAATTGCAGACCTAAGATAAGGACCCACTGAAACAGAAAAAATTCTCCACATTTCCCAGCAACACCAGTACGGTTTGCCAAAGCAGGACTGGTAGTACAACCACCTAGCACTTGTCTTAATGCATCATGTGGTGTAGCAGATAAGAGCTACAGAAAGTTTATTGGAGTGCACACACAGTACTCAACATTTTTTCTATATATCCCCCATCCCATACTAATTCATTTCATGTTACTAATCTACTTAATTGAGTGTACACGTAGCAGGTTAAGGAAATAGTGTCTAGAAAATAAGTTTGTTTAGGAGGCCATTTGTAAGGACACAGTGGTCATTTCCCCCCTTTAATAGTTAGTTTCCAATGGGAATGGATTTTACAAGAACTTCACTAAAGGCTTGATTTTTGTCTGTTACTAATATTGATTGGTAGACAAAACTAAGGCTGTGGACTTTTATATAAATCAGTATGATTCATTGTGGTCATTCACAAAAAAGAGGCTTAAAATGTATTTTAAAAACAACAGCAAATAGCGATATAGTGAAATTTTAAATCTAATATTTTAATAATCCCTGCACTGCAAGAAAAAAAAAAACCACCTGGAATAAATGCATTTCAATCCCATTCTGTACTACACTACAAAGACAACAGCTTGATCCTTCTCCCACAGAAATAGTTGTTTACTTTAATGAGCACAGGACTAAGCCTTTATTCTCTGTTTGTTCATTAAATACATTTCTAATTAGACAACTAGCTATTGGGGAAGGGAAGGAATAGTAAACCTTAAAATCTTCAATTTCTAATAATGGACTTCATATTTATACTGGTCTTCACTGGACTGGAATAGTTAGTGCTAGCTTGAAGTACTTAAAATAGATTAAAATCTAATTTATGTACTGTTAAATCTTCTTGAGCTTTTCAGATCAGATTCAAGGAAAAAACATCTGTTCCTATGCTCAAAGAAAAGTTTATGAACCTCATGTTAAAACAGTCCAGTGTCCGGCTTTGGAAAAAAGTACATATAAAAAGCTGTTAATTGAAATGTTTCACAGCTGTATACTTAAAGAACCAGGAGTAGGAAAAAAGTCTGTGGACTACTAAAAATATTGTAAAGAAGTTCTCCTGTTTAATACATGAGAAAGAATAATTGTTGAAACATAATCTGTTATTTGAGAATTACTCTTCATTGTTTCGCAGCTGAGGACAGTGGTATGATCCACTATGATCCAACACTTTTTCTTTTACTAGAAAATTGTTCCATGACAAAGATTTTCTGTTGTGTCTATAAGCTTTTTCAACTTGTCATTAGGAAGAGTATGCAGAATGCTTTTGATAAAAAGAAGTACATGTTTCAGGTTTATGAGGCCTCAAAGCAGTTCATGAAGCAGAAAAAGAGCATCTGATGCATGCTGCAAATTGTGGCAATGTTCCCCATTTAAGAATGGTTGTTTCCGATCTAAAAGCAGAACATTCCATGGGTATTGCAGATTGGCAAATTAAGTAGAGTAAGTGAATGAAAGCAGAAATCTAAATATACTAAGGGTTTGTTTATATTCAGATTTGCATCATTTAAACTAGAGGTATGATTTTACACAGACTTAATTAAAGCAACGCTGAAGACCGGGGGGGACATTTATTTTGGTTTAATTTAAATTGATTAGGAGTAGGTTTAAAATAACTTTGGTTTAAGAGTGGCATTTCAGGTAAGTGTTCTCATGGGATTTGTACTGGTTTAGCTAAATTAGTGTTTAATTAAAAGGGTGGCAAGTTTGTATGCAGAAAAGACTTAAGAAAGCAAGCCAAGTGTTTACATGACAATTGCATCACTTTGGATCTATCTTAGAGATAACTCAGTCTGGTCAAGTGAAAAATTCTCTAAGTTGTTTGCTGTGCTGTTGTAGTTGAGTTGGTCCCAGGAAATGAGAAACAACGTGGGTGAAGTAATAACTTTTAATGGATCACTTTGTTGAGGGAAGAGAGCTTTCGAGCTGCACAGAGGTCACCTGAAGAACACCTCTGTGCAGCTCGAAAGCTTGTCTTTTCCCCCAACAGAAGATGGTTCATTAAAAGCTATTACCTCACCTTGTCTCTATTATAACATTTACCATAGATAACACATTTTGTACCCAACTAAAGAGTATTTAAAGTCAATCAGTCATATATTTTTGGAATGTATCACGTGTCATTTAAATAGCCAAAACAAAAGAGAAGAGGAACTACTTACTGGTTGCATAGCTCTGGCTGTCTAACTAAATTTTGAATGAATTCATTCAGTCCTGCTCGTCTCTGTTTAATAAAATCTGGGGAAGAAGGGAAAAGTGTAATTAGAAAGAATCATTCAATGAATTCATGGCAAAACAAGTTTTTAATTTTGCATTTTTTACATTACTTTAATGGAAGTTAGTTAACAGAAAAAAAGCGTCTGAATATAATTGGGCTTACGCATGAGGATTTTGTATAGAAAAAATATGAAATGGGAAAGAATAGGAGCCCCAGTCTCTATATAACTTTCATTTTATTATACATTTTAAAAAGCAAAAATTTACTCAGCCCAACAGATCTTGCATGCGACAAGAATTCAGAGTGTGCAGTCACAATGGCCTAGATTTTATATTGGAGAGCACACTGGCCCTGATCCTGCTAGCACTGAAGTCAGTGACAAAATCCAACAGCGACAGACCTACTCTATAAGCAGGCATCAACATGTAACCATTACCAAAGATATTTTAAAATCTTTATTTCTCTCTCCACTTTTGATGTAGTTTGTCTTGCACAAAAGAGCTAACCTAACCTGAAACTAAACAAATGTTTACTTTGGTTCAGTAGTAAGGAAAGGCCTACTACAGGATTGCAGTCCTTGTTATATCGATCTAAGCTTAATTCTGTGCAAGCCAGATGGATTAAATTCAAAATAAAGAACAAAATAAAGGAATAATAACCAAGTCATAGTCTACCTGGATCAAAATTGTCTCCAAATATTCTTTTAGCTGGAATCTTCAGGTTCATAGTGGGAAATTGTTTCTTCAGCTAAAAAATAAACACCATATGCATACTTAGATATTTGGACTCCAAGGCAAATCCTATAAATAATTGCTTGATGTAGGCATATTTTACTCTCAATTTGCAGAAAGTTTGGACTTCAGACTACTAGCATCACTTTTTCTGCCCTTAATATTGTCTTTGTTGGGATTAGTACAAAGGGGAGTGTGGAGACAGAAGGCTGACCTGCATATAAACAAATTGTCTAGGCTCCATTTACCAGTGTATTACTATTTGTAACCTGGTTAGAAGACAAGTTCAACCTTGTTGCAAGTAGGGCTTTTAGCATCTATTGTTATTAGAAATGTTCTTTATTACATTGCCTCCTCTGGCCCAGTTTGCTTTTTTTCCCTCCCCTCCCCCACAAAGTAGCTGTCTTCTGGCTAGGAAGACAAGTATTGACAAACTCAGTGGATAGGTCTCTAATGATAGAAGCCCTTGGAGCCCAATGCATTTCCAAACACCTACAACCTTCCAGGGATTGGATGCTGTCACTGCAGCAGACAGACCTATTCAAAGAAGAGACTGGCTTGTGAGAGTGAATCTTTGCCCAAATCCAAATACAACTTAAAAAACAAAACAAAAATTCCACGCACTCGGCGTTGCAGAATAACCTGGTAGAAGAAAAATCCATGTTCACACTCAGACTTTTCTTAGTCACTCCTCCTTGTATATGTATAGCCTGAAAGTCAAGATCCAGGTTTACACCACAGTAAAGCAATCTCTAGGAGCAAGGAGCCCCTAGGCTGGATGGCTGAAATTCAGACACTTTGCCCTAGCTATTGAGGAGCAAACTAATTCACCAATAAAGGATTCATAACGGTAACATGCCTGTGAGAGGCACTGCGTGAACTCATTTGAAAAAAGTGCATCCAGAGAGGATTGCAGATAAAGAATTTATTCATACTATGTAGGAGGCCAAACAATAGAGGGAATAGGAAGGAAAACTAAGGAGTTTATAATATGGTAGAAATCTTAGTAGAGATAAAGACACTAATACATTCCAATTCATTCTCCTTGATCTCCGTAAAGCCCGTGTGTTTAAAAGCCACCATCTAAAAATTGTGAAAGGAGCAGCAGATACATCTCTCTCTGTTTTGGAGACTATTTCTTCTCCTCTGATTTAAGAGCTGGTGGTCCCTTTCTCCAGTTACCCCATAGGCAAGTTTCAATATCAACTCCATTTGGCATTTCACGTTCCTCCCTGACATGCTATGCAGTTTGCAGAGTCCTTTGGAATGTCCAGCTCCTTCCCTTCTTTTCAGGAGAAATTGGGGCAGATGTCCCTTTCACCTTGGCTAATTTCTCTAAGAACCTACACTTGCATTAGAAAGGCTGGGGCAGACTACGCTTCATGACAGTAGTGACATTGTCTGACAATCCAGATGGGTGGGCTATATTAGCATTCTTCAGCCACTGAAGAGGGGATACTTTCTTTCTCCCTTGATCCCATGGGTAGTCTAAGAGGTGTGCCAAGTATGACATGTGGCATCCCAGGCAGACTTCAGTCACCTAGGTAAAACAAGGTGTGTGGACAGAACAGAGTGCATGTCACTGAGGGTGCCAAGGAGGGTGGTTTCAGCAGCTGATGTTTTGTGAACCAAACCTCCTAACACATGTATGTATCTGAGGGTCTGTGGGGTGTTAGTTCCTCTTGTAAGATCTGGAGGCAGTGACTTTAGGGGAGTACATACTAGGACAGAGTGCAGACAGTAGGGTCCCCATAAGTGCATGGCCCTGGATAACAACAAAATTGGCACATGCCTAGGACTGGCCCAGCTTGCTCTCCTCTAAGTGGAAGGTGGTAAGGTGATAGGGAACAGCCAGCATGGATTTGTAAAGAACAAATCATGTCAAACCAATCTGATAGCTTTCTTCAATAGGTTAACGAGTCTCGTGGATAAGGGAGAAGCTGTGGATGTGGTATACCTAGACTTTAGTAAGGCATTTGATACGGTCTCACATGATATTCTTATCGATAAACTAGGCAAATACAATTTAGATGGGGCTACTATAAGGTGGGTGCATAACTGGCTGGATAACCGTATTCAGAGAGTTGTTATTAATGGTTCCCAATCCTGCTGGAAAGGCTTAACGACTGGGGTTCCGCAAGGGTCTGTTTTGGGACCGGCTCTGTTCAATATCTTCATTAACGACTTAGATATTGGCATAGAAAGTACGCTTATTAAGTTTGCGGATGATACCAAACTGGGAGGGATTGCAACTGCTTTGGAGGACAAGGTCATAATTCAAAATGATCTGGACAAATTGGAGAAATGGTCTGAGTTAAACCGGATGAAGTTTAACAAAGACAAATGCAAAGTGCTCCACTTAGGAAGGAAAAATCAGTTTCACACATACAGAATGGGAAGAGACTGTCTAGGAAGGAGTACGGCAGAAAGGGATCTAGGGGTTATAGTGGACCACAAGCAACAGTGTGATGCTGTTGCAAAAAAAGCAAACATGATTCTGGGATGTATTAACAGGTGTGTTGTGAGCAAGACACGAGAAGTCATTCTTCCACTCTACTCTGCTCTGGTTAGGCCTCAGCTGGAGTATTGTGTCCAGTCTGGGCACCGCCTTTCAAGAAAGATGTGGAGAAATTGGAAAGGGTCCAGAGAAGAGCAACAAGAATGATTAAAGGTCTTGAGAACATGACCTATGAAGGAAGGCTGAAGGAATTGGGTTTGTTTAGTTTGGAAAAGAGAAGACAGAGGGGACATGATAGCAGTTTTCAGGTATCTAAAAGGGGGTCATAAAGAGGAGGGAGAAAACTTGTTCACCTTAGCCTCTAAGGATAGAACAAGAAGCAATGGGTTTAAACTGCAGCAAGGGAGGTCTAGGTTGGACATTAGGAAAAAGTTCCTAACTGTCAGGGTGGTTAAACACTGGAATAAATTGCCTAGGGAGATTGTGGAATCTCCATCTCTGGAGATATTTAAGAGTAGGTTAGATAAATGTCTATCAGGGATGGTCTAGACAGTATTTTGCCCTGCCATGCGGGCAGGGGACTGGACTCTATGACCTCTCGAGGTCCCTTCCAGTCCTAGAATCTATGAATCTATGAAAAAAGTGTGTACAGTAGTAACAGCCTCTGCCAGCAACGAACCCCAAGAGATCCACTGAATTTGCACGAGTCTGCAGCTGTAAAGGCTTATTTTAGGTGGATCAAGTCTTCCCCTCCAGGAAATCATGACAACTCCTAACTGACTTCCAAGTACACCTCTATCTCAATAGAACGCCGTCCTCGGGAGCCAAAAAATCTTACCGCGTTATAGATGAAACCGCATTATAGTGAACTTGCTTTGATCCACCGGAGTGCGCAGTCCCATCCCCCGGAGCACTGCTTTACCGCATTATATCCAAATTCGGATTATATTGGGTCGCGTTATATCGAGGTAGCAGTGTATTTTAAGAAACAAGTTTTTCAAAGAAGTACAACTATCTATACACTTGTTTCCTTTATTTCTTTGCAAAAACAATTCTAACGCGATTACTTTTTTTTCCCCTTTAAACAAAGACATATCAAATACCACACACATACTTATTCAATAATATCCACATACCCAAAAAACCCCAAAGTCCCACACCTCTAAATCCTATTAAAGTTGAAACTAGTGAAAAACGGTCTCTGATGGTTTAATGTGGAACACAACTACACACCATAAAGGAATGAATTCAAACCATACAGCAAACAAGCATTCCTTTGTGCGATTTTAGTGTGACTCTTTAGAATGCATTTTACTCACTGTGTTGTACAGTTTATCAAATTCAGCATATCGTCTGAAGACAAACCACTCATTTCTACCAACGGAGACCAATACTTTGTAAACCTATGGGAACACAAAGGCAGAGTAAATGTCAAAAATCTGTTTCAGAAAAGCCACCTGTTTTGTTTTCGGGGGGCTTATATGTGCATGTATGTACACACACAAACATATTTCTCACTAAGCTACTTGTTTATTACAACTTCATATAAGCGTTAATCCAAGATTAACAAATCCTGTTTTCTGTAAGCTGCAAAATGCTCATTTTGTTTTAAACTGGAGCCTTAAACATCAGTAAAACTACTATATAAACTCCATAAGATGAATACACATTCAGCAGAAGCATCTTGCTACTAGATACTAAAACGCTGATACAGGTCCACTTTGTGGTGGGCGGGTGGAGAATGAGGAAAGCCTCAAGTCCAATGTAATGATGCAAGAATGAAAGCGGCCTCATTCTACAGAAATTTAGTCAGGTCTTTATAAGTTAAGAATATATAAACAAGCTAAATCTATGCATTTGTTTTAAAAGCAAATACAAAGGAAGCAAGCCTTCATAGTACTGTTAGCCCAAAAAAAGCACATGGTTGTCACTGAAGATCATCCTGACCCAAGCTTTTGTTGAGTAGCATGTCTTGACGAAAACAGGCAAGTGGGAGAAAGCTGTACATTCAACATGTAAGCAATCACTTATCTGTAAGAGTAACTCCTCTGCAGATAGTATCTGTGGAGTTAGACTGCCTAGAAGTGTTTTTAGGATGCATCATTATTGGACAAAGTTGACAATCAAGTCTAGCAAAGAATTTATTTAAAAAGAGTAGTGTTTGCCACTCACGTTTCCAGAAAGGCATAAACTCTAAACCTGTTTACATAACCATCCATTCTGCTTCAACCATGCTCAAACCGCAACAGCAGAATTAGACACCTCCCGAAGAGGAGAAGAGAGATGATGCACCCACAGTTACTATTTATAGTTAAGGATTATTCTTCTGAAGTATTATCTATGGATTCATGCTTACACTGCCATGACTAATGAAAGCATATGAGTTAGTGTAATAGGCTATAAACACTCCCCTGGAAGTCAGGCAGGGAGGAGTTAGTTATTTTCCAAGGGAGCTAGGCAAAGCACCTTCTTCAGCCCAGAGAAATTGGCTGGCCTGCCAGCTGGAAAAGGGAGGATCCCCATCTAGGCTCACCAAGGAACAGAAAAAACAGGAAGGAAAAATTGCAAGACAGTTCTGAGAGAGAAGGAAGTCACACCCAGTCTCACTCCTCCCAGATGTGGTGCTGCTGTTGTAGCCTGAAAGATTCTAGAAAGTGGCTGCTTTACCCAAATCCAGGACTGCTCGTTGCTCCAGCCAACCCCAGGAAGGGAATCAAGTCAGGAGACTCTCAGACCACGATGTAACCAGGAGATCCAATGAAATTTACGTGAAGGATTATTCCCTACCTCCCCTAGATTAGGGACAGGGAGAGCAGAGCCAGCAATTTCTGCATTAAGCTAGGGTGGTGGCAGATTTAACCTGGGAAACAGACAGATTTAACCATGTCAGCTAGAACTACTCTTTTCCTTTGATTACCTGCAGCTGAAGTGAGCCTGATCAGGCTCAGCCACCTGGGGAACCAAGATGAGACAGGTCTTAATTTACACATCTATAAAGGGGCCAAAGCAGGGAAGCTGGTGTTTTAAAGGGACAGTATTCTTTTTCCTTTGTTTGCTGGTGTCTGCCACTAGACAGGGCCACCCTCCTATGGCTAAGCACAAAACTAATGGCTGGGCAAATGGATTGTCCAGATCTCTTCCCATGAATCCTAATTTTTTAAATGGAGCACATGCAGATCTCTGTTCTCATTGTAATGTTCAAGTCAGCTTCTGACTTCATCCCTTTTAAAATGAAAAGTCAAACCTCTTAGCAAGAATTATTAATCATGGTAGAAGAAAACAACCCTCAGCTATAAAGGACCCTGTTTTAGATTACTCCCCGACATCAGACCTGCAGCGGAGGCCTCTGGCATTCAAAAAATCAGCCAGTCAAGTGCAGGCTGTTTCTTTTTCTTCTAAAAAGACATCTCCTGCCTTCCCTACTAAGGAAACAACTCCTGTATCTTACCACAAAAGCCAAAACACTCAAACTACAAATATGTGGTAGTTTAGCCTAGTGTTAAGCATTACCAACTGGTACCATCTTTTTACCTGAGGAGGACACCCCTACCATATTATGCAAACATGCACTTTTGTCCACACTACTGGCAACTACACTGTTCGACTCCTGTGGGGTGAATGGGAATAGAATGGAGTGGCATCCCTAAAGCTTAGGCCTTTGAGACATTATCCTCTCACCTGCTGGATGTTCAAGCAGTTCAAGAAAAGTTACACATCTAAGTGCAAGAATCTTCCACATCTTCCTTACGGTTTTTACAATAATGCTTTCCTCATGTGTGTCTGTCTCTCCTTTTCGTAATCCCCTCCTGCAGGCTCAAGGAGCAATGCCCAGGGGCTCCAGAGAGTCACTGCAATATGGGTTTGCAAGAGGAGAGAAAATAAATGCAGTATAATAGCCATAAAAATGCTCTGGAGGATGCAGGTCTACTATTGAAATTTACTGCACCCATCGCTTCTTGGCTGATAGTGTTATTAAATCCTAAAATATACATGACAAACCCACAAGCTTTGCTGTGAAAAAGTATAATTTGTCAGGCTGCTAATTATTCCTGGATATAAAGTGGAAGAGGGCAAAACTGAGCAATATGCTTCCATAGGGAACATTCACCCGGCTAGACTGTGCCTACTGTCACCTCTTCTCTCTAAAATTTCCCCACTGTTGCTAATGTTGGTGCAGCTCCACAAGTAGGAGTGCCCAGGGAGACAGGTCTCTAGGTTACAGCTGATTTTCTGCCTAAAAAAAATTCTACATGACCTGGTGCTTAAAACTCTGGGGACTGTCATTGTCTTGTGCACTCTAGTGCTGTCACTAGTGAACTTACCACAGCAAGAAATTTCAGGACAAATGTCCAACCACTGACAAGTCTGTAAAGAATTAACATTTAGGTAGTACAATGTGTTAATTTTGTTGTAGGAAGATCAGACTTTTGAGAGAGCTACTTCTTTCAAACTACAAAATCACATGAAATACACTTCCAACACATACTGACCCCCCGAAACTGCAAGTTAACCAAACACCCTTTTTCTTTTCTCCACTCCCCCCAAAACAGTTACTTCATGATATACTTGCATATTTACATTGACTACATAAAGTAATATTCTTTTCCTTCTGAAGATAAAAAGAATAACTGCTGTAGCCTGAAAACAGACATAAACCTTGCACTAGTTTTCATCAGTGAAACACCCTTGGATTTACTAATTCTTTAGAAACATAGAACAAGCTAGTCAGCAGCTCTCAGTTTCAGGAGGAAATTGCACAACAGGGCAATGAATCGGATCACATTTTTGAAAGAAAGCATTAGGATGCATTCTTTATACCCTAACAGACATAGAAGCAAAGACAAAACCACCCAAAACCACTTTACTTCCTATTTTAAGTAAGATTCTTTGCACCATTAAACAAAACAAGTAAGTACTGCCTGCCACCAGATTTAAAAAAAAAAAGCCTGCATGATGTACAAAATATGTCTATCAGGAGGCCAAAAGGAAACAAAATGAGGGGAGGGAAACTTCCAAGGGCATAAGAGTCAGAGAAAATATATGGGAGAGGGAGGGAGTGTAATAAGTGATGAGTTTCCTTTAAAAAACGTATAAAAACCATTAAGAAAAACTGTAAAGATGTAAAATAAATGTAGAGTGTGTATACTCAGGAGCTCGCTTTTTTTTTTTTTTTTTTTTTTAAAGTACACTTCACTCTTTGGGATTTTATGTTTTTCACAGAAAAGATATGGCAACATTTGGATCGGATATGCTAGGGCAAAAAAAAAAAAAATCCCCCCACATTTATACACTAAATGCCAAATATGAAAAAAAAAATCTGCAGTTTTGTTTAAAGGGGTATCAAGAATTTGTAAACCAGAACTATATCTACAAAAAGTGACAAACTCTAGAATAAATATCCTATTTCCCTTGAAGATTCATTGTGTAAAGCATTTTGTTCATTATGTCCAGTACATATCATTTGCACTTGAGCAAACACTAATTTCTGTCATCAGTATGTGGTGAGCACAATAATAGTCAAATATTTAAGATGTGTGCTAATGTACAAAACAAAGCACATAAGTAACAAGTAGTCTGTCTAGAGAAATGCTAACATACTTACAGTAAACCTCTTTTTCTTCTCTCTATGTTCATCAGAGCTGGGAATGCTAACACTTGGGCAGCTTTCTTTGAGATCCATTTTTATGTATTCTTTGGCCAAGTTTGTGTCAAGAGACTCCACTCAGTGTATAGCAAACAGAAGACAATCTCAGCGATACTGATCCAAAATGTGAAGCTTTTCTTGGGAAAATTTAAATTCCATCATGCAACCTTAAAATGTAATTAAAAAGGTAAGATTAAAACAGAAACATTGCTCATTTGCATGGTTAGAATTAGTCTGTGAGCTCCTTCTCTGGGCAGGAATTATAACTTCCTATGCAGATATACAGTACATAGTGCAAAAGTGCCTGATCCTGATTGGGGCCTTTGGCCAGTGGGGACAACAGACACTACTCATCTCTGCAACAGACACTCAAACGCTGATCCTACAAGATGTTCCATGCTGGTGGGCTTTTGCCCCTTTACAGAGCCCCATTGACTTCAAAGGGGGCTCTGCAAGGGTTCAAGGCCCCGCTGCAAAAACTAGCTTGCAGGATCAGGGCCACAGCATGTAATGCACAATTTGGGACAACAAGGCGACAGGCAGATAATTAACATCAGAGTCAAGTTAGTTTTACTCAGCCATAAGAGCTGTATTGAGGTAGAAATAATTTATTCAAGATTATTTCTAAATATCTTCAGATGTTCAAGTCTGTACCTCAAGGCACTGCATTCCTGTCAGAACACACAGAGTATATTTAAGGAAAGATCATATGAGAAAAATCTTTCAAATCAAGTTTAAAGGGACAGAGTTAATTTTAAAACGTCACTTCTGTCTTTTGTTACAAGTGAAGCATATGACGACAGTAACTCCAGGGCCGGCTCTGGCTTTTTTGCCGCCCCAGGCAAAAAAGCCGCTGGCCACCCCCTACCCCCACCCCCTACGGGAAGGGCGGCCGGAGCCCCAGGGGGAGGGCAGCGAGCCCCAGTGGGGGCTCCGCTCTCCCCGCGGTGGCCGGGGGGAGGGCAGCGAGCCCCGGCGGGGGCTCCACTCTCCCCCCGGCAGCCAGAGCGCAGGGGGCAGGGCGACGAGCCCCAGCCAGGGCTCGCCGGGGGGAGGGCAGCCAGAGCACCGGGGGGAGGGCGGCGAGCCCGGCCGTGGCCCCGCTCTCCCCGGGGGCCGGAGCGCCGCGCCGCCCCCCTCCAGGTGCTGCCCCAAGCACAAGCTTGGTGGGCTGGTGCCTGGAGCCGGCCCTGAGTAACTCACAGATTAAGGAGACTTCCCCCAGTTTTGCTTACTTTGTGCTTTTGACAGCACATTGTCTAGAGAGTTTCATCATTTCCCCTGTACAGACTGTTAGTCAACCTCTCTTCATTTAGGCCTTTCAACACAGCAATAGGGAAGGGGGACATTTTAAAAGGCAAGAAAATGAAAAAGTATACCTACCAAAATAGGCCGGGGCCAGGTTAGTATTTAACTGGTTTTCTGAAGTTTAGATTTCAAGTTAATGGTGTCCTCTTTCACTCACCATCTCTGGGGCAGGGACAATTTTTGTTGTTGTGTGTGTGTCTAGCACAAAGGAAACTAATCCTCAACTGAGGCCTCTAAATGTTGCCACAATACAAATATGAACTTTTAAGTAACACACCAGAGGACCATAAATAGATGCTCAAATTTAACAAAAGAACTCCTGTTCAGGAATGTATGGATATTTCAGTTTTTTTGTTTTGTTTTTAAACCAAGTACAGTTCAATCCTAAAAAAAGGTAACACTAAAATATTAAATATCTAGCTTGTTTCATATCTAACTCGACAGGGAGAAAGCTTTCGGGAGTGAAAAGCTCAAATTTTAACTGCCATTTTCTCAAAATAGGGAAGTTGAATATGAACTGCATATTTCAGGGCAAGAATTAAAAAAAAAAAAAAAAACACAACCACCCACCAAATAATTTGATGCAATTCTGCTGTTAGAGACACCCATGTTTGTGTTGGCAGAAGTGACAAAGCCCCTGGTATCCAATTGAAGAGATTTGTTTTTTTTAATATTCAGCTAATAAATCTTAGATGAGTCTGGTTTTCTTCTTATGCTCAAAATCCAATCACCTTGATCTCTTCCAAATCTCCTCTAGTTTCTCCTCAGATTTGAGGAACTTGATCATTAATTATAATTTACAATTAAATAAAAGAAATATTAACATGGTGAAATTATTAAAAATGCAGAAACAGCTATAATCACAGTGAAATCAAGATCATTCACTAAGCAGCCATTTATTCAGTCAAATTTTGTTTTAAAAATTTGACTCCCATTTGCCTTAATGTTTGACTTTCCCATACTTACTGGTAACTCACATCAGAGTAATAGTTTCCAAGTTTAATTCAGATATGTTAATAAGTTACATATTCGAATTACATTATCTTCTACACACCAAATCAGCCACATGTACCTTTGATGAGCCACTGTTAAAAAGCCGTGTTATACTGTAAACCATAATTACTCTTTTATAAAATTATATTTGGGTGCATAACCTGTAAGAAGTGTGCTCCCTTACTCCCCACACCTAGTTTAAAAAATAAACTAAAAATGTTGCAGTTAAATATTATACTGCAGTCCTTCCCCATTACCCCAAATATGTATTATTTGGTACAGAAGGCCCCTAAAGTCAATGAAAGTGGTATAATATTTTCAGTCATGTTTTATACTAGGTATATGATTTACAAAACATTTATGCCCATTTATGGAGCTAGTAGTTACACATATACTGCATTT
Source organism: Trachemys scripta elegans (assembly GCF_013100865.1). Classification (NCBI taxonomy): domain Eukaryota; kingdom Metazoa; phylum Chordata; order Testudines; family Emydidae; genus Trachemys; species Trachemys scripta. The sequence continues at coordinate 223,412,918 of NC_048299.1, read as the reverse complement.
GCTCATATTGTTTACTTACTTATTTTCCTGGCCATCACGTCGCATATTAGAACAGCAAGCTTTTTCTGTCTTTCCTTCCCTCATTAACACCATCCTCTGAGCACTGTCAACCTCTCACAAATGGACACTGTGTCTAATCCTACAATGTTCCTGGAATTTTTGCATTCACCCTCATGTCAATTCCACTTAGGGCATGTAAGGTAAAGATACAGGCCATCCCTCTCACATTCTTTAGATTTCAAAGCCATAGCAGAATGACAGGACACTAAGAGTTGCAGTACTACTGAAGAAAAGGCATGGATTATAAGAAGTCATAGTCCAGAGAGCAGTACTGCACAGATTTGATATATAGCTCATTCTCAAATGTAGAAAGTCCAAGAGAAGAGTCACCAAGTTTGATACAGGATGAATTTACTCATCTTGATCTGGTAGAAAAGAATGAGCAGCTATTGAAGACTTCAAAGAACAGCAAACAATAAAAATATTTATACTGCAAGTTGCTTGAAGCTTTGCATGATGCAGCTTGCGTTTGTTTCCCTGAGGAGACTACACTTACAATAGCGTTGCAAAACAACATTAAAATTAGGTGGTAAAATTGGAAAGAGCAATTGCACCTTGCCTATGAAACTCCAGAAGTTGAAAGCCTTCATGCAGTTTCTATTCACCAGCAGCACTCAACTATCATGGTAACTCCTCAACTGTAACATACATAAGAACTTCATTTCAAAAAGGTTTTTCAGTTTTTCTTGATTCCTCCACCCCTACAACACTGCAGATCAGCAGGTTTATTTGCTAATTTCAACAGTGCCTAGCACCATGGCAACTAGGTAATTCAATAAGGATCACAGGTTAGATGTATCACTCATTAAAAAAGACAAAACACAATCATACCAGACAAGCATTGCAGTGTGCCTTTAAGGCTTTTGTAGACTCAGGCAGACCACCAGAGAGGAGTGAATTTTAAATAGGAGCTGAGAAAGCTCTACCACTGCTAATAGTGTGCTCCCCTATTAGAAACAAGTGCCTTCCTGCTGGCCTCAACTCCCATGACAGGTAGAGGGAAAAGACAAAAGTCTGACAACCAGACCATACACCTTGAATTGCACCCAAGTGTACATAGGAATCCACATCTGGCAACTCACAGCAGCCAAGAGACCTTCAGCATCAACTGAAGCTCCCACAGGCTGGAAGGGAGAAAGGTGCAGAAGACATTTGCACACAGATGGGCAAAGCTTTTCCACAGAACATTTTTCACCGAAAAATACAGATTTGAGTTGACTGAATGTTTTGTGAACTAGTGTTGATTTCAGCAAACTGTTTTGGTTTAAATGAAAAAAGTTTAGAGGAAGTGGCAGTTCCCCCTTATAAAACTTTAGCCCAGTGGTTAAGGGACTGGGAGACCCAGGTTTAAATCCCTTCTGGTGCAGGGACTTGAACCCAGGTTCTCACTTTGTAGGTGATTGCCCTAACCACCGGGCTACAGTGTATTCCAACGTGGGGGAAATCTCAGAGTTTCTTCTGTTGAAGCTGTTTCACTTTGTATAAAATAGTGAAAGAGTCATTGGACCAGAGACCGAGAATATGACTTACAGCCCTCTGTTTAGGACTCCCCTTTGGGAGGGGGAACATCTAGGTTCCAATCCCTGCTCCAGTGACAATTTAATTAATTTATACATAGAGGAACAGCTTCAAAAGGAGAGACTGAGAACAATCCATGGATAAATGCCCTATAGCCTGATGGTCAGAGCAAGGATTCAAACCCAGGCCTTCAATATCTTGGGTAAGTGCTCCAGGATAAAGGTTATAGGTGATGGCACTCCCTCCCGCTCCCCGTTTTGTGAATCTAGCCCTTCATTTTCTTTGCTAAAACAAAACAAGGTTAAATGCCCAAAACTGAAATGAAGTTTAGTTTGACCTGAATGAAAATTACTCTGTTTTTTCCCTGCTGAAAATCCCCAAAAAGTTTGATTAAACAACCTGAACTTTTAAAAAAAAAAAAAAAAAAAAAAAAAAAAATTTAAGGAACTGCCAGTGAAATGAAAATAGTCAGTTATTTGCACAGCTCTCTGTTGTGAGGTTTGCATTAGAAAAGAATGGGGCAGTCTCCTTGGCAGTTTTAGATGAAAAAACATCAAAAGCAAATACCTAGATCTGTCACAAGAGCAGCAACCGATCCATGAATCATTCTGACAAAACGCAAGAATGCACACTTGTTAGATAGTGAGACACCCGTTTGTCCACTACCGTTGTCTTTTACCAAAAAGCATGCCTTTCGTTCTTTTCTGGGTTAACTATATAGCCCAGGGGTAGGCAACCTATGGCACGTGTGCCAAAGGCAGCATGCGAGCTGATTTTCAGTGGCACTCACACTGCCCGGGTCCTGGCCACCCGTCCAGGGGGCTTTGCATTTTAACTGAATTTTAAATTAAGCTTCTTAAACATTTTAAGAACCTTATTTACTTTACATACAACAATAGTTTAGTTATATATTATAGACTTATAGAAAGTAACATTTTTAGAAGGTCTAACTGTATTACTGGCATGCAAAACCTTAAATTAGAGTGAATAAATGAAGACTCGGCACACCACTTCTGAAAGGTTGCTGACCCCTGATATAGACATTTCAATTTTATCCAGATCCCTGTCTCTCTCAGGAACTGTGAATGCCAGGAGAATAGAACATGGCTGTTACAAAAAGCAGACACACATCTGACTATCCCCATACATATACAACATTGCAGTACAATATATTTGAAAATCTCCTCAAGTGACCTATTATAAAAACTGAGCAAGATGGATCACTATCAGTACATCCACACAATTTCAATTCCATATTAGGATCTGAATCCTGACCGACAGGAATCCAAGAAGTCTTTTCAATCTACCGCTGAAGTTGGCTCATCTCGACCTTCTTGATAAACTTCCTTAAAACTGGAAGATTTGTGAGAGGATAGTAACTAGTGAAGTTTTAATGTCCAAATATGGTTGCATAAGCAAGGTCCTAACCACTTGTCAACCATGGCTAGCTGCTTGCACTTTTGGAGAGAGGAATTAAAAAAGTATCACCAATGCCCCCTTCCCAATGACCCTCCTGCTGACTTTAATCCTTCACCATGGACAACTCCCCTCTGAAGAGTAGCTGGGTGATATTCTAAGCATCCCCAAAAAGCCCTGTAAATAAAAAGTGGGTGAAAGCCAGCCCCCTCCTATTCTAATACTTTTCCTTGGTGATTGGAAACTTGGCCCAAACTGTACTATGAAAGGCCTCTCAAGTTTTGTATCTAATAAGAGAGAAACATTTTAGTCTAACTATTTTAACTTACAACAGCACCCAGAGGGCCCAAATCAGGATCCCAGTCCCATTGTGCAGGATGCTGTACAGACACACTGCAAGAAAAAATGTCCCTGTCCCTCAAAAGCTAAAACTAGATTAGACAGTTTGTGTGTACTTCCCATGCCGGCTGTAGCACTGAAATTAATAACCAAACAGTATGCCCAAAGCTCCACTGACAACAATGCTGCTGGTGTTCCCACACTGTAAAGGAAGGGTACCATCTTCCTTTCAGCACTTTGAGCAATAGGAGGAAGCAGACAGGGAGGTGGAGCGGGCAAAAGGAGTGGGAGGGCAGGTGAAAATAAGAGGATTTTTCCAAATTTATTTGGAAAAGAGAGTCAGCAGGAAAAGAATCTGGCATGTACCTTTTAAGAGGCAATATAAACAAATGACCACAAGGAGAAAGACATTTGGGTGGCTACACTAACCTTTCACCTCTGGAAAGCTAGGTCCAAATCCAGGGCTGGGTCACAAGTGAAATCTGGAAGCTCCAGCTGAGACGGATTCTGGTGCAGGAGGGACCTGCAAGAAATAATGCTGGATAAATAGGAGATATTTCAATTATTTGTCATGGTTAAGAGTTAAAAATAGGTTTAATGTTCTCTCTTTAAATTAGGCCATAGTATCAGTTTCAGTACATCAAGATAGGATAATCACAGAAAGAAGAGAGACAGGGACTGTCAGAGGATCATGAGACTTAAAAAGTATATTAAATTTATCCATCGCTAGCCTAAACCCTAACAAATATCAGAGGGGTAGCCATGTTAGTCTGAATCTGTAAAAAGTAACAGAGGGTCCTGTGGCACCTTTGAGACTAACAGAAAAGACTTTTCTGTTAGTCTCAAAGGTGCCACAGGACCCTCTGTTACTTTTAACCCTAACAAAGTTACCTGAATTTCAAAAGGGACCCAAGTCCGCTTGGATTTGTTGAATGACTAACTTCAAAATAATTCAGGTTTCAAACAGACCACCCTTTAATACCATGTGCATTTTCATTTTATGGACCTTTTTGTAAGTTTTAAAGAGTGTTTTCAACTCTCCTGCTGATGTTTACAAAAATCTGTCTAGCAAAGGAGAGTGCAGAGCACTTCCCTACATGCCCGGGCCCACCCCTCCTCAGCTCTTCACGCATTCCTGCTGGTTGCCATTTCAGTTCTGCTCCCATTAGTGGTAAATACCCTAGAGAACAGCTTGCACTTGGAGCTCCTTCAGATAAGAGATGATGAAAGCAATGCTAGTTCATAAGACAGGAAGTGCAACATTGGCCTTCTGCAAAATGATAAAACTGAATGAAGACAAACTGCTGTCAAACTGGAAAAAAGAAGAGTGTGAATTGTGTTCCTCCTCCACCCCTTAACCTGTAAACTGCTGCTGTAAAAACAACCCCCCCCCCCGCCTCCACCCCACCCCACCACCACCACCACCGGTCACTCTGCAATAATCTGGTCAAGGTGAAATGTAACTCTTTTGTTATTCTCCCTAGGAGAAAGGAAGAGGACAGAGGTGAGTGAGAAAAGTTAAAGAAGAATGAAGAGGAACAGGAATAGGGGATAATTGCCTACTTTGCATCCCCTACCTCAGTTTCACTGGGTAGAAAGAATAAGGGAGACATTTTCTACTTATAATCCCACTGAAAAGTATGCCTCCCCTAGGACAGCAACACTTATTTTATCTGTCCTGGGACAACCACTAACTGTTACATGTGAAATTTCAACATTTGTATCTCAGGTTGGATCTGTCAGGATTCTTGTTTATTGCAAGACAGAATGAACTATAGGCTCCACCACTGTTGAATGACTGTAGTGTGGATCATTACTAACAACTGAGCATGTATTCAGCAAGCTCCTAGATCTGCCTTAAGAGCAGCCCTCTAGAATTGTTAGTAAAGACTTATTTACCCATATTTAGTCCTTAATGATTAATCTCTAGCCATATCCAGAGAATCTGGACGAAGGGATACAACAACTGTAAATGCATTAAATTAGTGATGAACTACAGGCAGTAAAGTCCACTTGCACTGGTCATATGCCAACACTTATGTTTTCTGGATTGCTTCCTCAACCTTCCTGTGTAGCAGCTCCAATTAATTTAGGCAAAAATTTTCAAAATTTGGGTGCCTAAGGACAAGCTCATAAATATGGATTTAAAGTTTTGGCCATAGTGCCTTGAGCTGCTTCTGACAGATCTTACGATAAAGCCTATCCCACTTCCTTTGCTTCAACCACTTGTAGGGAGTCCAATTTTGCTTCAGCAGGCAGTCAGGCTTCTGTAAACATCAACCAGAGGGTTGTTATCCCCTTTTTGACTCCATTAACATACATCCAGTCACATAATTTGGAGAGGCAGGATAGTCTAGCGTAATGAATATGGGAGTGGGAGTCAGATCATCGTAAACTCCAATTCTGGTTGGGTTACTGGCTGTGTGTGTGTATTTGGACAAGTCACTTTACTACTTTGTCTCCAGTTCCCATCTTTAAAATCATAGAATGTAGGGCTGGAAGATAAGTCAGGTCATCTAGTTTAGTGCTGAGGCAGAACCAGGTATACCTCCTAGACCATTGAGAATACTGACATATTTAAGGAGGGTGTTGCAATATTTGTAAAGAGCTCTATAAAAGTATACACCAAAATTTCATAACCAACAGGGTAAGAGATCTAGAAAATGGAACATCTCCAGAACAAAAAGCTGATAGGATATGCAGCATCAAATCTAAGCAGACTCTTCAAATTTAGATATCCCTAATTCTGCAGAAGTCAATGGAACAGTTAATACTGCCAAATTCCAACAGTGACAAGGGGTGAGGTAATATATTTGAGAAAGCTTGTCTCTCTATCCAATAGAAGTTGGCCCAAAAGATATTACCTCACCCACCTTGTAACTCTAATATCCTGGGACCGATACATTCTTGGAATTTTGTTATAGCTGTAACATAGTTAAGTAGAACAGATTTGAAGGCAAACCAAGAAGAGCATTAAGAAACTTACAGCAACACAATACTGTGGGCCCAATTCACCCATACCCAACCCTTTGGGTAGTTACACCAGTGCAAAGTATTACCAAACTCAGAATGATAGTGTTTTACACCCACTCTGCACTGATCCAAATGTCTACAGGGAAATGGTGACTCAACAGTCTTTCCTCAGAGAATAAGGTCATAATAGATGTCTTTAAAAAAAAAAAAATCTAAGGATATAGAAAGCATCAATCTATGCCTACAATACAAGTTGGTGTCACAATTTCTAATGTGGCACGGTTGTGATTTATAGTGAAAGGTGCTTATGGAAGCTAAGCATCAATTAGACACCACACATTAAGGCTACCATCAAGCAGGATATAGCTGAGGTAATTTATACAGCTTTAAAGAGAGTATCAAAGAAATAAAAATAGCAATCCTTTACTGCTGCATACAAATTAAGCTTAAAAAAAAAAAAAAAAAAAACCACTGATCTAACAAGTCTTCCATATTGCATTTTTTTTAAAGTAATACAAAAGCCAATTTTGAAAATCACTACAAACATGCAGACACAAAAAGTTAATATAAAAATACTGAAAATATTAAGATTGTAATAAGCCTACAAAAAAAGTTCCAGTTAAAAAGTTAATGGTATTCCTTCTTTAGTTCCAAAAGGATCTTCAAGAAAATAGTTACAGGGAATTATTTGATCTCCTCTAAATTTGAATTTTCTTGTTTTTATTAACTCCTGTTACAAGCTTTTAAGATGTATTTTATTAAATTCTCTCATTTAGAGTAGTAAATAGCAGTCACCTGAAAGATCAGATTAATGTTCTGGTGAGCACTATTTAAAAAAAACAAAACAACACACACACAAAAATCTATGTTTAGGTACTCATGAGACCAGAACAGTTTCATTGGAGTTCTTCTAGTCTATCGGATAAATGGCTTTTTCAGTTTAAATATGAAACATATAAAGTCAGCATAACACAACAGCCCCTCTAAATCCAAATTTAGGTATCTCAGTGTATAATCATGTTAAGTGTATCTTCACTGAAAGCTATGAAACACCTGACTGCATGAAAAATGGAGCTAGTGATTTATCTGTGAAATTCCCAGGAGTGTGGTGGTTGTTGGGAGAAGCACAAAGGTCTTGAAACTGCAGACATAGGTAAATAGTGTGTTGTAATAAGTTTAGCAAGCGATAACACAAACCTCAAAAATAGACAAGTGAGTGACAAACCACATTCCATATTGAGTTATGGCATGTTCAGAACCAGAAAATAGAAGGGTATCTTTTGGATGGCGTAGGGAAGAGAATTGACCAGCTTCCCCTAACATCTGTATGAAAATAAATTAAAAAAAACTCTAGTGTCACTGCAGCAAATCTTTAAATACTAATACCTTACAATTTTGTATTCATGAACATAAATTACATTCCCCCAGGAGACCCAAAGTCATATCATGCCATAAAGGGATGGGGGGAGGATGCAAAGTATTTGTTGTTTTAGAAGTAGCCTTAATGGAGTTCAAACACATTGACTCCAGTACAACTGTTAGTTCCCCTCCATAGTTGCAACTTTTCCACAAAATGAGCAGTTTACAGCCATAAGCAATTTTGTACAAGACACAAAGAAATCTCCTGAAGATAGAGTTTTATATCATCACACAGAAGGTGGCTGCTCCTTTTCCCCATCCCAGGGACTCTGACAGAAGAGAAGTGTACTCAATGCCAGGTCCTACTCCCGCCCTCAACACCTTGCAGTAGGGGCTGGGAAATTCATTGCATCTTGTTACAAGGTGAAGAAATGACATTGATCTGCTTAATAGGAAAAAAGTCTAGATAAACTGAAGTATTTTCTGAATAATGTCTCCTTCACTTTAGGAAGGGAGCGCCTCTTCTACCTCCATCCCCCTTAACCCTGGGAGCCCCAAAGCAGCACCTAAACAGAGTACCTGGCTCCAAAACCCTTCTCTCTTGTACCCTGGTCCCAAAGCTGTATCAAAGACACAGCACTCCACAGCTTGCAAGACAAAGTGCTCAGCTTCCTCTCCCTAGGCATGCCCATCTGGAGAGCTCTGTAAGCAAGTTGTGTACACACACTGGAACTCTTCCAACAACGACTGCAGGGCAATGAGAGGAACAGTCCCCTTTCTGATCATCACACAACAGAGTCCTGAGCTGTTAGTGCTCTCTCAGCCAGAGCAGCTCACACTCCCTATATCACAGGACACTAGAGGACCAGAACGAGAGCCCAATGAAAAGCATCACCCACTCCTACATAGAATCCGGCCCAAGACTCAACAATACTAACCTCAAGATGCAAAAAGCCCCTATCCAGAGTCAGACCTTTCAAAGACCTTGGACCAAACCCTAACGAGACAAGACACCGCCCACTGGGGACAGCAGATCAGAAACCGTAGTTAAGAGCCTCCGCAACAGCAGATCTGTCTGTGACCACAGGCAAACCAGACAGCTGACTGGCGCTCAACGCGCACCACCGCACCCGCAAACGAGAGTGTGAAGCCAGTGCAAACCCAGTGCGGGAGGAGCGCCCCGGTCGGCACCACGGAACCCAACACACCTGCGAGACACACGGACTCGGATTGCGAGCCATGCATCGCCAGCCTGTCCGCCCGCGGAGGGAGCGGAGACGGAGACGCATTAGTGGTGTTTTAACGAGGACAAGAAAAACTGGCCACCACAGATCCCCGCCGCTGTCCCCACTCCCGGCTGAACCCCATCCTGTGCAGCATCTGCTGGGACAGGCGCAAGCTGCTGCCAGCCCGTCGGGCCACTACAGCGCTGGGCGGGGATGGAGTTAACGCCCTCTCCGCCCCTGGGCGGCGGCACGATGGGCGACCGGGCGCAACAGCGTCGAGGCCAGGCCAGGCCAGCGCTTCCCCACGCACCTGGCTCCCCCGCGGGGCCCGGCCCTCGGGGAGGCAGCGCAGCACCCAGCAGCCCGCCGCTTTCCCGGCCCACATACCGCGAGCCCGCCAATCCGGGCCCGCGGCGCCAGGTGGCCCCGCCAGGTGGAGGGCGGGGTGGCGCCGCGCCGGCAGAGCTGTGGGGGAAGAGAAGGGACGCCCAGCCGCCCTCTGCAGGGCACAGAGCGCAGGCTTGGCTCGGCTCGGCTCGGCCTGGGAGCTGCCCGCTCCCCGGTGTGCGGGGCAGACCTACCCCACCCACAGCCTGCCCAGCCCAGCCCCTTGGAGCTCTTCCCGTCTGCTTCCCCAGCAGGCACCCCCCTCCGCCAGCCCAGCAGTGTAGCATTTTTCCCCCACCTCGAGGCATGGGCCCCGGGCCTACTCCATCCCCGTGACTCGTTTCCCCTGGGGCAATACTTTCCCTTATAGTGCCAGCTGTAGCGAAAGGCTCTCCCCGCAGGCGTCTTCTCGCTTTTACCTTGCAGCGCACACTGCTCCCCGCTTATACCAGCCAGGCCAGGACTAGCGCAGCTCTTTGAACGCTATGGTACAAGTTGTTCTAGCTCCAGAGCAGGTGGCTTAGGAGCAGCACGAGCAGGGCCTTCCCACAACGTTGTGGAGCAAAGGGAGAAAAGCTCTGCTAGGAAACGGTACTCGTTAGGACAGCTTGGCAGAATAGGAACACTAGTGTAGGCCACTGTTGCATTCACGCATAAAAGCAGGAAACTATAAACGTAGGTCCTGGAGCTATAGGGAAAAGAGATGGGACAAGCCTACAACAGGGGTTGGTAACCTTTCAGAAGTGGTATGCCAGTCTTCATTTATTCACTCTAATTTAAGGTTTCACAGGCCAGTAATACATTTTAATGTTTTTAGAAGGTCTCTTTCTCTAAGTCTATAATATATAACTAAACTATTTTTATATGTAAAATACATAAACATTTAAAAAAAACCTAAGAAGCTTCATTTAAAAATTAAAATAAAATGCAGAGGCCCCTGGACTGGTGGCCAGGACGCAGGCAGTGTGAGTGCCACTGAAAATCAGCTCACATGCTGCCTTTAGCATGTGTGCCATAGATTGCCTACCCCCTGGCCTGTAGACTAAACTGATACTCATTTTACTAAGTGATAATCCTCATAAAGCAGATGTTAGGCAAAAAATTAATTATTTAGAATGCCAAGACAACTAGGTTAAAAATAGGGATGGAAAACTACTTTTTTCAGTTTAACCCGTTGCAGGCTTTTGTATACGAACCCACATTTAGCTACACAAGTGTGTGACTTACCATCTAGGATAGCAGGTAGGGTAATCATCCATCCTATCAATTACTTTAAATGAAAGTCGTCTGTAACAGCAGAAATAAAGAACTAATGCAGGAAGATCAGAGAGTTTTGTGCAAATCTGGCACCAGTTTAGGGCAAGATGTTTCCTGTCCTTTACATCTTCCTTGCCAAACAAGCAGCTGTGTGGCTGTAGACAATGTGCTCAGACCCTATTTTTATACCTCCCAAATTAAGGGTCAGGTTCCAATACCCTACTCAAAATTAGTTGCACTTTACTTCATAAATTGTCCTACTCAACTCAAGGTGTCACTCATAAATAAGGATATTAGAATGCAGAATCTGGGCCAAAAGGTAGGTCTGCTTTGAAATCAGAGTCAATGCAGACCTTTACTTTAGCAATGCTATTATTCTGATTTATTTGGTTTGCTAGATCTAAACATGCAGGTGAGCATGAAGTTAATAGACAGCAGGCTAAAACCAGTGGAAAAAAATTACAATTTCTATAATGGGTATAAGAATTAGGAAGGGACTGAGCCATGCCTGTAGTCAACGTAAGTGAATGAGGCCTTGTCTCCATGAGAAAGTTGTAGGGATTGTTACTAATTTAACTACATTGATTATTGACTTAAGCCACAAACTGAAATAAGAGTCTACATGTGTCTAAATATAGTTTCTAAGCCAATTTAGTTAAAGTAGGTACAGTTGTATTGTCAAAGCTTAAGAGGCAAATACCCTTTCCAACAGTAAATATTAATATGAATGATTGAAGGGACACCAGGGACCCAGACCTAACTAAGCTTTGTGTAGCTCTAATAGGTCTCTCCCCAAAAATACTTGATCCAATAAAAGATTTCTCTCACCCACCTTGTCCGTCTAAAGGGATACTGATGAGGAAACTAACCCTAGATTGTTAAATAAATTAGATGTTACTCTTTTTATAATTTATAAAGGTATACTCTTTACATTATACCTGACTTGGATGTGAAAATGATCTAGTCGGTTTCACTTTCTGTTTAGTGTGTGTGACAGAATGATGCAATATCTGAGTTCCAGAAACACTTCAGGGAAATATTTAAATGCCAGTCAAAACTGTTTCCGTCAGAACTTAGAAAGGCTCAGAAATGTTTCTGTTGACCGATTTTGTTTTTGTTTTTTTTAAATCCCTTGTTTTTAACCCAACTTTATTTAACCTGACTAGACATGATATTTCTTTAACTGGAGTCAGTACAGTCTTATCATTGAGTACATAGCAAATACGTCAATTTGTGAGATCCTGTTTTTGAATCTGGCTGTTGACAGTATTTCACTAAGCTGTCATTCATTGACAGTCATCCAAAAATCATCCAAAACATAGACACAGTCTGGCATTGTTGAAATACAAAACGTTAATCAAAACACTGAAGTAAATGCATGCACACAAAAGCTACAAATCAACTCACTAGATCACAGTTTCTCTGCTTTCTGTGCCCTTTGTTAGAAATAGTGTAGTAAACAGTTATGGAACAACTTTTTTTTCCCCTTCCTCTTTTCAGTGTTTATTTTAAAGTGGATATTACTGTGTATCTTGACTCTATTCCTTAGAAACAGTTTGCTTTTCATTTATTCTGAACTGGAAAGGTTTTTGTTCCATGTCACATGTTCATAAAGAATACCTACGCAAACTGTGCTATCATTGGTTTCAGAATAGCAGCCGTGTTGGTCTGTATCTGCAAAAAGAACAGGAGTACTTGTGGCACCTTAGAGACTAACAAAAATTTATTTATTTAACAAATTTGTTAGTCTCTAAGGTGCCACAAGTACTCCAGAATTAGAATGATAGCATAAAAAGAACCGAAGTTCCTTTGCCAGAAAGGACTGCTGACTTTAAGTCAGTTAAAATAACTTGTTACACCTTTAAGATTGCCAACCAATTTAGTTGGGTTAGACAGAGTTATGTGACATAAAATAGTTCAGTAGCACTGCTCTTCTAGTTAGTCAGTAGTTTTTGGAGTTTATCATTACTGGGTAGCAAAAAACAGGGTCATGGGACTGAGCTGCAGCACAGGGGCCTCATCTCAGGGAAGGCTGGTACTACAACACAATTGGTCTGGGGAGGGGCAGAAAAGACACTGGGTTGAACAGGATTGGAAACTACTTGCTCCCCCAACTGCAGTGATGAAAAAAACAGGCTCTAACTTCTCTTTCAAGATATATATATATATATAATCAAAAATGCATAGTCTACAGCAGACTGTTGTGCCAGCCTGAGTGACCACAGTTAATGGCGTCACACCAGGCATTGTGTAGTGAAGTTCTCACATCTGGCTTAATCCTGAAAAGCCACAAATCTGCAGGGCAGCCCCATAGGAAGTGCCACATTGAATCAGGGCACATGCACCCCTTTACACATCAATGGAGAATTTGAGAACAGTGTGCTGGAGTGTCCCCCCCATCCTGGCAACATGGCTGAAGAGCATACATTCAAAAGCGGTGTTGCATATCCAAGTTGACCAATCTATCAGTATCACAGTGGACCACTGGAATGGAAGAAGGTTACTCCTTCCATGGTAATTTGATCACTTTGTGGCAGATGGGCCTACTGACACCGGTGATGACGATCTTGGGTGAGTTCTTTGACAAAAGCTATCCTGTACTCAGTGTCATTCAGTGTTAACACATTCCATGCGATGACACAGAACAAGCCTGTAAGGTCTGTTTTGGACTTCCAGAAAGTTGGGGTCACCAAGGCTGCATCTTCCCTAAGTGGAGTTTGGGTTGTGCCTGTTGTATGAGTGCTCAGCATGCCACTCCTCTTCCTAATAGCAGGGGCATTAGCCCTGATGCTATTGTCATGGTCTACATGGTGGGTTGTCCCTTCATTTTATTCTGCCTCCTTGGAACTGGGAGGCGAGGGAGAGATGTAGAGGGGTCTTATTTTGGGAGACACCAGCCCCTTTCCCAGGAGCTCTTCTGCCAGATGATGTTGGTTCCTGAAGGCATGAATGACCATAATGAAGATCTAGTTGTTCTTCTGCCGTATGCATTCCACGCATGCACCATTGTGGCTCATCTACCTTCACTACTGTTGGAGAACGTGGCCCTTATCCACTGGGTCCATTGTTGGTCTTCACTTGTTACCCTAAGTGGGGGCCCTTTTGGACCAAAGGCTCACATTGGCATGGAGAACCACACTCTGAATTAGCACAGCTTACACCACAACTACTCACTACTCAGATAGGGCAGGATCAATCTTATTTTAAGTAGACCCTTTCTCATTATGCTGAAACTATGCTTATTTGCTAGACAGCTTAGTGTTAGCATTTTGCATGTCTTTACATTTAAATTTGTCCAAAGTGAATTACGTAGAATATTTAGCTATCTATTGTAGGATGCTGTGCAGCAACACTCCTGGGAATTGTACAGTTAATTTTTTTATTTTTAAACTTTATTCATTAAGCTTTGAGAGGGAGCACTATGACTTTAGTCTAGTCACGATATTTTATTGTAGATTGTGTAACAGATCAAGACATATGTAAAATTTAACTTGCCTTTTAAATGTGGATTACACATTTCAGCATTCACATTTGTCTTTTGTCCACTGTGACTCACTCAAAGTCTTTGTGTGCTGGATAGATAGATACTCTAATATACACCAACAATGACTGGAGTATATTATCCTAGAAGATTAGGGTTGGAAGGGACCTTAGGAGGTCATCTAGTCCAAGCCCCTGCTCAAAGCAGGACCAATCCCCAGACAGCTTTTTACCCCAGTTCCCTAAATGGCTCCTTCAAGGATTGAACTCACAACCCTGGGTTTAGCAGGCCAATGCTCAAACCACTGAGCTATCCCTGCCTCCACCCATGAACCCTCTACAATATATTAAAAATATTCTATTATGGGATACCGCCCCATTTTCAAGTTTTTGCCTTATTTTACACTTTGCTAGAATGAAAATCAGTACACAAGAAAAAAAAAATGAAAATACTTCCAGGATATGTCTCCAACCCCAGCAAGAGTGAGAAGTAATTGTTCAAAGTAAATGTGAAGGAAAAACAATGTTTATTGACAATGTTCTTAAATATGTCCCAAATGGCTGCTGCTATTGGCTGAGCTAAAATCAAAATGAGCAGCAGTGAGGAACTAAAAGTCAGCAATATATTTTTAAGAGTATCCTAGAAACAGAAATTTGGGATGCAGAGGATTTAGGACATAATCCACCCCATCTCAGTGAAGAATTATTCCCTATATGTTTTCTAATATTTTATGATATTGACAAAAAAACCTCCACCACAAGAACCACCAAAAAATCCCACATGTGTAAACTGAATTTTTTAGTTTATATGGATGCACACTGCTTTTTGGGCTGAATGACCAGAAGTCTCAAAATCATTATCCCATCTGTTAGTTACTTTCAATGCTTGGCACAATAGCTTTCCTGTTAACCCTCATCTTCAGTGTAAGTATGTTTTATAGATACATCACATATGGGATACAAAGGGCTTCTAAATTTCTTTGAATTTTGCAGATGTACCTATCCTACGTTCTAAGTATGTTTCACAATTATTAATTTACCCCACCCCTCAAAAAATCAAGTTACACCTTAAAAGAACAGACTTTCAAAGATCACTTCAGCCCCTTAAACAGCATATTATTCTATCCTTTCCCACACTGACTCAGTCTCCAACCCCAGCTCTTCCCCAGAAAAACCTAGAAAGACAGGGGAGTCTTGTCTTACCAATCAGGGCTCTGATTAACCAAGATGAGAAGCGAGTATTCTGGCCCTCTCGAAATACCCTATTTACCAGCTTCTTTCTGAGTAAGCCAACAAAATGGCAAATGAAATTTAATGTGGATAAATGTAAAGTAATGCACATTGCAAAAAATAACCCCAACTATACATACAATATGATGGGGGCTAATTTAGCTACAACGGATCAGGAAAAAGATCTTGGAGTCATCATGGATAGTTCTCTGAAGATGTCCATGCAGTGTGCAGAGGCGGTCAAAAAAGCAAACAGGATGTTAAGAATCAATAAAAAGGGGATAGAGAATAAGATGGAGAATATATTATTGCCCTTATATAAATTGATGGTACTCCCACATCTTGAATACTATGTACAGATGTGGTCTCCTCATCTCAAAAAAAGATATACTGGCACTAGAAAAGGTTCAGAGAAAGGCAACTAAAACAATTAGGGGTTTGGAAAGGGTCCCATATGAGGAGAGATTAAAGAGGCTAGGACTTTTCAGCTTGGAAAAGAGGAGACTAAGGGGGGATATGATAGAGGTATATAAAATTATAAATGATGTGGAGAAAGTAGATAAGGAAAAAAGTTATTTACTTATTCCCATAATACAAGAACTAGGGGTCATCAAATGAAATTAATAGGCAGCAGGTTTAAAACAAATAAAAGGAAGTTCTTCTTCACACAGCACACAGTCAATTTGTGGAACTCCTTACCTGAGGAGGTTGTGAAGGCTAAGACTATAACAGCGTTTAAAAGAGAACTGGATAAATTCATGGAGGTTAAGTCCATTAATGGCTATTAGCAACAATGGGTAAGGAATGGTGTCCCTAGCCTCAGAGGGTGGAGATGGATGGCAGGAGAAAGATCACTTGATCATTACGTGTTAGGTTCACTCCCTCTGGGGCACCTGGCATTGGCCACTGTCGGTAGACAGGATACTGGGCTAGATGGACCTTTGGTCTGACCCAGTACGGCCGTTCTTATGTTCTTATTTAGGGCTGACATCTTAAAAACTCTACTTGGAAAGCAGCTGGTAGCCATTATAGTTTATTCAGCATTGTGCTAGATCATCTTGGTAACAGGACTAAACAAACAAGGTTGTGCATCCCATGCTAGCTGCAATTTCTCATTTGTTTGAAAGCACATTCCCAGGTAGAGAATAAATGTTGCGTAATCTATCCTCCTGGTGACAAAGGCATGGGTAATCAAGGTGAAGTCTGCATCTGAAGAGAAAGAGCATAACCCTTTTCTCAAATCACAGATAAAAACCCCCACCACTTGGCAACCACTGATACATGGACATCTAAGAACAAGTGGGGAATCCAACAAACCCCACAAACTAATGGTGCAAATAGGTCACCGACATTTCTTCTTGAGTGCCTCCTATAAGTCCCCGTAGTCTTGTCTGGGTTGGGCTTCAACTGGCTAGCCCAAATCTGTGCCCAGTCTATGCATAAGCCACTCCAAATATTAGTAGGATCAGAAAAGATGGAAAAAACAAAAGCTCCGTGTTTCACATGCTGAAGGTATCCCAAACTGTGTATGTACACAGTGAAGCAGTTAGAACTCTGCTTGAGAGAAATCTCAAAGTAGATCATCAATTGCCCAATATTACTCCCTTTGGGAACTCCCCCAAAATAGCAGATCAGGGCACTCAGAATAATATTGTTAAGGTGTTAGGACCAGGACGTGGGTGTCTGGCCTAGTGGTCGGAGTGGGAGTTGGGAGCCAGGGAACAGGCCGGGTCTGGATAAGCACTCTTTGCTTATGTCTCCTCTCTAGTCATCCTCCTTTTCTCCCCTCCATTCTCATATCCACCACAGAGGCCAGGGAGCCCAGTCCCCCAAAACCCTTTCCTTGAATCACCACATTCCTCAGCTCAGAGCAGCAATGTTCCAGTCTCGGTTATCTGAAAATGTCCATTTAAGTGTCACAAATGGATACGCTAACAGTGGTGCTCAAACTTTTATACTGGTGACCCCTTTCACATAACAAGCCTGAGTGCGACCCCCCCTGCCCTTATATATTAAAAACAAACACTCTTTTATATATTTAACACCATTATAAATGCTGGATGCAAAGCGGGGTTTGGGGTGGAAGCTAACAGCTTGCAACCCCCCACCATGTGAGAACCTCACAACCTCCTGAGGGGTCCCGACCCCCAGTGTGAGAACCCCTGCCTTAACAGGAAGGTTCAGGACAGGCTGCCCACCGACCCATCCACACTTGATCCAAGCCACCTTGCATGACAACCAACACCACTCTGACCACTCCAATATACCCTGTATAACCCCATGGCTCACTCTCTCCTTTTGCTCCAGTCTCTTGGAGATCTTCAATCCTCTCCTTCCCAATAATAGGTAAATTTACCCCTTGTCAGCCAATCCCACCCTAATCCATCCTCCAGAACCCTCACTCACCACCTGAAAACAGAGGCGCTGGCTGGGATCTCAGTCTTCCTCTTACTAATACCACCTCCACACACCAAACCCTATTTCTCCCCACAGAACTTCCATATCGTGAAAAGGAGGGAGCATTATATTCCAAATCATTCTCTTACAAGGCCAAGTGATTGTACTTCATACTCTACTTCTTTCCACCTGGCTTTTCACAGAGACAACTTTTCCCAATGGGTACAGGCAATGATCTTTTCAGGAAAAAGAGATGATAAAATCTGCAACCATCTGTTTATATATCGGTGCATACTGAGAGACAGGCTCATTGAAAGCAATGGGCTAGGCATGGGAAAACCCTAGAAAAAAAACTTATTCCTTCCTTACAAAAGTAAAATGTAAGATTGTGATTACATGCACAAAATATAGCAGACATACCTTATTTGCTTAATATTGGACTAGAGAAAGCTAAGACAGTTTCCTAAAAGGTTACAGTTCTTACAAATGGCATAACAGCCAGTTTACTATTTTATTCAAATTAACATTTGAAAAATAAACTAGACAGAGAAGACAATTTTCTATCAAAAGCATTAACTAGGTCTTGATTTTCATACATTAAAAAGTTAAACAAGAACAATAGCTTATGTGGCTTCCATTTCTCGTTATGTAATTGTTCTAGTTCCTTGATTTTGCATTATTTATGCATAACCTCGGTACATTTTTGTACACTTATTTAGGGAAGCTGTTATAGCTTTTTCATACCTCACATGTTATAACTGAGGAACTTTCCAGTAGTTTGATATGGATGTGAGTTTTTGGCACTAATTGCACATAAGTATGATGTGACTGCAAGACAAAAATATCCCAGATTGTCAGAGAGATATTGGTTAGTCATATTTTGCATTTAAACACATGTACCTTAATGTATTTTCTGACTTAAACACCTGTTTTATTGCAATAATCAAACATTTTTATGATACTGTTTAAGTGTAATTGTCAGTGGGTTTTTTTTTTTTTTTTTTTTTTTAAACACACACACAGTTTATGGTGTGTGTGAGAGAGACAGATCAGCAGTCTAGTTTCCATGAATAAAAAAAAAAAAAAAAAAAAAAGTGTTAAGATTAGGTTCTGATATGACCTGTTAAAACAAGGTGTTTACAGTGGATGTTGACACAAGATAACAGAAGCAGTGTTTCACAAAGCTCATTGCTGGTCAATAGCCAGTCTTTCAGTGCATCCTCCTATTTTCATCATCATTGCAATGATACAGGGGCACTTGGTTATATATGGGCATTGGAAACAATGATCCCAGTTCTTCCCTGCCGTGCACCTTACATATTCATTTACACCCAGGTAATCTGAAGGTCAAAGTTGTTTATGGTGACCATACGTCCCGTTTTGTCCAGGGCAGTCCCTTTTTTAAGCTCTGTCCCAGCCCTCCCGACTTTTCTAACAAAAAAACGAGCATTTGTCCCGTTTGCTCTTTGGCAAGAACAAACCAACAAATGCCCAATTTACCAAAAAAGTCAGGTCCGCCCCCTTGGGGGGGGGCACAGAGGAAAATTGGGGGGATGGCAATGCGAGGTGCCAGGCAGTGAGGGGGGGGGGGGGGGTAAGCCTCAGTCCCCGGCTCCACTGGGCTCAGCCTCGGCCATTGTGGAGTTGGGGAGGGTCAGCCCCAGCTCTGGGTGGCATGGAGCTCGGAGGGTGGGGGGGTGGGTGCGTGCGCACGCCAGCCCCAGCGGGGTTGGCGGCTCTGCTGAGTCCTGAGGGCGGGGGAGGGCCGTGGCTGGGGCGAGTCCTGGCGCTGTCCCATTTTTGCTTTAGGAATTATGGGCACCCTACCATTGTTGGTAGCATATTATACCTTCTTTGCTCAAGTACTACACAGGGTTCCAGGCAGAAGATAATCAGGCCCAATACATTTTATAAGTGTTAAAACACCTTTTATAGGCTCTACATAGATGGGCAAGTGGTATGTATACACATCGCAAAACAAAATCAGATTTTATGTTCGCTATAAAGAAAAATGCTTGAATAAGCTATACAAAACAAACATTTTTTTACAATACACTGAGCCTGATTCACTACACAGGTACAAGGCAGTGCTAATTTACATCTAGACAACATGGGCATAAAAAGCCACTACTGATGCAAGTGAGTTGATATCTTAGTGGAGCTGTGGCCCCTCATTTATACTAGGTCAGTAAACACACACTGTAGTAATTAATTATTACCATGAAATTTGAAGCTGAAAGCCATTATAAACAGAAATGTGCAGCTATGCCAATGTATTACCTTGACTTTGGAATATGATCTACAATTCATTCTCTTAACTGAAAGATTCTCTCTTCTTGGTATTCAGTTTATAAACACACTTTGACTCAGTATGAAGACGATCTGAACACAGCTAGGTCTTCTCAGGTTGAACATATGTATGAAAGAGCTTGTTCAATTAGACTTTGCTGTTAAAGTAAATATTCTGAACAGAAGTTTGAAGTGTTATGAACTTTGCTCCTGAGATCTCAGCTGTATTGTCATTTTAACAGAACTGCAAATCTGGACTGGATAAACACACACCTTTTCATGTTGCTGTTTTATGTTATGCAAGGAAAGCCCACCCAAAAGGACTACCAGGCCTCAGTGCAGAGGAAATGTGTGGTTCTCCCTTCCCTTAGAAGAAAAAAAAACCAACCACCTACTGTGTATATTTTTGAAGTAAATTAACAGATCTTATTGTGCATCATTTGCATACATACTGTACCTATCAACAAACTTGTGGTGCACTGGTATCATAGTACACTCACTACAGGGTGAGAGATCTGGATTTGCTTATCAGTCCAGGTTTCTCCTTCCCTGGGCTACTAGGGTCTTGGAGTGTTGTAGCAGCGTGCTTAGCCTCTGGAAAGAAGGAATTGTTTTGTGGCCACCAGCTAAAGCATAGCTCTACCAAAAAAAGGAATTGTGGAGTCCCAAGTGTATCAATGATCTTAATATCAAATTCGCTCCATTACAAAAGCTCCACCCCCGCCCCAAGCTATCACATCTGCAAATTCAGCCTGGAATCTGAGATAGTCACACTGTATTCTGGTATCACCAGCACAAAACACATGTGTAATCGTAACTCCATTAGCAATTTAGCTGAACTGTCCAAGAGAATCCAGCTCGTTCCCCTATAGCTTAGCAGACTCCATGCACCTAATGGGAGTAAACAGTAATGATAAAAAAAAATCCACCACTAAAGCAAGCAACTATATGTCTGATGACATAGGGTGGCGGGGAGCTTATCTTTTGAGTAAGGCGGCACCATTTTTAGGTTTTATACTGTAAGCACTTTACCGACCATAATTATATAATCTAATGATCAGTCCTTTTTATCCTCTGTGTCCAGTCCATGCAGGATGTAAGTGTACTACCTCTCAGCGTCAGAGCCTGACTTTTTAACTCAAGTTGTAGAGCCTCATGCATTTAGCTCTGGAAGGTCCTGGGGCAATCACTGGTGCTGGCCGACATGGTGACCATCATAATTACATTTTAAGGAATTTCAGAGACAGGCTTATAAAGGATATCCCCATACAGTCCTCCTAAACCAAAAAAGAGACAGATATGATACAGGACCTTTGAGACCAGGAGGGGATAAGTGAAAGAAATGAGGTGATCTGATATGGAGATGACAGACAGTCGCCAATGTATTAAGAGCATATACTAAGATTAAAATTCAGGCTTATCAAAGGTCCTTGGTGATCATATAAACAAGAAAATTGACCTTGGTTTTAACATATTGCTATTTTCCTTTTGTTACATAGCTATATTTTTATTTCTTAATATAAAAAATTAGAATGTTTCCACTGACATTAATTATTGCTCATACCCTATGTATTCCATAGTCTACAAAGTGATAACTTAATAGTTAAACACCACTACGAATTCAATAGCTAAAATTGTTGTTGTTCAATGCTTTATTACGGAATTTTCAGCAAGTGGGACACAAAGAAACACAGTACATGTGGATGTGTTTTAATGGCCCTTGTTTTGACAGACATGTTTGTGTTTCGTAATTGACATGCAATTCCAGGAAGCAAAGTAGTGCTCGTATACTTTTTGTTGTTGTTGTTGTTCGAGGGATAGGAATATATTGCAGGTTGTTCCAGTCAACACCACTTGTCCTGTTTCCAAATATTGTATCACAAAACTTCTCTCTCATCTACTTTTAGTTTTGATGTAAATGCATACAAATAATTTTAAAGAGAGACTTAAAATGAATGGATTTTTTTTTTTTAGCAAACTCATTTAACGTTATTATACCTTCCTACAGTCAGTATTCAAGTCAATTTGTCAAATCCCTGAAAAAAACAACAAGGAGTCTGGTGGCATCTTAAAGACTAACAGGTTTATTTGGGCATAAGCTTTTTACCCACAAAAACTTATGCCCAAATAAACCTGTTAGTCTTTAAGGTGCCACCAGACTCCTTGTTGTTTTTGTAGATACAGACTAACACGGCTACCCCCGATACTTGTCAAATCCCTGGTTCATCTCAAGATCTTGCTGCATGCAAATCAGACAAGCTAGTCAGTTTTCCTTCAATAAGTAGTGAGAACAAGAATTTTTCTATATTTCAGCTAGAATTTTCTTCAACAAATAGATTAAGATTAAAAGCAATTTTTGTATGTGATAGAGAAATTGTTCTTGTGGGTTCCCCCACACACACACACACACACAAAATTTCAGTGCTTCATAACTTCAAAGCAATCTTAGTTGGTGTCAAATTGATCATTGACTTCTCAAAATTTATAATACAAACATTCTAAGAGTTATGAAAATATTTAAAAATTTTTGTTCAAAAAACAAAATAGTATGTCTGATTTACATTAATTTTGCATATTGTATTTTAGATCTTATGAATTGAAAAACTGAACTAGCCATTGTTTGCATTTTATTAATATATCCTTATTGGATTCATTGGACAATATAGGAGCTCTCCAGTGACCTGTGGAATGTCCAGAGAAATACAGGTCATTAACCAAAGACTGTGTAACCTACTGGAAAAATATATCTGCTTCACATTTAAAATGCTGGGGGTTCAAATCATATTAAAGTAGCACTATTCAAGTGTCTATTTTTTCCTCCATCAGTGGGTTTAATTACCACCAGATTTCTAAAGCAACTAATTTGCAATCCAAGACATTTCATGCATATGCATATATATATATATATATATATATATATATAAAAAACACAACAACACAAAAACCACACACACACACTACTACAAGATCCCTATTAAATAGCCATGTCAGAACAAAGTTAGTCTTGTTTAATTTCCCTAGGCCTACATTAGACTACTTTTTCTTAAAAATTCCCACTATTGCATGTCTACACAACATAGTGATCATAATGTAGGGTGTCTCTTTGAACACTAGTGTTCCCATCTTTGCTAACTCCCATAGGAAAGTTGGGGGTGGGGTGTCAAATTGGACACAGCCAAAGGATTCATAATCCAACATCTGGAGTTCAGAATTAGGATGGGATGAGCATGACCAAGTTAACTCACAACCATTATAAATTTCCTCTCCTTCTCAGAAGTGTCCTGTCCACCCACACCCACACCCACCCCCAGGTTTGGCCTACACCTAAAATTAAGGTTGACCTAGCTACATCACTCAGGGCTGTGAAAAATTCACCCCAAGAGATGTAGTTAAGCCAACATAAGCCCCAGATAGAAGAATTCTTCCATCGACCTAGTGTCTGTCAATTTAGCTACCATCTCTACACGAGCAGGGGAATCTAACCCCTTTCCATCACTGTAGTAAAGGGTCTACACTACAGCAGCATAGCTGTAGCACTTGTAGTGTAGACATACCCTCAGTTCATTCCCTCCTTCTGAATCCTCCCACAATACCTTTCTCTCCCCCCCCACCACCACTTTTCCAAACAACCAATTTTTGTGTATTAATGCCAACTTGAGAAGTACCCAGCTTCCTCCAGGTTAAGATAGATGCTATGCATAGCACCTCTTTTAATCTGGGCTGGTTTACAAGCATCTTTGAAACTTAAAAAAAATAAATAATAATTAGGGTCAGAAAGTACAAACTTCCTTTCGGCTCATACAAGAATGGTTCCTTTAATTTTGGGACAAACTAACGCTTAAGTACTGAGAAATAAAGAGGTGCTCGGAATGATGCATAATGCTCACATATAGAAAGACAGTGTGATGATTTGGGGGTCTTGTCTGTAACACTTCTGAACTGTGGATGATTTTATTAAATTGATTCATGAAATTACTGTGTCATGAAAAACTGATGTGGATCCATCAAAAGTTAGCAAGGTTGCGTTACATCTCTACTGGGTCAGAGACAATCGTGAGTGATCAACACTCAACAATAAGCGTATACCTTCCACCAACAGAATTTGGTCCAATAAAAGATATTTCCTAAACTATCTTGTCTCTCTTATTCAAGATAAACACACTTTGGGACAATAGGTTTGCTCTGGTTGGGAGGACATTTCCTCCACTTGTCTGAAAGGAGGATTTGAGAGTAAGGGAAAATTATCAGGAAAACAAAAGAAGCAGATGACCCCAGCAGGAATCTACAAAGGGAACCTGGAAGGGGGAAACTGAAGGGAGAGCCAATTTGTAAGATGAGGCAGGCTGCTGCAGGGGCAGGATAGGCAAGGGGGCAGAGGACCCTGCCTGCTGGAACACAGGTGGTCCCTAAGGTCTCCCAAGGGAAGGGGGAGTGAGTGAGGGACATGGTGTTTAGCATATTTTATTGTTTTGTATGATCTGTATTGTGCTGTACATGATTAAGGATAAAAGAGCATAAAGGGGGAAGAAGGGGTGGAATGGGGGCGGGGCCTGGGGCAGAGCTAGAGGTCGAGCACCTCCCAGCACATTGGAAAGTCGGCACCTGTGCACTGCCCCAATCTTGAGGTCCCTAGACACACTCTCAGGACGCAGACCACCTATCTGGGACCTTTCTCCGAGTGTTGGAACACACTGTCCAGCTGCCTAGTCCCTCTGGGTGAAGCACTGACCCCCCCAGGCTCTTCAGTATTTAAACACACCCCTCTCCCAGAACTCCACCCCAAAGCTGTGAAGCTTCTGGCTTACAGTTTAATTCTTTCAGGGGCATGCAATGGTTGTGAAGCAGTCAGACTGTACAAAGTGTATGCATGCTAATATCTTTATTCCACATCTACAGTATGAGCTAGGCCTGTGATTCTTTAGCTTGCATACACATACTTGAGCTAGCACAAGTATAAAACAGCAGCGTAGCCGCGGTAGCACGCAAACCTGCCTGAAACCAGTGGGTATGTACTCAGCATAGTTAAGCTGTGCCTGCACTGCCACTACCCGCACTACTGTGGCTATCCTGCTATTTATACTTGTTCTAGCATGAGTACATGTACACGAGCAAGGTAATCACACCCGTAGCTTGCAGTGTAGATGTAGGCTTAGAGACTGCCTATGCATGGCTGGTTAACAGTGAATGTGCATCTATTTACATATTAAACATTTTATCAGCCTACTACAACTTATTTGAAAATACATTTTAAGTTAAACCCACAGTAAGTCTTGTTTCATTAGGAGACATGTTAATCCGTGTAAATGTAAATGAATGATTTCTCATTATGTTTTGCTTTCCAGACTACCTCAAAGAGGCATTTTGACAGAAAGTAAGAAAAACTGGCAGAATTCTGCTCACTGCTCCTAAACATATTGTTTTGTGCTGGATACTTCCTTGATCAGTTGAATGGATTATGCCCTTGTGGCAGGGAGAGTCTTGATCGGAGAGGTCATTGCCATCTCTGATGATCTTAAACAAGTCAGACGAACATGAACTACCTGCAACCTTAAATAAACATTTTTCTCATCTCCACACACACACACACACACACACACACACACACACACACACACACACTCTCTCTCTCTCTCTCTCTCTCTCTCACCCCAAACAATAAGATCAAATAAAGTTATACACAGTAGGAAGTCAAGAGACATGGACTTCTGCTACACTTTTATTGTTACCTCATCCTCCCAACTCACCCCCCATCCAGTTTGTTTTATCTATGTGCTGCATCCTGCCTTTCAAGTAGACAGAAAAGCTCCATGGGGCAGGGACAATCTTCTTTGTTATTTTTGTCTAATGTAGCTAGTGCACCCCTTGACTGGGTTTCTAGATTCTACCCCATAGACATAACATGGACATTATGGCACTACTTCAATATTTTTTTGTCATTTGTTTTAAATGGCGAATTGTCTTAAAACATTTTATGACTAACTATTTAGAAAGATCTTCAAAGTGGAAGTTTTTGGTGGAAGAAATGTTGGAAGTTTACCATTTAATTATGAATAGATTCATAGATTCTAGGACTGGAAGGGACCTCAAGAGGTCATCGAGTCCAGTCCCCTGCCCGCATGGCAGGACCAAATACTGTTTTTTCCAATTCCAGTTTGTTGGATTCAAGTCAGGACAACCAGCCCCCTTTTAGGAAGGTGGCATTTGTAACAGCTTTAATTCAAAAGGGAATGTAGCAAGCACTGACTTCCCAATCAGAGAGAATTAAAAAAAATTCCTCATATTGTATGCTTGAATTATTCTGGATTCTAACAAGTTTCAGTGTCATCACCTTCATTCAGGCTGAACTTACAAGAGGTTAGTTTGCTTTTGGTATTGGAATGCAACACAGTGTTCTCTTTTGAACAGGAGCCGTGTGAAGTACTTAAGTTAATTGCTAAGGTCACCTAAAATCACAGAACAGTTTATTCTAATAAGGTGCTTTTGTAAATCTTTTGACATTTTATACAGTCACAAGTATTGGAGATAGGTCTGAACCAAAACCCCAGAGCTCAGTACACCTTGGCTTTAGAAAAATCTGGAGGCTGAATCCAAACGTTGTAACTCATGCTCCTCTATGGTTGTTAGAGATTACATCAACTTGTAGTAAGATGTATCACAATTACTGCTGAGAATATGCCTAAAGTAGGTGTCTACACATTTTTTTGGATGACTCTCCTACTGGGGCAGATCCACCAGTACTAACAACAGTGGGAGTGCAAGTGCTGACAAGCTGCCTAAGTTGGCATATCGGGCCTAGCACAGCATTTTGAGGAATGATGTATTATAATTTGCCTGGTGCCAAGAAACATGCTCGGTGCCTCACAAAGATGTGGGCCCTGCTGTGAAGAGTTTATGATCCAAAAATTAGACAAAAAGACAAGTAGTATATTAAAGAGATAGGACAAGGGGAACCCATGGAGAAGGGGAACCCACGGAGAACCTTTATTTGGACATACACCCCTGAAAGGTGTAGAAGGTTTTTTTTAATTAAGTGTTTATAGGTAGAGTTACAGTTGATGGCAATTTTATTTTCCATTTAGAATGAAGATGGTGGTGGCACACAAAAAGTAGGCAAGAGAGGACAGAGGTGGTGGCATGGTAGGAAAGTGGTATGTGGACTAGCAACTAAAACCAACCTCTGAAACGTATTGTGCACTAGACATTGATCGTATTAGTCCACATATTGATATTTCCAGTTAGTTTACACAAAAGGGTGCCATTACTTGGGCCTATTAGATAATGTATAGGTTTTTAAAGAAGTCACCTACAACGTTATGGGGAGAAACACACGTATACTGACAAGCTAGCAGTGTTTCTCCCAGTAATGCTGGAGTTGACCCAGCCTGCTCTAGGTCCTCCCTCCCTTCCCACGTGAATCTCACTACTGTACTAGGCCCAGAACTGATCTGGAAGATCAGTTTAAAGAGGTCCTTAATATATGCTTCCACAACAAAATCATCATACAACAGCTACATTTGTTTTAAATAAAGTTGTTTTAAAACATTGTTACATATTTTGTTTACTCTTTCTGACTTTTTAACGTTCCAGTTTAACACAGCTGTATGTGCATAGTAAAAAACAAAACAAAACAAACCACAACAAAAAGACCCCTCACGCTACAAACATTACCCCTATTCTGACACATACCAACAATTCAGATAAGGCAGTTCCTAACTTCAGCTCTACTTATGTAGCATAGCTCCTGGGGTCTCCTGTCTGGAGGCCTCAGACTGTATTATATAATATGAGCTAAAATATCTAAATGGCTATAGCCAAGAACAAAGGGTGCACTTGAATTTAAGGATAGCGATTGTATCTGGCTTTTATAGTTTATATTCAGCCAGTAGTTGTGTGTGTAAAGTTTTACATGTAACCTAGCATTCAAATAGTGGTCGCATAGAGAGCGAGTTTTAGTTGATTTAGGAACAGAGAGTCCTGTGGCACCTTTAAGACTAACAGATGTATTGGAGCATAACCTTTCATGGGTGAATACCCACTTCGTCGGATGCATGAGTTGATTTAGGGGATCTCATGTTCACCCTTTTTTTGTCTAGTCTCAGATTTTAGTCAGAAATAAAAGTTATTGTGGGGCTTTTAAATTACCACAGATATACAATAGATACTCCCACACTATGTGAAATAGAACATTCAGAAACACATCTAAGATATTGCTTACCCCCTCCATACAGTGCCTTAGACACCCCAAAGTAACACTGAATA
Source organism: Trachemys scripta elegans (assembly GCF_013100865.1). Lineage (NCBI taxonomy): Eukaryota > Metazoa > Chordata > Testudines > Emydidae > Trachemys > Trachemys scripta. The sequence continues at coordinate 223,384,728 of NC_048299.1, read as the reverse complement.
TAAGCTCATACTCTGAATACTGTAGTTATGGTTTTAGCGAACAAAGTGTTTACTTGGCTTCTGTGCTTAATCACAACTTACATGTCCCTAACAGCTTGACACAATTTCTAGTATGGGTTAGTACAATTTCTAGCATCTTTCAGGCTTGCTTTTCATTACCTACCTATTGTGAGAAGAGTAGACTGGGAAATTTTTGCAAGTGAATTTGGAAAGACTTGCTCAGAGTTTGAATCTCTCTCTAGTGAACAGTTCTCTGCAGTACTAAACATAAGTACAAGTACATCACTGTTCTCTCATTTAAAATGTAGAATAATTCTAGGATTCATGGCAATGCCAGCCTAAACTTTGCTCTAAAGAACTCTTTGTTTTCAAATAAATCAATGCCTGGCTTTAGATAATTCTATAAAGAATCCTATTCATCCAGCACACAGCATACCAGTTAACATGAGAACAACCACCACCCCTACCAACTTCTCTGAACATTTTAATCTACCTTCGTTTTCCTTCTGCATATATCTGGTATAAACACTTATGAGATGTAGGATATCATTATAGCTAGAATACTGTTTGCTTTCTACACATAAAGCCTTTATATAAGGCATTTGCAAACTGATTAGTTAATTAGCCAATGTTATGTTAATTATTCCTATGAGTCTATGTAATTTACCATTTTCTTCATTCCTGTTACAAGTATTATCGTAGCAAAACACACCTTAAAGGGACACCATCCTGGTCTGATTTTGCAGTCCCTTGTGCACAAAACTCCCATCAGTTTTCAATAGGAACTCTGAACACAGAAGAAATGCAAAAGGAAGTCATTTAGGGCCAAGTCTAGGTTCTGTAAAACCCCGTATGTTGAGAAGTGTTTTCATGAATTGTTTTTCTACATTTAAATTTAAACTTTAATATTAAATGTTCAAACATTTCCCTGGTGTCCTGAGAACCCAAGTCACATGGTACTATTGAATTAGTTTGGTCAGTTTCACTTTGTGGTTCTAATTTAATTACTCACATGGGAGTAAAATGCAAAAACCTAACCAGTGAAAGTAAATTAGATTAACAATTTTAAAATATTGATGGTATTTTAGTGAGACTGCACTATTTAGTAGTTAGCATTAAGGGAGGGAGTCAGGAGACCCAAGTTTGATTCTAGATTGTCAGTATCTCACCATGCGGCCTTGCATAAGTCATTTAACCTCACTATGCTTTATTTCTTAAAACACTTTTACCCCAGCTGTCACAAAATGGGATCATCCAGTTATTTATTTATTATAGAAAACTCACCTTTAGAGACAAACTCACGTTTTTTCCATTTGAACACCTCATATATAAATATTTATCTCAACTACCTCTCTCTTTCTTTAGCTACCCCTTCCTTTAACTTCAGTTCTTTCCTAGTTTACAACCAAGGTGGCAGAAAAACAAGCCCCTTACATGTTTGAATTACTGGTCTTCAGGCAGTCAGCTGCCCTGGTATATTTTTTGTCACTTAGCTTTTTCTTCTACACCATTCTAATTTTGTCCTGTAAAGTAGTTTTGGTAGTGATCCAAACTTTTATGCTTTAATCTTGCCTTGAGAAAGCAATGTAATTTTAAATCCCATCTGCAAACAGTACAGAAGTTATATAGATGTTAAACAGCTAATGTTGAGGGGAAAAAAATCTAAGACAAAACAGACCATAAAATGGAAGCTTCAGAAGCTGTTTATGTAACAGCATTCATTTTCTGGAAGTTCAGTCCCTAATTTACTAAAAGAGAGTAAAATAATTAAGGGCTTGATTATGATCCCAGATCTCTACATGTGTAATACCAAGAAGCTAAACAGACTACATTTGAGGCAATAACAACTGTCTCTGTATACAACTGTAGCTCTGTCTGGCTATTGCAGACTAAGAGTGAATTAAGACAGATATGGATGTCCAACGTGCCTGTGCTTGAAGAGAATGAAAACAAGCCATGAGAGATCAAAAGGAGGAGGTCTTAGGCCTAAATACCTGTTATTCATTAGTATGTTCACCTCTCTGTATCCAGAAGCACATTTCAGTGCAATATTTTTACAAAGTCATAGGGTATAAACATTACTTATGAGGCTCCTTGGTTGTTTATAGCCAAGTTTTTCAGAAGCATTCACTAGTTTTGTTTGCCTACCTGATGCCAGTGCCTAATTTTCAGAGATACTAAGGACCAAGGATCCTAAGGATACTAAGGACAGCAGATCAGGGTGAGGAAGGAGGGCATCAGTTGGTCACCCAAAAATAGGGTATGGCTCAGTGAATCAGTGGCTCTTCCTCGGTTTCTCTCTGGGCCTTTCAGCTGATCCACCCAGCCCCCAGCACCTTCTGGATTGAGGTGACTCAGCCCTCTGGTTAGATCTCACAGAAGTTCCACCCCTACAGGATACCCAAAACCCAAACTAAAAATGAACACAAAGAAACAGACTCTGCCCTCCCTTCAGGGAAGTCCCAACAGGCTTTGATCTTCCCTGGTTCATGTCTCAGCCAGCCTTCTCCTCCACAAGGAAAGCTCCAGGTCTTTTCTCCCTCCCAGCCAAACAGCCCTTGAATTGGGTCTCTCTTGTTAGCTCCTCCCTCAAAGCATGAAGCTTGCTTCAGGTGTCACAGAACAGGGCTTACTGGGCCCCCCAGCACACCGTTAGCCTTTCCTGAGTCATGTTGGATTTGTACACTCCATCACAAGGAGAACACAAAAATTAGTGAACACTTCCAAAAAATTTTAAACTTAGTTTATAGGAAGCCATTTACAGATGCAAAATCTGATATGCAAAACCAAAATCCAACAATTGGGTTTTACACTCTTGGTAACTTCATGAATATTCCTATCTACATGAAGCTGTCTCACCTCTGTTACACCCAACATTCTTCAGCTAACAACTTGATAAGAAAAATAAATACGGTCATTCAACTGTTTCAGAACAATAGGTGAGAGAGGAAGAACACAACGAAATGGAAATTGATTATACACAGTGAAAGAGAAAACTGCAACACTGTGGCATGCAGTATGCTTCATGGACAGTGAGATGTGTCAATGCCATTTCTTAGCTTGCATCAACCTAGGTGGCCCATCAAAGAACCAGATTCTGATATCCCTTTCACTTTTCCAAAAAGGAATGCAATATTCCAAGAAATTATGCAACTTTTGAAACAGCAAAATTTTCTGGTACAATTTGGCTAGGCACATAGTTCTGTTGGATTGTTTGAAACTGAAAAGGGGAACTCCAAAGTGTGTGTGTGCGCGGGGGGAAGGGGGGGCTGGGATCACACAAGTTTATGCTCCTTTATTCAAATGCACACAAACTCCTATTTCTTTCTCACCTTCCCTGTCACCACCCCAAAAAGAAAAAGAAAAAAAAAAAGATGTTTCTGCTTTAAAAAAAAAAAAAAAAACACCACATTTAAAATATCAGGACTATCCGGTCCCTCTGTTGTTAAGAGGATCTTTTCACCATGGAGGACATGAATATTATCAGGCTGTAGCGTGGGTGGCAGCTTTTCATGCTCCCCAGGAGTGGTGGGAAGTGGATGATCAGTTAGTCTAAGATGGGGAGAGGTACTATGCAGGTTACAGGTGATCTAATTATTAAGGCTCCCCAAAGAAAGATCTTAGGTAAAGTGAGGAGCTGATGAGAGCTTATTTAAAATAAATTAAGCTTTAAGATATTATTTAAACCTTCACTGCTTCTTTATGACAAAGCAAGAGTTTTTGCTTTGCAGGTCACTTTCACACACCAAGATAAGCAGGCACACATAATTTTACTTTAAACTGAAAAAAGCATTATGCTCTATAACTTTAATATTTAAGGAGAGGTAACCTTACACGTACACAAAACATTCTGTTTGTTTAGACCATCTGTGCCAGTTCTACTAGTGGTTCTCAAACTTTTGTACTGGTGACCCATTTCATATAGCAAGCCTCTGAGTGCAACCCCCCTTATAAATTAAAAACATTTTTATATATTTAACAGCATTATAAATGCTGGAGGAAAAGCAGGGTTTGGGCTGGAGGCTGACAGCTCACAACCCTCCATGTAATAACCTCATGACCCCTGAGGGGTCCCAACCCCCAGTTTGAGAACCCCTGTACTAGCCTATAAACAAAATTCACAGTGATCAAGATTTTCAGAGTTATTCATCATTTTGGGTGCTTCAGTTTTTGGATGTTCATCTTGAGGCACCTTAAGAGGGCCTGGGTTTTCAGAAAGGGCTGAGCTTCTACCCTCTGAAAAGGACAGTTAGCGCCCCAGCTTGCTGGACACTAAAAGTTCGCTAGTGACGTACTGCAGTTATTATGTCAATGTGCACTAGGGAACTTTTACTGGATAGTAGCAAGTGCCACATGGACAGTACATGCACAGGACGCTACAGCGCTCTAGATTTGCACCCCAGCTTGACATGTATTAACTGCTCGTTTAGACAAGACACACTAAAAAGGGCCAACTATGTGAATCTGATTGCAGGATCATGGTCTAGGTCAGTGGTTCTCAAACTTTTGTATTGGTGATCCCTCTTACACTGCAAACCTATGAGTGAGACCCCCCTTATAAATTAAAAACACCTTTTTTTATATGTAATACTATTATAAATTCTGGAAGCAAAGTGGAATTAGGGTGTGGAGGCTGACAGCTCATGACCTCCCATGTAATAACCCTTGCAACTCCCAGTTTGAGAACCCCTGGTCTATGTTAAAAACGAGTATAAAGTAGAAAATAAGGCTAGTGAATAACTTGCAGCAGATTTTGCCAGTAGACAGTCTAACTGATTTACCCAAATACATACAAAGACTCAGATTATCACAGGACCTAAAGCAGTTCAATAGTATTTGGGCACCTAACTTCTTCAGGCTCCTTTGAAAACTGCATCTTCAGAGAACAAGGGTTAGCAAGCAAGACTGTTACTATTAAGATAACGTTAGTTTCTACCTTTAATTTTTGTACATCATTTACATACCACAATGACAGATGGTTTAGGAAAAACCTAAGGTATGGATTAGACTTCTTTTGATTACTGATGGGATTCTTCAATATTCTGAGGAAAAAAATCAGGGCTGAGATTCAGCCAGTATGCATTGATACATCTCTTTCATGTTGCTCTCTTATTCTCCAAAATCCAAGTTTAATTTTTAAAAAGTAAATCTCTAGCTTTTATAGTTGCTGAGACAGCCTCAAAGACAAACTAAGTGTAATCGATACAGTGATGTCCGCCTTTGTTCGCAAAATTTGAAAATGGGTGAATGGCCCCGTTCATCTCATTAGGGGCTAACTCAGATGCCCAATGATAACAGTGTTGACATTGAAGGGATTAGCTATTCCACTGCTCATCAAAGCATGTAAGAAAGGAGAGTGAAAATTTTACTACAAGGATCTGCACAGTCTATTGAGCGTCAGGTCACGTTGGTTCCACAAGTGAATGGGCTTGGGGGAGTACCTCCCACTTTTCCCATACACACTCCAAAATCAAGGAGTCAAACCCAAGCAGTCTCGCAGAGTCCAGTCAAGGACCATCAAAGAGAAGCCAAGTGTGAGAAGCTCAGCAGGGCCCATGAATGTATTTGGACCCCACTGAGGGGGAGCTGAAACTTGTGCGCATTCTGGGCTCCTCGTATTTTGAATAGCTGCCATATCTACTATGAGCAGTGAGTGAAGCTTGTTTTGTAGGTGGAGTTTGGAAGAGTACTCCTCCCCACACACATCTGACTCCTAAACAATATTCATCTCAGAGGCTGAGATTGTTCCTCATCACATCTGAACAGAAAGCAACCCCCTGCAAGTGGATTTCCCCTTCTGTGCGGAAGGGAGGCTTAGCCACCGCTGTAATACTGTCTTGTCTCCACTCCTCCCCAACCTGGTGCAGAAGAGGTCTCCATGGGGGAGAAGGAGGAGATGTAGAGAGTCAGAGGGATGCAAATCCTTCTCCCTCTAACCCTGTGGTTACCTAAAAAAGATAATACAGCCCCATATTGTTTTAACTTGCTTAGTGTCTTTCAGAGGGAAGGTAATGAAAGCAAGGTAAGGGCCACTATTCACTTAAGGCTTTGAGGCTCAGTCTCTCTCAATTGCCCTGAATTTAGTCACGCCCTACCTCTTAAATGTCTGTTGCTTTCACCAGGCACCAATATTTATTCAGGATCATGTAGTGGAATCAGAACATTGGGGTTGTCTACAGTTGCAAATCACACCCCAAAAACCTCCCAACCAGCCAACCTAAACATTGGACATATGGGAGAAGATCCGGTGAGGTACACAAATAGTAGGTCAATCAACTTAAAAGGAGCAAGGGACACTGTTAGCTTGGTTGGAGGGAGGGAAATAAAGTTTGCTCTCCTGAAATGTACCTATCATTATTACAAAAAACATCTAAAATTACACTAACTGAAAGAAGTTAATGAGCAGAAAATTTCTCAATTTTTTCTGCTTGTTTACTCTGTGCATTTGACAGCACTTGGGCCCCAATCTTGTAATCAGATCCTTTTATAAAGATATTTTCAGTCTCTCCCTTGCTAACAGACCACACAGAGGAGAAGGAGGAACTGAAACTACCATACACAAACCTTGATCTTGCCATTGAATCCATGTGAGTGCAAGACTGCCTAGATGGATCTGATTACAAGATTGGGGCCAAAGTGCTGTCAAATGCACACAGTAAGCAAAGAGGGAAATAGAGAATTTTTCTGCTCATTAACTTCTTTTGGTTAGTGTAATTTTAGGTGGTTTTTGTAAAAATAGCAGGTACATTTCAGAGAGAGTAGGCCCTCTCTGCTCCTGTTGCAAGCTGACAGTCTCCCTTGCTCTCATTACGTTTCTTGTCCACCGTCCTACTATTTAGAGATTGTTAAGGGATTTAACAATTCAGGACAAACTTTAAAAGAAAATAGATTTTTTTCCTGTTAGTGAGTTTTGTTAAAGTTGACAGTCCTTTTAAAATGAGTCTCTTTTTTAAGCCTACTATATGAATCATTTTAGGGATTGCAATTCAATTCACTATTCTAAGACACAAGGGTTAGGTACAACTGAGCCTGATAAACTTTTAGAAAGATTTCATTCCAACCTAGTACCGGAAGGTCCATCAGACCCCACATCACAGATAGCAGACTTTCATCTGGGAACCAATCACTTTATATTGTATTTAAGTTGATGGCAGAATACTCACTGGCTATAAGAATAGGAACAGGCCCCGAAGAGACTATCAGGTTTACTAAAAAGTTATTAAAACAATGAATTTTTAGAAGCATACTTTTACTTTTCACTGTATAGTTTACTTTTTGCATTCCTCTTTCACTTTTAATCAGCTTTCTCTCATGCAAAGTGCTGCAGCCTTCAGATTGCAAACACTGCACCAGAATGTTACAAAAGTGCATGCACAGACTGCAAAACAATAAATAGAAGTACAGGTAACAAAACAAAGTCTACCTTTCCTAAAGCTGTGCCCCTTTAAAAGACACAAACAGATTAACTGTTCCAAAGAGACATGGCATTGAAGCGTAATAAGAACGGAAAGGTAGAGCCTTATGCTTACATTCTGGAGGAAAATGATCTTGCCCTGAGATTTTCTCCTCGTTATTCTCTCCTCTCACCCATCAAGTAATTTCTTTTATAATCAACATAGGCAGACGTGCGAGGAACCTGAAAACAAGCTGATCTGACCAGTCACTACAACTCCTCTGAAGAATGCAAAGCCAGAAATGCGCAGCTGAGCACAGGGTACCGCCGCACGCTTTCTAATGCCGGTGATAGACCAGGATACGTACCACGCGCCTGTACAGGGCGTTTCTACCGGGCAACTTCCTCGCAATATTCCCTTTCGAGGATTAAATAACCGAGACAGCACTTTTTCCTTCCGGAACTCTGAGCAAGTTCCTAGCCCCCCGACGCGAGCGTTATGTGCACCCGAGCAGCTCGGGCTTCCTGCGGAAGAGGGAGGCAGGATTTTTTAAAAGCCTACTTATTTCTAAGTACAAACGAGCAGGGTGCAAGGCCCGCGTTTCCCCAGGTTAGCGCCGCACCGAGCAGAGCCCCAGCAGCCTAAGGTCCCGGCAGCTTCAGTTCTGCGGCCACGTGCGGCTGGATCACAAGCCGCCTGGCTGCCCCGACCCCCAGCCCGACTCCTCCGCGGCCACACCTACCCCAGAGCCCAGCGCCGGGCTGAGCGAGCCTCCGCCACTTTGCACTTTCTCTTCCTTTTTCCTGGAGCCCGCTGCCGGGGTTAAATGCTTCTTCCCTGACGTGTCAGCGGAGCTCCTCCCGGGCCCCCCGCCGGCCAGACACGCACGCAGCCGGCCAGGGCTGCCCCCCCGGCCCCGCCCGGGGCTCGTGCCGCGGAGCGCTTACATGCCCCAGGGAGCGCTCGCAGGCAGCACCCGCCCACCGGTGCAGGCTGCCGGCCCCGCCCGCGGGATCCGAACTGGTCTCCCCGCAGCCGCCCCGAGCCGAAGGCGGGCACTTGAGCCACCACTGAGCCCTGCCTCAGCCCACACCCAACCCCGGCTCCTGAAGCGGCTTCACCCACCGGCCAGTCACCAGCTTGGCCCAGGCACCCGCCGGGGAGGGTCATTTTAGGACGTTGAATTAAATGTGAGTTTCATGTGACACAGGGAGCGAGCAAGATAGCGGGGCGCCGCGGCCTCTAGCGGGCCTGGAGGCAACTGCAGGCTGCTATGCGTCCGAGAGCCGGTGAGAGCGGTTCGCAGAACATTCCTCTCCTCCAGTGAGTTAGGCCTCCTTGTTAAAATCAGATTAACTCACTTGGGGTCGGTCCTGATGGTGCTTCCTTAACAGCAGGCTGCTTTTAAATTAGAAAGACAGCTGGGTAAGGGAATGTCCTTTATTGGGCCAGCTTTTGAGAGAGAGACAAACTTTCCAGCCATACAGATCTCTTCTTAGCCGGAAAGCTCGTCTCTCTCTCTCTCTCACTAGAAGCTGGTCCATTAAAGGACATTCCCTCACCCACCTGGTCTTTTTACTATCCTGGGACCAATACTGTTCTAAGAATACTGCAAACCGCAACTGAAATGAAAAGTCCTTCCTACTTAAAACAGAGTGTGTGTGCAGGGAGAGCTCCAACCCCATAGCACGTGGGTCAAACCAGCAGGCACAAGTGGATCACATTGACATCTAGTTCTCTACATAAATCTCTTCGGGTATTGGGGTTTTAAAATATATATATAACAGAAAAATCAAGTTATTAAAATACAACATGTATTGACATGAAACATTTGCAGCTTTGTACAAGTTTGAGAGTGGGAAACAATCCAGCAGCAGATGAGAAATAGGCTTTTATTAAACAAAAGATGAGATAAGCCACTTGTTGTGTGCCATTTTTAAGCTTATTAAAATTAGTGTATGTTCTATGTCTTCTTGTACTTCCATGTTTAAGAACATTAAGGTTTTTATCCTCTGAAAGCTGCAGTCACTTAATAAGATATACTACATTTGTGTGTCTTCCTACAAAGTTTTAGAACTACCATCCTTTAACAGGAAAGAAAAATCAGGCTATCTTAATTGTACTGGGTAAATGGTCTAGATACCGCTAGTGTATAAATACTAGTATAGTAGACAGTCCAAGAAGTGTGAATAAGAAGTTTCTAGAGAGATTATTTGTAAATTAATACAATTCTGACAAATCTTTATATGTTGGCTAGTATGGAGCGATTACACATCAAGGGCATAAGTAAATTCTGAGACCCATTTGCAAATCTATTAGAAATTACCATTTGAGTACCATGTATCTTCAACTCCGGATATCTGAACTCCTCCTAGGCTATCTCAATATATTTAAAAATAAGTAAAATGTAACTGAATGTGATTCATCAGTTGTGCACTTGCCAGCCTATGCAACCACATGTGGAATGGCTTCTATATGAAGAGAGATTAATAAGACTGGGACTTTTCAGCTTGGAAAATAGAAAAGTAAGAGGGGATATGATTGAGTCTATAAAATCATGACTGGGGTGGAGAAAGTAAATAAAGTGTTATTTACTCCTTCTCATAACACAAGAACTAGGGGTCACCAAATGAAATTCATAGGCAGCAGGTTTAAAACAAACAAAAGGAAGTATTTTTTCCACACAATGCGCTGTCAGTCTGTGGAACTCTTTGCCAGAGGATGTTGTGAAGGCCAAGACTATAACAGGGTTCAAAAAAGAACTAGATAAGTTCATTGAGGATAGGTCCATCACAGACTATTAGCCAGGATGGGCAGGGATGGTGTCCCTAGCCTCTGTTTGCCAGAAGCTGGGAATGGGCAACAGGGGATGGATCACTTGATGATTACCTGTTCTGTTCATTCCCTCTGGGGCACCTGGCATTGGCCAATGTCAGAAGATAGGATACTGGGCTAGATGGACCTTTGGTCTTGTTAACTCTTATGTTCACTGTCACCCTTTTCTTCCTCCTTTCTATTGTTTATTAAACTCACTTGTTTAGTTCCTGTCTTCAAGCTAGATTGTAAACTCTTTAGGACAGGAACTGTTCTGTGTGTTTGTACTACACCTAGTACAGTGGGGCCCCAGTCTAAATTGGAGCTTCTGGGACACTACCACAATACAAATAAATAATTCAGAATGCTCATAGTGTTTCACTTGTGTCTGCGGACTGCAGGCTCACATCAGGCATCTGGACACCTATGCCCCAGTTTGATGCACAAACCAGGGGAAGACAGGTGTTTCTCTGCCTAACTCACCTGTGGTGCCCAATCTAGCAAGCATGCTCAGAGCCTGCCTACCAAATCAAGCCTCTATAGGCAAGTTTACACAAAATAGCACAGAGGGAGGAGGGAGAAGAAACCGTTTCAACAGGAGAGATTGAGGGATTCCCCACATCAGACTATCCCATAGCACAGTGACTAGGGCACTCACCTGAGAGGTGGCACATCCCTATTCAAATCCCTTCTCTTTCTCAGGCACAGGAGGGATTTGAACCAGGGGTCTCCCACTTGAGTACCCTAACCACTAAGCTACAAGTTATGAGGGAAGACTACATCCTCTAAAAAGCATATGTGCCTAACCCCAAGAGGGGGTTTGCAGCTGAGAATCCCAAGCAGAGGGAGGCACCTCCCTGCAGCCAGCTGTCAAACTCCCTGAGAAGGGGGGGACTTAGCAAACACCCTTGCCCTGGCATCTTCCATTGGTTAGGCAAGGAGCCACCTAGCATTTTGGCTTTGGAAAATCTCATTCTGAGGTCCCCATTAATTGTATAAGGTGCCTAACTCAGACTTTGTGAATCCCAGTGATTTTCTAGACACCTGAAGTTAAGGGTGATGGTGCTCAATGTTGCCAGGCTTAAGTTTCTATGTGAATCAATCTAGCCCTAAGTAACTTATTTCTGCCATCTCCTCCTCCCCCCCATCATGGGTGCTGAATACTTGCTCTTATTGTTTTCAGTGGGAGCTGTAAGTATTTAGCACCTTTGGAAAAAACAACCGATCCTGTCTCCCCTTCAAAAAAACAAAACAAAACACCAGACCACTGCTTAGATGTCTAGCTCGAAGCTCCCAAGTTTGAAAAAATTTGGCCTGCAGGTAGGTCTCAATGGGGACCCATGAAAGGTTATATTTCCCCCTCAGTGGGAAATCCATGAAATATTATGTTTTCCAGGCATTGCTTTATCTTTTGTTCTTTGATGGCCATTTTCTGTGTTCTTTTGGCAGGGGGGTGGCAGAATGATAAATTTGCCTCAAAGCAATGTTGCTGTTCGGAGTTCATATTTTCTATTGATCATTTATACTACAGCACACTCTGCAATTTCCCTCTTTTGTTATCTCAACATACAGCGTCATACACTCTCTCTCTCTCTCCAAAGTCCCTACCTTGAGGAGCATGCTATCTAATTCAAAGAGCCATACTGAGAACAACAAATCACACACACGCACACAAGCTAAGAAAATACATTGGGGAGGAGATAAACATTTTGAGACTTCACAAAACAATTAGGTTTTAAAGAGGTAGGAGAGGGCACTTGGCACACAAGATGTAGGAAGTTGCTCTGAGCAGAGGGCTAGCACAAGAGAAGGCACCAAGACAAGTGTCAGAAAAGTGAAGGGAGCAGTTAGACATGACTGAGGCCTGGTCTACACTTGAAAAAATCAGATGAACGATGTAGTTCAGTCAAGGTATGAAAGAAGTTTTGTGTCCTGAGTGCCGTAGTTAGTTGACTAACCTCCCCCTCCCCTTGCCCATGTGGATGCGGCTAGGTTGATGGAAGAATTATTTTGTTTGCCTAGCTACCATCTCTCTATGAGGCGGATTAACTACATCTATGGGGAAAAAAACCTTCCATAGATGTAGGAAGCATCTACACTATGGCATTAGTTGATGCTTTACTATTTCCTGTAAACAATGCTTAATTTGTGCCATGGCTGAGGCCCGGCACCTCTAGGCTAAGCAGTTCATAGCCCCAGCACCTCTGGGCTTGTTACATCAGTTATGAATGTAAAACAATTGCTTGAGCTCCAGCACCTCTTTCATTACAAATTAAGCACTGCCTGTAAACTGTCTTTTCACTCTCATCTTGATATAAGGATTTCTTTAACACATTTCTTACAACTGAAAGTCATAGCACTCTTGTGTTGTGTCATCACTGTTCCCAGACACTGACCTATACCTGCAGTTCATTTTGGTCTAATTTTTCCTTCTCTAGTCTACTACAAATTTCTAGAATTTTCAACTTGAGCTGTAACTATATTTGTTGTTGGACTGAACATTTCTCTTCCCGATTGACGGCTTTCTTACAACTCAGTGACAGCCTGTCCTCTTTTCTCATATATATGTTCTATTGTCATGATCCAAAGCACTACACTATAGTGTTGCAGAGCATTTATTAGAGATGGTTGTAGTACTTTTATACCTCATCAAAAGCTTCCATTTCTGATGAAGTCTGCGTACAGTTAATTAAAATACTCATGATTGTGTCCTTGTTTCATCTTTTCTCTAATTATTGACCTTTGGTTCTTACATGTAGTTATTTTTGTCTAAATATTTCCTTCAAAAGGGCAAGTTATCAATAATCCAAAAGAGTTTATACAGCTTGATCTATTCAAGGGAATCCATCTATTTTTCCCCATGGAAATTTTAATAGTTACACTATATTTTTCTTTTATAAAATTATATACGTACAGAATTGTGAACTTGTGGGGAAATGTTTGATTTATACTATTAGAATCCTTCTGGAGGGATGGGAGTTTCAGGGATTTGGTCTTTCACCAGTTCTATCCTGAGTCAGCCTGATAATGACTAAAAGTCATTACTGTTATATGACTCTTTAGTACCCTATGTGAAACAAATTGGTTCTTTCAGTTCAATTCCAAAGGAACATATGTCATACCACGTTCGGCATCCTTCTTGGTATTCTTAGCAGAGAGGCCAAGAATTCCTGGGTATAGAGAATAAGGTACTCTCTTACCCATAGTCATAGTACTTTCAGGTCAGGGCTATAGCACATCACTAAGGCAGTATCTTGCATTGCTACTGCTTATTCTGGGGATGAATGAAGAATTTCAGACACCAAAGCTCCAGTTTAATTTACCAGCTGTAAAGTCACTCCATTTCTTAAATTTACAGAGTATTAAGGATAGAGTTGGCAAACTCTGAACTGACTCAGCTGCCTGTAAAGAGATGTGTTAGTGCCAGAACTTTCCTCCCACTTTAAAGACATACTGCATATAGGCAGAAGGAGTAAGACCAAAGGAGTGACAAGACAGAATGAGGAAATAAGAGGACACCAAGAAACTGCTTTTATCCATTTGTCAAGACGTTACAAATCCCTTCTTCATGTGACATGAAATCACCTTTCCCATATCAGGCTTTATGTGAAAAAAAGAACAGACCATTTGAAGAAGATGGGCATTCTATAGGCCAAACTATGGATTGGTAGAAGGAATGCCCTACCTGCAGCCACTGTTCCAGCCTGGGGCTGGAGTAACTGACACAGCACCCTTTACCTCTTCTGCAGTGTGTTGAGCCACTAGATCCGTGTTTGTTCCCAGTTGCAACCCTCTGCACCAGCCTATATGCACTTGCATAGAGACTCCTATATAGCCACTCTGCCCGTAGTTCTCCTGGGTAGCCCCAGTACAGGGCTGAAGAAGTATGGAGAACCTCAGCTAGCCTTTTATACTTTGGGTGATTTTCACTCAAGGTAAAAGCCATTTCTTTATCAATTGCCAGTGCAGTCAGTATTATCTTTTCTTGCCCAGAAAACACATAAAGAACAAGTTTTCTTTTTATTCTAAAAATTTCCTGGTGAGGGGCACAAGTACATACGCAAGATTTCTAGGTCTACCTTATCTATAATAAGCTCTACAACTTTGAGTCCTACAGTAATGTTTTTATAATCTTGAGGCTGAACAAACAAAGCAAATAAAACTGCATGATCTCATCAGTCTTCCTTTATACTTGCAGACACGTTTCATTATTGCTATTTAAATATAAGTAGGTCAATGACTAAACACTTCACCTGCACCTGCCAGCAATGTGACTGCATAGGTCAGGCATGTTGAGAGGGCCAAGTTCCATTTTTAATTATGGTCCATATGGATGGGTATACATGTAGGACCACTTACTACCCTCAAATCACAGCCAAACTCCCACTGATGTCAGTGGGCAGGTTACACAAAGATTGAGGGGGAGGATAAAGCCTTTATGTAGTAACCAAACTTTTAGTTATTTACTCATTACCTTATTGTTGCATGAAAAATCACCCAGAAGCAAAATAAGCTCACATTTAGGATCACCATTATTTCTACTCTGTCTCTCTCTCCTCCCCCCTTTCGCTACTTCTTCCTTTTGTATCTCTCTGACTCCACATTTTTTCCCTCTGTATCTCCTTCCCTGCAGCAATTCTCCTCATCTGCTTGAAAGCCTCACTCTTCCCCTTCCCATGCAATCAAATTAATAGTAATGGAATAGTTCAGGGGCCTAATATTTATGGTGGGAATTTTCAAAGGCACAAAGGGTAGTTAGGTGCCCAGTTCCTATCTGTATCTTTGAAAGTCTCCTGTTTTTTCAATCACTAGAATTTAACCTTAACAACCCAATACAATTAAGGAAGAAGAGGGAGTTCACACAGCTCACATAGCCTGAAACAGTGGCTGCCTGCACACTCAGGAAAACACCACCACATCAATTACACTCATTTCACATTTGGATGTGTATTTTCACAACCATGATGGCCAGAGACTTTCATTTACAGTCAGAGACTGTAATGAAAGAGACCCAACCTAGATTGGATTTACAGAATGTGAATATGCCATACAGGCAGAGCTAGCCCAGCTGTCTAACCACACTGGTATAACTAGAGACAAATGGGTTTGAGCAATCTCTGTTGCTACTAAATTACAGGCTTTTGCAACCCTATCATGAGGTAGTTAGTGTAGCAGCTATTTGCCCTAGGTAAAAGAAACCTGTAAAAGTTTAGACAATGGTTCAAAAGACAAAAGGATAGGATATATGCATATTAGGCCTTCTGCTACTAATCTATTGCACACCCCCAACCACTGGAGAATCAAGTGCCTGCTGAAGAAGAGCTCTATATAAGCACAAAATCATGTCTCTTTCACCAACAGAAGTTAGTCTAATAAAAGATATTACCTCACCCATCTTGTCTCTCTGTTGTCAGTTAGGCATTAAAAGTCCTCCTCTATCCTCATTTAGCTTACTTGCTAAATTGTTGTCAGCCAATGGGGCCTCAGGTGATTGCTTCTCTCTAACACCAGTTGCAGCTGTAAAACCTTCTAGTTATATGTGGCAGGATTTTAACTGGTGATAGATGAACCTCCTATATACATACAGGGTTGCAAAACTATTGATTTTACAACCCCTTCTTAGCCACCGTTACCTGCAGGATTTAAACCAATTTTTTCTAAAGGACTTCAGATTTGGAGGGAACTTCCCCTTGCTTTAGTTTTGTATCATATATTAGAAATAGGCCACAGCAACCCCAAAGCTATGCTGATATGACTGGGTACTCTTTATGCAGTATATATATACTGTTTTCATCCCTAGCCAAACACCTTTGTATGCTCATTGCTCCTTTTCTCATTCTTTTTCTCATGTAGAATTTAACAGTTAAGACATTATTGCTGAACTTTTAAATCCAGAATATCAGAATGGGTTTAAAGTTAGGCAACAGGGTTTAATCACCCCTAACTTTAATTCCTTCCTTGCCAGGTGCTCTATATGTTTCATCCAGTCCCATCACAAGCCCATTCAGTATTTACATTTAAAAAAAAACTGATTTTCCACTCAGATTATGATATCCATACTCAGGACTGACTATTCATAGTGTGAGATACTATTCAGTAAGAATGCTTGTGGAGTAAGATACCACTCAATACAATCTGGCCTTCAGTGAGTTTAATTTAAACATATTACTTCTGAGGTAAGATTGTTGCATTATTTAAAACCACATATTTTTAAAAATGTTAAATATTTTCTTAAACACCCAGGTAAGGTTCAAAGCTTGTTTCCTTAGAAGATTTATAGGGGGTACTGTGACAGGTGTCACTATTTCTGCTGGTCGAATCATGCCCATAGCTGGCTACACCCTAATTGGAAGACCCAGGATTACAAGATAAGGAGAGTATTAAGGACTTCCTTTAAGCTTGTTGGAGATTCTGAAGTCAAGAGAATTATTCTACCTGCTATGAAGTATAATCTTTGAATGACCTAGTAAATTACAGGCTCTACATGAAAGACAAATGCCTTTTTTCCCTCTATCTATATGAAGGGAATAAGACTATATACTACAGGCAAGGAAAACCTACATTTACCTGGCACATTGGTGGAAATCTCTGAGAATGCTCAAGAGTTGAATTAATTTATCAGGGACCCAGAATGAGAGAACATCTCCATTAAGGAGTACCTTTCATCCAGTGCCACAAGGGCTTTTTCTTCCTATCATTGTCAATACAGCTGTGCAGCCATTTTGGGGAGAGTGGGGGAGGCAAGAAGGACTCAGTCTGATGTCCTGTTAGCTAGGGTTACCATATTTCAGCAAGCAAAAAAGAGGACGGGAGGAGCCCCGCCCCTGTCCCGCCCCTGCCCCGCCCACTTCCTGCCCCCCTCAGAACTCCCAACCCTCCCCCCCGCTCCTTGTCCCCTGACTGCCCCCTCCTGGGACCCCTGCCCCTAACTGCCCCCCCCAAGACTTCACCCCCTACCTAAGCCTCCCTGCCTCTTGCCCCTGACTGCCCCCTCCTGAGACCCTCCCCCCATCCTAACTGGCCACCTAGGACCCTACCCCCTACCTGTGCCCTGACTGCTCCAACCCTTATCCACACCCCTACCCCCAGACAGACCCCTGGGACTCCCATGCCCCATCCAACCACTCCCCAACCCCTGACAGCCCCCCCAGAACTCCCGACCCATCTAAACCCCTCTGCTCCCTGTCCCATTGACTGCTCTGATCCCTCTCCCCACTCCTGCCCCCTGACAGCCCCCCCCAGAACTCCAACCCCCCCCCCTGCTCCTTGTCCCCTGACTGCCCCCTCCTGGGACCCCTGCCCCTAACTGCCCCCCAGGACTCCACCCCCTACCTAAGCCTCCCTGCCTCTTGTCCCCTAACTGCCCCCTCCTAAGACCCCCCCCAAACTACCCCCCAGGACCCTATCCCCTACCTGTACCCTGACTGCCCAAAACCTTATCCACACACCTCCCAGAAAGCCCCCCCAACTGCCGACCCCCCCCCGTCTCTTGACTGCCCCCTCCAGAATCTCCCTGCCCCTTCTCCGACCCCCTGGCTCCCTTGTCGTTGGCCTTCGGTTCGCCTAAAGTCTCTCTGGGAGCTTGCTCAGGAACTGTCTGAGCCGTTCTCCCGGCTCGCTGGGCAGCAGTGCGGGAGGAGCTCCAGACTGCCGGAGGCGAATGCAGGGAGGGAGGGAGTGAGCTATGCTGCAGGGGGAGGAGGGACTCTCTCTCGCTGTCGGAGCCACATGTAAGTGGCACCATCCGGCTGCCCTGTTAGCCGCATGTGCTCTGCATGGGGGGGGGGGGAAGTCCGGACATTAACAAATTCCCCTCAGACGCTATTTTTAGTTCAAAAATCCGGACATGTCCGGGGGAATCCGAACGAATGGTAACCCTACTGTTAGCTATTACGAAGCAGCAAGGATGAGGTATTAGCTTTCCCCTCAATAAGGTTTTTCCTATAATAAAACCACAAAAGTGGCCATTAGCTAGAATGAATCGGTTGAAGGAGGTTTTGTTGTAGGAAGTGGGACTAAGGCCCTCTAAAAGGAGATAAGAAAGCAAGAAAAAAAAACTTAGATATTGAGCAGGTAGGAGCTGAGGGCTGTGGTAATGGGAACTGAACTAAGTTGGTAAGCTTCCTAGCCAGGAGGGGTTGTGCAGAAGCCCATGTTCTGTTATGCAGAGACAGTTGGAGCTGGTCATTGAATAAGGTCTGTTTCAAGCACCTTGGACCCACAGTAATTCCTGAACACTACATGTTACCAGGAATAAATTGAAATTAAAGAAAATAACTTGAATGGAGCAGCTAAAAGCTCCAGCAGAGCAGAAACTCTCTGGAAATGTGGGAGACAACTGTAGGAGATTTAGTCAATGCTTCATTCTGTGCCTGTTAGCAATTGGTGCCAGTGAAAAATAAGCCAATTAGAAGGTAGCCTTATTTCTGAAAATAGCAGGTTCTAATGCACTTGATGTGCTTGACAGTTTGCAGGTAATTGAGGCAGAGGAGGCCAATATGAAACAATTGTGTTACAAAAATTTGAGAAGTACTGCACTCCAGGTACAAATGAAACATATGAGAGGTGTTTCAGAGTGGTAGCCATGTTAGTCTGTTTCAGCAAAAACAACGAGGAGTTTTGTGTCACCTTAAAGACTAATAAATTTATTAGAGCATAAGCTTTCATGAGCTATGATCGACTTCTTCAGATGTATGGAGAGGTGTTTCTACCTCAGGGTACAAAAAGAAAGTGAAACTATTGAAGAGTTTGTGAGTAAGCTAAGTCTGAAAAGCTAATTTTGGAAGGCTGAGTTAGGGTTGCCAATTTGGTAATATTTAAAAACCGGACATTCCAGCAGGAGTGCCAGAACCTCTCCTGGCCCGCCTCTTTCCCCTAAGGCCCCACCCCTGCTCTGCCTATTCCCCCCCAAAATCCCAGTCCTTGCCCCACCTCTTCCCCACAAGACCCTGCCCAATCCACTCCTCTTTCCCCTCTCCCCCTCTCACTCACTGCTTTTCCCCTCCCACCCCGGTCAGGAAGGACTTGCCTGTGGAGTCAGGGCTGGGAGCTGCAGCCGCCTTCACAGGTAGGAGGCAGCCCCGGCTGAGTAGGGGCTGGCATGTGTGATCACCTGGCACCTCCCTAGCCCAGAGTAACCGGACATTGGGTGTCCAGTCAATAGATCTGACCAGACACTGTCAGATCCCCTTTTCAACCAGACTTTCTGGTTGAAAACTGGGCACCTGGCCACCCTAGGCTGAGTCCCTATCAAGATATGTCTACACACCATTTTGGAGTAAGCGGAAGCAAGCCTCCTAGCTCAGGTCAACAGACTCAGGATAGTGGGGCTCATGCTAGCGCTCTGAAAAAACGTTGTATAGACAACACTTTGAAGTTGTTGTTTGGGCTCTGAACTCCATCCCCTTCCTTAAACTAGACTTAGATTTGGGATTCTAACTTCTGGCACATAGGATTTCTTTCACTGACATATCTTCCTTCTCTCTTCCCCTTCAAGCAGCTGCAGTGAAAGTGCCTGCCTGAAACTTGCCTTGTTTTGGTTATCAGTGGGTGGGGAAGAGAGACTGAAATCTTTATTTCAGGAAGTGGGTTTACCCCTCCTTCATTTTCAAAAGTACCACTGTGTTTCATTAGCAATAAACAATGTTGCAGGCAGGCAGAGTTGTATGGAAGAGATCTTTATTCAACATACATAAAGGCCATTGTTTGTTCAATAGAAGTCTGGCCACCAGTTTGATTGCATTCTATCCTGAGCTCCTACTGGAGTCTGTCACACCAAAGTAGGTTCTTTCTGAAACCCGAGCCTCTATCTTTGTTCCTGCTCATCATACAACAGACAACAGTGAGTGCTGCATGTAGTCTTAGACAAGGCTGGAAGTTGTGAAGAACGTTTAATTATAGTGCAGCTTTAATTATCTGAAGATCATGAGAGACACTGAATAAGTTTGGATAAATCCAGGGAATTTTCACTGTATTGCAATAAATAGATTTTGAGAGACATGATCCTTTTTTTGGATAAAAATAGTTATTTAAGGTTGCGATATAATCAAATTATCTTATCATTTAGTACATGTGTAGCTAGGCCTCTAAGTTAACATACATTAATTCTAAACCTTAGATAGCTGGCTGATAGCTAGTGGTACATGAATATAAAGAGAAAGTCATTGTCTGTAAGCACAATAATATTACTTATTTTTGAGTTTCCTACAGTATGCATGGAACCTTGCAGACCAAATACTGACACGAGTCCTGCCCCAAAGAGCATAGAAACTAAAACTTACCATGACTCAACAAGGGAGGGACCTAAACAGGAGAGAGAGAGAGAGAGAGAGAGAGAGAGGTGAAGAAAGACAATAGTGAGATACATATCTTGATGGTTCCTTGTTTTGTTACCTGTGCACCCTTTCATTTGTCATACACAGGATGACAGAAGTGAGATTTAAGGAGGGAGTTGAATGTGGTGAAGGGGATGGCATTCCAAGTGTAAGGGAAGCATGGAAAGTAGGCAAGGGAGATATAAGAGGATTCACTAGTGCAGCATTTCTCAAATGCAGCTACCAGGGGTTTTTCATGCAGCCATGACAGCCTCCTGGGCAGACATGGGGGGAGGGAGCAAAGCATTGACCCCTCCCACTCTTTCCCTGTTGCTCCTGGATATGCTGCCCTGCGCTGCCTCTGGAGACAGGTGGGGCACAAGCAGGAGCAAGGTGAATTCTCCACTCACCTTGGAGGGAGGGACGGTGGGGCTCAGGCTTCATCCCTGGGGTGGTTGGACACCCACCCTTAGCCCTGGCCATGCGGCAGCAGTGGGCTCTGACCTCTGGCCCTGGCAGTAGGCTCTCACCCCCAGCCCTGGCCACTCAGTGGCAGCAGGCTCTGACCGTTAGCCCCGCCTGTGTGCTCCAACCCCCAGCTCCGGCTGCACAGCAGTGGGGCTCATATCCACTTCCCCATCATCCCTGGTCCCCGCTGCCTCCCCTGGCCCCACATCCATCGCCCCTGCTCCTTCCCTCCCTCTCACCCACCCCGCATCCAGGGCTTAGTTTGTCCTGGGGCTTGTGGAGAAAAATTATATTAATAAACATGCAAATATTATTTTTCACAGCAGACTTATTAGCTAGCTAGGAGGCTGTGAAAAATGATTCTTGTATGTTTGTTAATATAATTTATCGCTTTTCACACCCGTCCAGCTAGCTACTAAATTTGCTGCAAAAAGTGTTATTAACAAACATACAAATACACCTCTACCTCAATATAACGCTGTCCTCGGGAGCCAAAAAAATCTTACCGTGTTATGGGTGAAACCGCGTTATATCGAACTTGCTTTGATCTACCGGAGTGCGCAGCCCCGCCCCCCGGAGCACTGCTTTACCACGTTATATCCGAATTCGTGTTATATCGGGTTGCGTTATATCGGGGTAGAGGTGTATTACTGTTCACAGCATTATTTTTATTATTGAGTCCACAAAAAAAAAAAAACCTTACAAAAATTAATTACAATTATTTGGATGGGTATATGTGCATATTTATTTATTTTTCCTAAAGTTAATTAAGTATTTTAGGAAAAAGTTTCAGTGCGGCCACCAGCAAAAGTTGGTGGCTGCATTCTGAGACCACCAAAAAATGTGTTGTGAGGACCCCTGCTCTACAGGGGTGTGCACTTTGTTGCTTCTGTAGGCTAAGTGCATTGCAGGGGGGCATGGATCAGCGTTCACATTGCACTCCCCATCAGTACCCGGCCTGGGCCGGGGAAGCTAATGATCCAACTAGCGGACCAAATTTGGTGATGAATTCTGGTCATGTGCCACCTGAGGCATGTTGCATATACGCTAAGAAGAAGCGCATTGCACGCATCAGGGGCTCGTTTCCCTCCATTCCCCTGCACAAGCTGCCTGTATGCCACTATCCCATCCCGCTCTATTTCAGGGACTCCCTGCAACCCCATTCCAGCCCTCATACTAGAGGCTTTATATGTCCTCCCTATACCTGTCTGCCACATGCCAGGGGCTTTGTGCCTGCCATGCCTCCAGCCTCTCTTTCCTCTCATACCATGATTTTCCATTCTTCCCCCATCAATGATTCTGTGTGACCCCTCATTCCTCCCCATACTCCCATTCCCCTCTTCCCCCAATGCCAGGAACTCTGTATGCCCCCCATTTCCCCTTCTGCCATATGCCAGGGGCTCTGTGTGCCTTCCTACTTCACTGCCTCTTCCATTTTCTTTTCTTTTTTGTTTGGGAGGGAGTCTCTCAGGGTGTCAGCATTTAAACTCTATTGAATGATGGGCAGAGCTGAGATGGGGTTGTTGTTATCCTGAAAGTTATTAATGGCTGTCATCCACCAATTCTTTGATATATAGACCATTACAGAGATGGCTGAAGCTGGTAGCATTGCCCATCAGATGTCCAGGGCTCTGTAATCTCCCCTTTTTCCGCTTTCTTTTTTATTTTCACTATAAGCAGTGGGGTTCTACTTATTGTTGCCTGGAACATTACCTGAAATTTTGGAATTGATTGGGTGTGGCACTCAAAAGTTATCATGTTACAGACAGAGAGTTGAGTTGAGTCTCAGTCATTGCTTTGCATGGTCAAAAAGGGGGTACTGAGGCTGAAATCAAATCAGTGGTAGGATAGGAGGAAACATGAAAGGAGACTAAGTCAGAAACATCTATATGCATCCGAAGAAGTGGGCTGTAGTCCACGAAAGCTTATGCTTTAATAAATTTGTTAGTCTCTAAGGTGCCACAAGTACTCCTGTTCTTTAAGTCAGAAACATTAGCAAGAGCTATGTAATATAAGCTTTTGAAGGCAAGGACAAGAAATTTTGAATTTGTTTAGTAGTTGAAGAAAGTGATGGGAGTCAAATTTCCCCTCTCCCCCAGCCAGTTGGAATAGGGAAATTATTTCCAGCAGAACTGAACTTGATTTTTCACATGGTATCAATGCATCAAACTTTAGTACAGGTTTTGAAAGCCTCAGCTAGAGGACTTGACCTACCAACAATACACCCATATAAACCATTAGAGAGAACACCAGTGAGGGCTAGTGGAAACAGCTGCAGAGCCATGGATGTTTCCCAGAGTTTTCCCAAGGAGCAGCAATGGTCGCAAGCAGATGAACTCTCTTTTTCTCTGGTTACACTGTTGGATTTGCTCTTATACAAACTTGTCATTAGTCCAACACATTTGTTGTGACATACATTAGGAAGTCTGTATCAAGGTTGTTTCTAGAATCTGAAATAATCAGCGTCAAGACTTAATTGGCTGGGTTCTGCTGACACCTAGTGCCAGGGCTAAAGTCTAGCAAAATGACACAAGATAAGATTTTGCCATTGTAATATCTTATGTCCCAAATGACTATCCATGTAGTAGTCTTGAACTATCCATGTTCTCTGTATGTATAAATATCTTCTTTCTGTGTGTTCCATTCTGTGCATCCGAAGAAGTGGGCTGGAGCCCACGAAAGCTTATGCTCAAATAAATTTGTTAGTCTCTAAGGTGCCACAAGTACTCCTGTTCTTTTTGTGGATACAGACTAACACGGCTGCTACTCTGAAACCTATCCATGCAATGCTTTGGAGTCAAATTAGTTATCATTACTCCACTTAAAGAGGTATATATTATCTATATTTTTTATGGAATTAATAGAAATAAAGGTCAAAAACTGTGATGGCTCCTGATGTACTTGCTGTTCTTTCATTAGTAAATTACTCCAGCATAGGAGTTCATTTTACAGGAGAACAGCAACACAATAAATGCAATTAATGTTATGGCTGGAAATAAAAAACCTATGAAAGGCTAATGTTGGAAAACCTTAGCCTTTTTGCACAGAGAGAAGAGAAGGCATGATCTGAGTACAAGGAGATAGAAATCCTTGAGTAGTAATTTTGGCTCTGATACTTATTCTCTGTGTGATATTGGACAAGTCACTTAACTTCTCTGCCTTGGATCCCCATTCCTCAACTGGAGATAAAATACCTAATTTCCTCACTGGGTGCTATGAGATGTAGTTGTAAAACACTTTGAAGGATCAAGAGCTAAGCGTTATTAATAATAAAATATTAATTTCAAAAATTAATATTAGTAAAGTTAGTGTTATCTTTAAAATGATGTTAAAATGTTAATTACTCCAAATGGGAACACGGTAACAAATAATAAATTGTATCAACTGCAAACAGAACACTGAGTTTGATTTAACTTTGGAATTTGCTGTAAACAGCTTAATGCAGAGCTTTCTGGAAACAACTCAAACTCAGTGGTAGGGAACTACTTCTTGCAGGCCTTCCATTTAGCCATTAAAATAGCATTCAGAACAAGAAATGTTTTGGACACATGATACTGAATCTTAATAGCCTTCCAGCAAGCAGGGAATTAATTTCCCCATGAAGCCCAAATCCAGCAATGAGCCCCGCAGAGGTTCACCCATATGGAACTCATTGCCATAGACATCACACTGGTACATTAGGTGCAAGGCAGAGCTGGGGACTGAAGAAGCCATCAGGCTCTCCCAAGGAACACTGGAAACTATTAAAACCCCAAAAAGAACAGGAGTACTTGTGGCACCTTAGATGAAGTGGGTTGTAGCCCTCGAAAGCTTATGCTCTAATAAATTTGTTAGTCTCTAAGGTGCCACAAGTACTCCTGTTCTTTTTGAGGATACAGACTAACACGGCTGCTACTCTGAAACCTGTCATTAAAACCCCACAATTCCTTGTGGTAGGGGAGTGTGTGAACTCTGAGAAGGCGGGATCATGTTACACTCATTTGTTATAGGGCAGAGGAATAAGCAAGGCAGGAGGGTTTCTGATTCCATGGAATCATTTAGCTTGCTGCAATCATTGTAATCTAATAAAATCAAGGATTAAACCCTTGAGGAGAAAACTTGAAGACCAAAACACTGTTTTTTGTTGTTGCTTAACTAGCTGATGCACCCCTCCATCTTACAATTAAACACAGCTGACATATGATTTTTTTATGTCTTAAGCAAAATTACAGAATCTCCACCTGACCCTTCCTTACAATTTCAAAGATAGTCACAATCCAGACATCTGTCCCACATGTGCTAGACATAGTAAGTATTCAGTGATCATTTTTATTATCATCCATTTGAATTCTTGACCCACTCCTCCTAACTGGATATTGGTGAAGACAAAATAACTGAAGGCCAGAATATAAATGAGGAGATATTTAGACAAATGGAAGTGTTATATAGAGTTAACTAAATCTTTAACAACTGCTGAGATCATAGATGCCGACTCTGTGGGTGCTCCAGGACTGGAGCACCCACGGGGAAAAATTGGTAGGTGCTCAGCACCCACCTCCAGCTTCCCGCCCAGCTCACCTCTGCCTCCGCCTCTTCCCCTGAGCGCACTTCCCCCCCCCACCCTCCCAGCACTCGCTCCACGAAACAGCCGTTTTGCATGGCTGGGAGGGAGGGGGGAGAAGGAAGAAGGCGGCACGCTCGGGGGAAGAGGCGGGGGTGGGGTGGGGATTTGGGGAAGGGGTCCAATAGGGGCAGGGAGGGGGCGGAGTTGGGGACTTTGGGGAAGGGATTGGAATGGGAGTGGGGCAGGGGTGGGGAAAGGGTGGAGTCGGGGTAGGGCTGGGGGTGGGGGGCGCGAGCACCCACCGGCGCCGGGGAAAGTTGGTGCCTATGACTGAGATCGCTGATTCTGTGTCCAGTATGAACACACAAATCCACCTGAGAATGGGTGTGCCAGTGATTCAAGCTATTTTATTTTTAGGAGTTAATCTCACAGTATATTGACAATGCACCAGTCCTTCAATCTGCATGTAAGAGAGCAGTATGGATGCTAGATAACATTTGCTGTGAATATTTACTGAGATTTTTATACATGATCAATCTACACATTCCAAATCCATAATGCATATACTCTGATTTTAAAAAGTAACTGTCAAGATTTATAGCCCTAAAAAGTTATTTACCTTGACATTTGTACCATGCTGGAAACCCTGAGGGGTCCCTATTATCAATTGCTTTTTTTTTTAAAGTGCCTTTCACAAACCTCACGGATTTTTCAGGATTAAAAACTGTGGCCTTAACCTTGCAAAGAGATCTCAAATAGACCTTATGTCCATTCTAGTAGCTGAAAGCCGGTGCTGTGTCATGGGTGTAATTCATACAGTCATGTGTAAAAGAGCCAAAAATGGGAGGCTCTTAATTCCATGTGCTGTGTTGTAGTGAGCAATGTCCCTGTTTGTATGTGCTCCCCCACTTTGTGCACAGTGGCCCCATGTCTGGAGGCACAACATCTCTTTGTCCCCATGTAGCTGTTCCTCCCACCTTCTCTGATTCACTGTCACGTTACAACCGGCACAGACCCTTTGGGCCCCAGCAGTCTATCTGGTTCTCACAGGACCCAGTGATGACTGAATCTGGCGATGCTCTGAGCAAAGAGAGGTCTCAGCCATGTTGTAGCTGCTACCATCACTTCACACTGATTCAACGGACATTCTAGGCTTCAGAATGACACAGACAGAGCAGCAGTCCTGGGAGATTTGTGTGGATGGTGAAATAGGGGTGTTTGCTGCGATGAGGGGTTGTGTGTATTTTGGGTTGTTGTATACGCTGGTTGTATTGTATGGATTGTGTTGATTTGCAACTGAGGATGTTGTGCTAGAAGATTTGTGTTGATTTGTGGGGGTAGCAATTGTGCACTTGAATGGGGCAGTTGGGCCAAGTAATTTACCATCTGCGCTGTTGCCCTCATACAACCGATGAAATTATTACATGCAAATTAGCTGCAAAGTAAGGGTGGTGTTTTGTTACCTCTGATATTACAATAGTCTAGGACCTTTGGCATGACATCAGTACATGTCTTAGGGCACGTTTTTACTACCTGCCGGATTGGCGGGTAGTAATCGATCTATTGGGGATCGACTTATCGCGTCTAGTGAAGACGCGATAAAATCGATCCCTGATCGCTTTGCCGTCGACTCCGGAAATCCACCGCGGCAAGAGGCGGAAGCAGAGTTGACGGCGGAGCGGCAGCGGTCGACTTGCCGCCATCCTCATAGTCAGGTAAGTCGACCTAAAATACGCAACTTCAGCTACACTATTCACGTAGCTGAAGTTGCGTATCTTAGGTCGACCCCCTCCCACCCGGTAGTGTAGACCTAGCCTTAGTGTAGCTGTACACTGCATAGGTGTAACTTGTAAAGTCAAAACGGCTGAGAATGTAAAAATTGGACAGTAACAGACTGTGATGCCCAATGATGATTGAACCTGGTGATATTCTGAACAAAAAGTGCTCTCAACCATGCTTATAGCTGTTTCCATTGCTTCACACTGACTCTACAGGCATTTTAGGCTTAGAGTGATACAAAGAATGACATTCCTGGAATCTCATTGTATAGATAATTTTTATGGTGTTCAACTGAAGCCAGTGAAACTCCTTTGCAACTTTTGGCCTAAGGCATAAATGGCCCCAGAAGAGGGGGTAAATTAATACTTGCCGTGTTCTCCATCCATAGCCCTTCTCCGCTTTAAATACAGAGCTTATTCCTATTCTGAGCAGGAATAATATGTGGAGACAAGGGGATTGGAGGCTAGGGCTGCATGTGCACCAATATACAGACAGTTGCCTCCACAGCTGAAACCCTCTGAATAGGTTATTTTGGGGAGTCAGATTCGGTGTGTGAAATCACATCTACCCTGCCATTCCCCTTCCTGCATGTTATTTTTCTGACATGCACATATATCCCATATATTAGGCAATCAAAATTTGGCCCTTTATGTATACAGGGATCAGATCCATTGTCATCAAAATGCCACTGCCACTGGTGTGGAATGCAGCAGACATTATAGTGGCAATGATAGCACACACGGGTTTTGGAGAGGAACTGAAGAAAGAAATCTTATCCTTTGGTAACTATTGGAGAGGAAGAATTTGACCAAGATATTTGGGTTAACACTGCACCTCTTAAGAAAAGTGCTAGGTGATCTTTACTGAATGCAAGTGGTCAGGACTCAGGACCTTAGTATTAATTCAATGCCCCATGGCTGTATCAATGCAGATTTACGGCTGCCTACTGATGTCTTGTGTCCTTCCAGAATGTTGAATTCAGCTACAGTCCAATCCAAGAAAACCAAGAAATTAGGAATTAAGGTATATGCCACCCCTGCAATGCACAATAATAAACATACTTATTCATCATAATAAAGGCCCAAGCCAACTCCTATTAAAGTGAATGGCATTCTTTCCTAAAACCCTACACAACTAAATTAAAATGTGGAGGTTAATGGCATTACTGCATTGAGAGCACAATTCACATGAGTGCTCTGAAGAATATTTTAAAATTGCTGAAAACATGTATTGTTCAGGAGCTTGACTACAACTAGGGAAAAATATGAATTTTTTTTGCTTTTGTGCCATTGTGATGATTTTTTTTTTAACTTCTTATTAGCCCCTTAGTGCTGTGGGTTGATATAAGATCTGAATATTGATTAGTACTTACTGCTAGCATCTTTGGGCTAATAAGTTAATAAAAGAGCCCAAATAAGCTTTATAAATTAACTTTTTTAATGACAGGAAATGAATGCTTAATTAGTTCAGAATGGGCTAAAATGACATGGGAGCTATATATCATTTTGCACGTACATAGCCTTTCATCCACAGGTCTCAAAATACTTCTACAAATCTTAAAGGTGAACCATTTCTTATGGATAAGAACCATGGTGGATGGTGGAGTGGAGAGACACATTAATTACAAGAGCCGACATTGCACAGGGCTGGCAACTGCACCACATAACCAGGACCCCTGACTGGCTAACATATATGGTGTCTGTGGTAGATAAGACAATATTCGGGACAAAACCTTCTTGAATTAAGTTTAAGTATTTTAGGAGTTCATTATATTCAAAATGCAAATGTTGATATACTCTGGTGAGATTATGTAAAAACTTCCCTTAAGAGGTATGTGAATGCACCTGCTCCAGTTATGCAAGAACTTAGCCTTTTGAAGCTTTGCCCTGAGGGGGAACCTATTGTCTGGCTGATTAACTATTCAGAGTCTCTTCAAAGATCCAAACTGGATAATGGAGGGACTGACTCATTGATTCATGAGTGTGCTTGTTCTGAGTTGAAGCTGTGATGAAGTTGTGACAATGGGAAAAACCCTTTTGTGGGGTTTGAAGGCCTAAATGCTAACCAGGTCTCTGCCCAAGAGAGGTGACAGCTGAGGAGCTGGGAGCCCTGAGAATGGGTGCCCTACCTGGACCATAGAGGGGTAATCCAGGTACAGTTGCCCTGTACTGTGACAGTGCCATCGGTTGCAACCAATAGCCAGGGATATACATTGTTCCTTTACAAACCCCTGGTCAGAAGGGAGTAAGACAAGGGTTCCTATTCATAGACAAAAACAACAAGGAGTCCGGTGGCACCTTAAAGACTAACAGATTTATTTGGGCATAAGCTTTCGTGGGTAAAAAGCCCACTTCTTCAGATGCGCTTTTTACCCACGAAAGCTTATGCCCAAATAAATCTGTTAGTCTTTAAGGTGCCACCGGACTCCTCATTATTTTTGTGGGTACAGATTAACACGGCGACCCCTCTGATACTGTTCATAGACAGGTAATGCCAGGAGTCCCAAGACCTGACTAGGCATTCCTGGAGTGAATCATGGAGGGAGAATACAGGTGCAGTTGCCCTGAAACTGTGACAGGTATCCCCCTTGGTAATCTTCACATTTAAAACTGGAAAAGACAAAGTAATAGAAAATGTACAAAATTCTGCTCTGACTTCCTAAGGCAAATAGGCTAGGTGATTTCATTTCTATGAAATGTAGTTCAGATGTTGATAAAAGATAATGCATGCAGCTGACATTTAAATGATAAAGGCTTAGATGATTAATTCATAAGCAGGGTTTCTCGATGTGTGTTTTATCACAGTCTGTTAAAACCAAAATGGGACCGGAAAAAAACAAACCAAAAAAACCCAAAAACCTTGTAAAGCTGGCTTCAGTCCTGGTCCTTGCAAAACCTTGTAAAGCTGGCTTCAGTCCTGGTCCTTGCAAGTGCTAAGCTCTTCCAATTCCCACTGAAGTCAATTAGAACTGTAAGTGCTCATTACCTGTTGGGATCACATCCTAACTTTTAGATGTAAATTATCCCAGATGCAGAGGGAGGTGGAAACTCCCATTGTGAAATGATTCCTGTTATAACTTCCAACGTCTCAAAGCTCAAATATGGGACAAAGTAATCAGCACAAGAAGGAAGCTCAATTAATAATTAATACTTAACATTTATATAACTTGCTGCATTGATTCTCACAACAAATTAATTGAATTAATTATTCAATTAATTATTTAATGTTTGCACAGCACTTTATCCAGAAACTCCTGAGTTTTAGTCCTGGATCTAACACTAACTCACTGTGACTTCAGGAAGTCACTTAAACTCACCATGTAAATTGTAAAATGGGGATAATCGCAGATTAACAACATAGGATCCATTTCTTTAGTATAATATTCTCAGAGACAACGAGATATAGGATATGTTGGCCAGGAAGTACAAGAGCTATTAGTCACAGGACAAAGACCACAAGGAAGACCTCGAAAAAGGTGGTTCAAGACACTGAAGGGGGACATGAAGAAGGTAGGTATCATGTTGGGAGATGCACTTGAAAGGAACATTTGGAGATGAAGAAGAAGAGCCACCAACCCCAATTGATGGGACAAGGCAAAGAAGAATTATTCTCTATAAACTCTAGTCCACAATTTTACATTTCTGATGTAAATAATTTACAATAGTAAAAGTGAAATAACATTTTAAAGTGGTTCAGGTAAATTTGGGGCTAAGAATGATTTAATTCAGAGGCATGTTACCTGCCATAGATATGCAACTGTCATGTGATTTTGCAAAGTAACAACCAGCAGCTTTTACCAACAAGGCAAAGCTTCAATGAAATTAAGTAGAGTGCACTGAGGACAGTCGATGGGCCCAGTCTTGCAGCCCTAGCTCATGAGCAGTTCCATAGGTCTACTTATGAGATAGCGGGCGTATGTAATATGGGCACTTGCTAACTAGAAATTAGAATAAGACCATCATTTCACCTTTTACTGGGCACCAAAAACTGATGACTGCGGCCCTGGATTAGATTTGTGTCAGCAGCAAGGTGAGAAAGTTTGAATAGGTCTTTGACAATCACCTAAGCCATTCAGTTCTTTCTACTATGTGTTTTTGTTTTCAGCCTATATGCAGCAATGTAAATTATGGCCCCAATCTTGCAGTAAGACACAGGCAGACCTTTGTGCCCACGTGGAGCTTCAGGTGGGTGTATTTTGTTGCAGGATCTGGGCCACGGGCCTGATAAATTGACCACTGAAGAAAATGGGACCCCTTCCATTAATTTCAATGGGTACTTGATCAGCCCTATAGTTTGCACTGCAGGATATTAGCTGAAAAGGAAAGTACATAGTAGGAAGGACTGAATTAATTAAATCATGAATTCTCAACCTGGGCATCAGGACCATCTTCCTGTTCATAATGGCTAGGTGGAGGGGGATGCTGACATTTTTTTCTGTTGTAACATGGGGTTAGGGGAGTGAAAAGTTAAGAATTACTGGCTTAGACAGTTGGTAAAGGGCTATACAACTTCTTTTGAGTCATGAATTCAAATCCAGTCCAGAGCTATAGCAATCAATATATGGTGCCCTATGAAAAATGAATGAATTTGTTTCAGTCCAGTACCTAGTGAATAGGTGCCCACATGAGTTAAGGCTGCAGAATAAGGCCCATAGACATAGGGCTACAGGATTCAGCCCTACAATGATATATACACACAGGCAGATCTGTGCTGCTTCTCTGGAATTGTTTTAGTTCATGGAGGAGTTGTGATAACCCTCCCCGATGGAGTAGGACACCATCATACAGAAAACATTCATAAGTTCAATACAATGATCCCCAAAGATACTGCATGGGGTTGCAATATCTGTCACAATACCAAACTGGGTGAGTTAGAAGGAAATGAATCAAGTGGACCAGGGAGGGTCTGGGAAGAGAGAGAATGGTGGAGGCAATATTGTGGCCAAGTGCAGAGCAGGAGGAGAGGTGGACACTTTTGCTCCCTCATGACTAGAGTATGTAGCAGTCAGGGTTGGCAATTTCCTGGGAAAAACTAGTTTAGGACAGGGCACTGGTAAATACTAGCTTAAACCCAGTTTAAACTGGGAAAAATAATTGCATCAGTGTCCAGCAAGTATAGAACAATTTTTTTTTTCCAATTTTGGATACTTTCCATTCCGAACTGAGGAATAGGCTGGGTCTGTCCACTACATCCAAGTAGGTTTTCTGCTACAGACTGCTGCATGGCCAAATGGACTTGGACTAGTAGTCTGAAACTCTGCATGCTTCTGATTCATTAATGCTTCAAGCCTACAATGCTGCATTATTGTCATTTTCATAAATCAAATGTTTTTTACCTCTGTTTATATAATATTGAAAACTGAAATATGAGTCATGACATGGATAACTTCCTTGAGAAAATACCAAACCAAAATGTATAGACATTATGATATTCAGTACGATAATTACATATATTAGTATTATGCCCAAGCCAATTTTACTTTTTATTTGTACAAGCCTAAATTAACCTCTGAATCTAATCTTATGTAACCACAATTTGACTATGTAATTAAAACTAAGTGTAATGTGGTGTGTATTAATTAAACAGTTTTTAAAATAGAAAATGTCTTAAACTAGAACTAGCTAGTTGTTCCCAGGGCTGTAAAAACCATGATTTTACCTGGTAAAAATTACCTCAGGTAAATACCATGCCATCCCTGGCAGCAGTATCATGTACTAGCACCTCACTGGAACATTATCTTGTTCACCAAAATCTCAGCTTTCAGGTTTTGAAAAAACTAAGTATTTAGCTGTTTGTGAAGAAAACTTAAAAAATGTGAAGCAACGGTAACTCTTGCAGAGATGTCCACATGAATAAGCAGAGTCAATAACAATAGCTCAGAGAGGTGTGAACTGCCCCTTTCATCTTAGTGATGTTATTTCAGGTGTCCAGTGATGATAATTTAAATGCCAATACTATTACCTATGTCTCTCTGCGTTCTTACCTGAGAAATGAAAATCACAGATCTGCACAATTTACTGTGATATCTCATTTTGGTGCCACAAATAAGTGACAAATGGGAGATGCCGCCTTTTCTTTGTTAATCTCCCACCCTCCACTCGAGAAGGAGCCAAGCCCAAGGAGCCTAACATGACACTTGAATATGCTTGAAGGGAAGCCAAGCTCCAGGAGCCCAGTGGATCTCACAAAGCATGCACAATTGTATTTTGAATATTCACACAATCTACTGTGAGCAGTGTCTCATTCTGATGACTCATGGGATGGGGTGGGGCTGAGTTTGGAAGAGTATGGCCATCTTTCCCCCCTTTAATAGAAGTCCTGCCTGTGACGCCACATTTATCCTTTTGAAATACTGATTGTAGCTTTTACTAGCATCCAGAAAACTGCCCCAGCTCAAGCCTGCAGTGATTCTCATCTGCCGAACCAGTTCAGCTACCATCTGCCGCACCATGTCTAGATTGTGAGATGCCCTGTATAGATCCTGAGATGCTGGAAAATTCTTGGCCATTTCTCAGTCTAGCTCCTTTCTCAGTCTAGGTCCCTCTATCGCAACCTGTTCCCCTCCTTGCCTTGTCCCTCACCGAAGCATTGCATGGAGTCCCCATGATGCCCAGTGGCTTGCTGGGGCTTATAGAAGGACAAATACTGAAGATTCAGTACCCTCGCAAAGTGCAGCTCCTTTCTAATGTCTTCTCTCCTGCTCCACCTGTATGATTATTGCACCAGGCTTTATAACACTGGCCCTAAAGCGCCTTCATCTTCTCGTGGCCCAGCGGGCTGGGGCTCATCAGCCGCAGTCAGAGGCGGGCAAGGAGAGAGCCAGGCGTTCCTGGCCGCCGGCCGGCGACAAGGATCTGCACACTGGGAGCGCCAGTCCCCACCGCCTGTGCTGGGCTGGCTAAGACCAGGCTCTGAGTCACACTGGCCGACGGGCGTGTGTCATCTGAAGTGCAGCAGCTACCCTTCCCCAACCCAGTAAAAACGGGAAGCAAACAGGATACCGCAAAGCATTCTAGGAATTGTGTCCTCTTCCGTAAGCTTCCTCCCTTGCCGACCCGGTGACCAACACAAAAGACTACATCTCCCAGAAACCATTGGGAGCTAATCTCGCCTACCTCTCCTCTCTCCCGTACCCTTCCCAACGCATTGCATGAGGGTACTTGTAGTTCTGGAACTATCCAATCTCCTAGTCCCAACAGCCTGGCTCCTCTGCGGAGAAGACTACAATTCCCGGCTGGCTGAGCAGCGTCGCGCCTGCGCCGTCTGCGTGGAAGGCCGTTGCATTGCAGGCAACGGCCGGGGCAGTGAAGAAGCAGTAAGCGGTGGTGCCGCTGGCTTCCGCGTTCCGTGGGGGGCTTGGTGCGCCGCGGTTGGGGGAAGGGGCGGAATCCGTCGGGCTCCGGCCGTTACCCGGGGCGAGGGGATGAGCTTGTGAGGGGAGAGAAGCTAGGGGGGCAGACTGCCCACTGCGGAGCGATGTCCCAACCGCCGCCGCCTCCTCCTCCGCCTTCTCAGCAGCAGCAGCCGCCGCCGCCTGTCTCGAAAAAGCGGGACCGGCGCATCTTCTCCGGAACCTGCCCGGACCCCAGCTGCCAGGCGCGCCTGTTCTTCCCGGCCCACGGGCCGCTGAGCAGCGGCAGCATCGAGTGCACGGACTGCGGGCAGCGCCACGAGCAGCGGCAGCTGCTGGGGGTGGAGGAGGTGACGGACCCGGACCTGGTGCTGCACAACCTGCTGCGGAACGCGCTGCTGGGGGTGAGCGGCGGGGGGCCCCCTAGGAAGAACACGGAGCTGGTCAAAGTTATGGGCCTGTCCAACTACCACTGCAAGCTGCTTTCCCCCATCCTGGCCCGCTATGGCATGGACAAGCAAACGGGCAAGGCCAAGCTTCTCACTGAGATGAACCAGGGGGATATCTTTGACTGTGCTCTCCTGGGTGACCGCGCCTTCCTCATCGAGCCTGAGCATGTCGACACTATGGGCTATGGCAAGGACCGCTCCGGCAGCCTCCTCTACCTGCATGACACCCTGGAGGACATCAAGAAAGCCAACAATAGCCAGGACTGCCTGATCCCTGTCCACGTGGATGGTGATGGCCACTGCCTGGTCCATGCTGTCTCACGGGCACTGGTGGGCAGGGAGCTGTTCTGGCATGCGCTTCGGGAGAACCTGAAGAAGCACTTCAAGGAGAACCTGAGCCGCTACAAGGCTCTCTTCCATGATTTCATTGACGCAGTAGAGTGGGAGGACATAATCAATGAGTGTGACCCTTTGTTTGTCCCTCCAGAAGGTGTGCCATTGGGCCTGCGAAACATTCACATCTTTGGTTTGGCCAATGTGCTTCACCGGCCCATCATCTTGCTGGATTCCTTGAGTGGAATGCGCAGTTCTGGAGATTACTCGGCCACTTTCCTCCCTGGGCTGGTACCAGTAGAGAAATGCATGGGAAAAGATGGCATGTTGAACAAACCTATCTGTATTGCATGGAGTAGCTCTGGACGTAACCATTATATTCCTCTGGTTGGAATAAAAGGTGCTGCTTTACCGAAACTGCCTATGAAATTACTTCCTAAAGCTTGGGGAGTTCCTCAGGATCTCATCAAAAAGTACATCAAACTGGAGGAGGATGGTTGTGTGATTGGAGGAGATAGAAGTTTGCAAGACAAATACTTACTGAGGCTGGTTGCTGCAATGGAAGAGGTTTTCATGAATAAGCATGGTATTCATCCCAGTTTAGTAGCTGATGTACATCAGTATTTTTACAGAAGGACTGGTGTAATAGGAGTTCAGCCTGAAGATGTTACTGCAGCTGCCAAAAAAGCAGTCGTGGATAACCGCCTTCACAAGTGTCTAATCTGTGGTGCCCTTTCAGAGCTTCATGTTCCTCCAGAATGGCTGGCTCCCGGAGGGAAACTATATAACCTGGCCAAAAGTACCCATGGCCAGCTGAGGCCTGACAAAAATTACAGTTTCCCTCTGAACAGTTTGGTGTGCTCTTATAATTCTGTGAAGGATGTTCTGGTACCAGACTACAGTCTGAGTAGTTTGACTGCTTGTAACTGGTGTCATGGTACCTTGGTGCGTCGTGTCAGGGGAGATGGATCTGTTGTATATCTGGATGGGGACAGAACTAATACTAGATCCACTGGTGGCAAATGTGGCTGTGGATTCAAGCACTATTGGGATGGTAAAGAATATGACAATCTCCCTGAAGCCTTTCCTATTACTTTAGAATGGGGTGGAAGAGTGGTGAGAGAGACTGTATATTGGTTCCAGTATGAAAGTGATACAACTCTTAACAGTAATGTGTATGATGTTGCAATGAAACTTGTTACCAAACATTTTCCTGGTGAATTTGGTAGTGAGATTCTTGTTCAGAAAGTTGTCAATACAATATTACATCAGACTGCCAAAAAGAACCCTGATGATTATACTCCTGTAAATATTGATAGTGCTCATGTGCAAAGAGCTGATGATATACAACAAGGACAAGACTTAGATTCGCAACTTCCAACCAAAATTATTCTTACTGGACAGAAAATGAAAACTTTGCACAAGGAAGAGTTAAATATGAGTAAAACTGAAAGAACTATTCAACAGAACATTGCAGACCAGGCTTCTGTGATGCAGAAACGGAAAACTGAAAAATTAAAACAAGAACAAAAAGGGCAACCTAGGACTACTTCCCCTGCCGCTGTTCGTGATGGGCCATCATCTGCTCCTGCTACGCCTACAAAGACCCCTTATTCTCCAACTTCTACAAAAGAAAAGAAGATCCGAATAACAACAAATGATGGGCGACAGTCTATGCTTACATTGAAGTCCACAACCACATTCGTGGAGCTGCAGGAAAGTATAGCCAGAGAATTTAATATTCCTCCATACTTGCAATGTATTCGCTATGGCTTTCCTCCCAAAGAGCTTCTGCCACCCAAGGAAGGAATGGAAAACGAGCCAGTTCCCTTGCAGCATGGTGATAAAATAACTATAGAGATCTTCAAAGGTAAGGAAGAAGGTAGTCAGTCTACTTCAGCAACCTCAAGTCATGCTGTGAAACATGAAGATGTTGCAGTAACCAGTAAAATATCTTCCAAGGAGTTGCAAGAGCAAGTTGATAAAGAAATGTACTCACTGTGTCTTCTAGCAACATTAATGGGTAAGACTAACTTTAATTTGTATTTAATTTGTCTTGTGAGGTATCTCTAGTTCATACATTGTTTTTTTTAACACAATACAGAAAATACCTTCTACTCTGTGTCTTTGTGGAGCCCTCTCTGAGCTCATTCTGTTTTTCCCCCCCAGTCCCTTCTGAAGGTAAAATTTGGTGTATACATAAGTTACTCTTCCCATCCTCACCCAGACTTCAGAGGATGCAAGGATGGATGCAGGCTAAGGGGATCAGAAAATAATTAGACAGCTTTTGTTTAATTGGAAGTTTGGATGCTATCTAAACTCTTAATTTTGTACAGAGATAAAGCCTTACAGCTTGCCACTCAAAAGGTTACACTGGTCAGTGAAGTCAATGCAACATTGCACCTTGGCTAAGTTGGTGCAACTTTATATGTAGACTGAGACATAGTGAGGAACAGTAGTTGGGTATTGTAATTGGCTTAATGTAAGCAGAGGAGACGCAGTAGATACCAAAGAAAGAAGCTGAATATATTTGAGTCCCAAATTAACCAGTAAGTTGGAGAAGCTTCACTTGAAAACAATTGAAAAATGTGAATTTGAGGTATTCATAATGACAGAAGAAGGGACTCTTCACCGCTTCCTTTTTCTTGTCATTTCATTTTCATTTTTCCTACCTTGACTCAGATGACTCAGGCGTTTTTCAGTGCTTCTCTCACTTCCTGATGTCTAAACTTCTGGTGGCTGACAAGAGAGACTGTTTCTAGTACTGATAGGAAAAATAAAAACTTTCTTCTTTTTATTTCTGTTCTGCCTCCTCTTTTCCCATTGTCTCTGCTCTGTTTTTGTCCCAGTAATGTACCAGTGTGCTAAGCTGAAATGGCTTTATATTACTCAGTGCAACAATTCCTCTCACTTATTTCCAGGAATTACAGCGTTCACTGTAGTACATTAGCTGGACAAGCATACAGAGTAGTACTATTTAGAGTGTTTTGTTGGAATGGGCCTTCTCCTTTGCCTGGAATTAGTTTG
Organism: Trachemys scripta elegans; assembly: GCF_013100865.1. NCBI lineage: Eukaryota > Metazoa > Chordata > Testudines > Emydidae > Trachemys > Trachemys scripta. Next base: position 223,346,257 of record NC_048299.1, on the reverse strand, counting down.
GCTAACACAAAGTAAAACATAATATTTAAAAACAAAACAATTTCATAATCCCGAGAGTGCAGTGACAGAAGCTTACACCTTATTATTTTGCTTTCTTATGAGTCTGTCTACACCCAGATCTCTCCTGTATGATAGCATTTTGAACCACCAGCCAAGACATTAGCTTGGCATATGTGCTACAACCTCAAGGGCCCATTTTGGAATAGTCTAGGTTAAAAACTGCTTTCCTTTAAGATGGAGCTCTAAAATACTCACTCAGAATGTATAACAAGATCCCCAGAAAATACTCTTGAAAATGCAGTGATAACTGATACTCAAAAAAGCACTCTGGCATTCTACATTTGTTCCAATGACTTCTGTATCAAACTTGCTTTGTTTACAAGTAAATACACTGCTACCTCGATATAACGCGACCCGATATAACACTAATTTGGATATAACGCGGTAAAGTAGTGCTCCAGGGGGGCTGGGCTGCGCACTCCGGTGGATCAAAGCAAGTTCAATATAATGCGGTTTCACCTATAACGCGGTAAGATTTTTTGACTCCCGAGGATAGCGTTATATCGAGGTAGAGGTGTATTGTTAAATTCTGAATGCTGCAAGCTCAGCCTGGGATCAGAGACTCAAGTTATTCTTTGACTCTCACATCACTAGTTCAAGATTCTGCATTTGGAGCTTGGTTAACAGTTTTGTTGATGTACAAGCTAGAAAAAGAATCCAGCTCACTCTCTTGTGGCTGTATTCGCTTTTCAGGGTTAATAGAATAAATGGTAGCACACACTTGCTTTTTGTCTTAAAAGCAACAGCTATGACAGATTACACAGAACAAAGCCATTGAGTAAGATGCTAACATAGTCGCTCTTTTGATCAAAACCGTACTGTACTTTATTCTAATGACTTCTGGAGGGAATTTGTGCTGACAACTGGCTGCTTGCTACTGTATTACAGCTGTTTAGTTCCATTCATTAATTGAGCAGGCAGCTAAGACTTCAGACAATTTTATAAAAACAATTTTAATTTTTCACAGGAAAAGAATGTAATATTCTTGGGATGCAGAGGACTGGGAGCATTTCAGATGTGATGCTTTCAGCCATCATGCTATATGGGGCTATATAAGTGATAGTTTCTCAGTTGCCACCTAGCTACCGTGTTACAAATTCTGAAGCGTCTGTGCGCCTCTTTTTACAGAGTGAGAGAGGATAGCATAGTATTTGCTTTTGTCAATAAAATCCTGTAGACTTGAATTAGACGAGGTAGAGAGAGAAGAGACGTGTCTGAAAATTCTGTTTTACATTTTCATGCTTACAAGGAAAATCCATTTTGGAAAATCTGTTGCTTATCATTCTGGATGCTGGAAAACTTTTTTTCAACACTGGGGAAAACCATATCCAGGCTTTTTAATGGAAGAACACCAGTTCAGCCTATTTGAGTGACTAAAAGCTCTCTTTCTGGTGCAAGTATTTCTAGATCAACAAGTTAATTAAAGATCTTGACAAGTTCTCTCTGGAGCATTATGCTGTGTTCAACTAACTTCTAAATTGTGATGTTTTTTACAGAGCTTTAAACTGGATACTTTGCATTATTTTGTTTTTGGACTTTTGCTTTACATTTTATATCTGACCTGTGAAAAATTGGCTCTGGCTTTCTTCCCCGTTTTTGCCTGGCTCAAAATTTAGAAGCCCACACCATACACAGGAACTACTTTTTGTTCCCAAAGACCTACTCTAAACACAGAGTTGCACCGGTTTAACTAAAGGTATCTTTTTAAACCAATTTAGTTTAACCATTGCAAAAACCCTTTGTGGGCTCTCACAAGCCAGATTTAAATCTATTTAGATCGGTTTGGCTTGTGCTGGTAAATTAGCAGGTGTTGGATAAGCTGATATAACCAGGTTTAAACTGCTAAGTGTGTCAATATAGGGGCTTGCATTAGTTTAACTAAACTGGTTTTAAAACTGATTTCAGTTAAAACAAGGCAACTTCTTTGTGTAGCCAGGCCTAAGCTGAAAGCTCAGGTAGCTGACTTTTTTGTGTGTCCTCTCCTCCCAGTGCATGAACTGACTGTTGGGGTGTCATTGAAATATATATAAAATAAATATAGGTTAGGCTGTCTCATTCCTGTTGTTGAAAAAAAGCAGGTGCATATGCTTCCTGTGAATACAACACTGCCATTCTTGCAGCCATATCTGAAGTTGAAGTACAGAAGTCTGCTCTTAAGGAATCCATAACCACTGTGTAATCAGCATACTCCAACATATTACTAAGAGTATCATCTCTGATATGTGGACTCCTGAGGCAGTTTCTAAATCCTATTGCATGATCTGCCAGATTAATGGTCTGTTTCATTAAACCCATCTTCTGAGCATTGAAAAGAACCTAACCCAGCAACATAGGACAAATGTATAGACCCCAAAGGTAAGTTACAAATACTTGAATTGCAAACCGCATTATAGTACCACTAAAATAAATCTGTCCAGATGCAATGATACATTTTCTTCCTCTCATCTGAGATCTCTTCATTAAAGCATCACAACCCTTTCATATGTTTCTTCTAATGGCTGACACTATTATAGTGTGAGCTCTCTTCTCCATCCTTGTTCTTTCCTGATACATAGTCCTTCTTAATATTACATAAAAGAGCATATAAACTAAGAAACTCCTTTGCTGCAGTGCTTCAAAAATCCACTTGCTTGGGGCAACAGGAATCTTTCCTGGCTGAATGCCATTTAATTCAGCAAAATCAAAGCTTTTAGTTTAAAAAGTTTCTAGTTCTTAAGAGACTGTGGAAAGAAGAGAACCTTCCAAATATGAACAGAGTGTAAAATGATGCAGTACAATCTGTCTGAAGCCTTGTGCAGCTGTAATGCCTGCATTGCTGCTGGTCATAGTGCTCCCAAGCTGCAGCAGAGTCAAAATTATATTTCATTAGTTATCAATGTATTAGTTACTCAGAACCCTGTGGGCAACCATGATTTCAGCTTGCTGCTGCTTGGGAAAGCTCTGAGCAGCAGAGTGGTGCTCTGGATCCATAAAGGGTATGTCTACACTGCAATTTAACATCCGTGATTGGCCTGTGTCAGCTGACTTGGCCTCACAGGGCTAGGGCTAATGGGCTGTTTAATTGTGGTGTAGATGTTTGGGCCCAACTAGAGTCCAAGCTCTGTGTCCCATCTCCTCACAGGGTCCTAGAGCCTGGGCTCCAATCTGAGCCTGTATGTCTACACCACAATTAAACAGCCCCTTAGCCTGATCCCTGCGAGCCCAAGTCATCTGACATACGGGAGCCGCAGATGTTTATCTGTTAAAATTATTTAAAAAAAAAAAAATTGAATTCTGCCAAACCTAAATACAGTACAGAATGAACAGTGCACAAATGTTAGTCATTTTAAATTGCAGGAGGCATGGTAGCAAAAGTATTTTTCACCATGATTAGTAGCCTTGATCTCTAGATTAATTGATACTGATGTTAATTTTTGAAGCTCTGCCTTGCTGTAATTAATCAATAACTGTAAAAGTGTAAGATGGACTCTATGTGCTATAATTCAGAGGCATTATTCATACTTCTTGCAATTAGACTCTCTTCATACACAGTCTAGATATTTAAAAAAAGAAATAAAAAGATTGTTAAATTTAATATGAGCAGAATTGTTAGGACCACATCTTAAATAAATGGAAACAGAAGTTTTATTTCCTGGCAGTGTTGTGAACTCAGCAAGACTGTAGTGTGTAACAACTGGGAAGCAAAACTGATGAGAAAGAAAGTGAAACTATTAGGAGTTTTTTACTGACTAAGGTTAATATTCAAAAAATAAATGCAGCATATCATAAGGGTGAAAAGTACATTTAAAATGTTCTCTTTTTTTAATATGTTAAAGGGAACACTTAAATGTCATCATAATATGCCTTTGTATAAAGTGAAGAGCACCTATCTGAATTTAATTTTGCTTCTCTTTATAATGGTGCATTAGATTAAAAAAAAAACTAGCCTGTAGCTTAATGTTTGGGGATTTTCAAAGGCACCTATGAGAAATAAATTCAAATCCTTTCAATGTGATTTGGGTTCCTAACTCCCTTATTTTCCTTTAAAAATCCTAAGCTAAATGAAAATGAGTATCTATAAAGCAAGAATATTTACTGTATTTTTTTAGCTTTTCCAAGATTTGGGGTGCACTTAGAGAGGTGAGCAACCATCTGTGACAGGGGTGGGCAGACTTTTTGGCCCGAGGGCCACATCTGGGTATGGAAATTGTATGGTGGGCCATGAATACTCAAGTAATTGGGAGCTGGGGTGCAGTAGGGGGTGAGGGCTCCAGCTGGCGTGCGGGAGCAGGTGAGGGCTCCGGGATGGGGCCAGAAATGAGGAGTTCAGGGTGCGGGAGGGGGCTCCGGGCTGGGGCTACAGGCTCTGGGGTGGGGCTGGGGAGAGGGGTTGGGGGGGGAAGAAGGGTACTCTGGGCTGGGACCAAGGGGTTCAGAGGGTAGGAGTGGGGATCAGGGCTAGAGTAGGGGTTTGGGGTACAGGAGGGGGTCAGGGGTGCAGGCTACAGGTGGCGCTTACATCAAGCAGCTCCTGGAAGCAGCAGCATATCTCCCCTACGGCTCCTCTGTGCCCTGTCTGCAGGCGCCGCCCCTGCAGCTCCCATTGGCCACGGTTCTCGACAGGGGCAGCATGCGGAGCCACCTGGTTGCCCCTATGCATAGGAGCTGGAGGGGGGACATGTCGCTGCTTCCAGGAGGCGCGCGGAGCCACAGCACGCACAGAGCAGGGCAAAACCCTGGCTGGAGCGCCAGAGCGGGGCAAGCCCTGGACCCCACTCTCCAGCCAGTAGGAGCTCAAGGGCCAAATGAAAATGTCTGAAGGGCCGGATGTCGCCCCTGGGCCATAGTTTGCCCACCTCTGATCTATAAGATGGTTCCGTGGTCTTTATGATTAGTAAAAACCAGCCAAAGGGACTTTGGGCCCATTGAAAATCTCCATCAGTGCTTCACTTGAGATACTAGGGCAGGGGTCGTCAGCCTTTCAGAAGGGGTGTGCCAAGTCTTCATTTATTCACTCTAATTTAAGGTTTCACGTGCCAGTAATACATTTTAACGTTTTTAGAAGGTCTCTTTCTATAAGTCTATAATATATAACTAAAATATTGTTGTATGTAAAGTAAATAAGGTTTTTAAAATGTTTAAGAAGCTTCATTTAAAATTAATTTAAAATGCAGAGCCCCCCGGACCGGTGGCCAGGACCCGGGCAGCGTGAGTGCCACTGAAAATCAGCTTGCGTGCCGCCTTTGGCATGCGTGCCATAGGTTGCCTACCCCTGTACTAGGTATTTGCTGGCTTTGAACAGGTATTTAGAATCAAGAAACAGTCTTCTTGATTTGGAACCTCATCAACTACCAGCCCCTACTAAATATAAATATATATATTTAGTAGGGGCAGCTTTTTATAGATGCAATATAGCAAGACCTATAGTTAAGGTTGCATAAATATTTTTAATTGTAAATGGCATGTATGAGTTGCATATAACTTTCACCTGCCAGGATGAAATTTGCCAGTTCTGGTCTCAGCCAGAGGATGAACTCTGGAAAGTTTGTGCAAAAAACACCTTTCAGCCTTTGACTACAAAGAGTAGGGAAAATACACTTTTTTAAAGTGAGTTGTTTTTAAGAAGTGCAGTGGAATTTGTTGAAGTGTTAAATTGTTTGATTTCAAACCATCATAAAAGCCGATGGATAAGGAAGTATGGCATTAAAGCCATTTAATCTGGTCTGTTTTAGTTCATATACATTCTGCAACCTTATTGATTAAATTTTGGAACATTATCTTGGATTGTTGTCTTTAGAATATTATTATTATTATTTATTAATTTGTATTATCACAGCACCTAGAAGTCTCAGTCATGGACCGGGACCCCAATGTGCTAGGTGTTTTACAAACAGAACAGAAAGACACTCCCTACATCAAAGAGCTTACAGTGTCATAGTTCATGAGCATGGCAAAGCTGTGAGTTGTAAATACACCGCTACCTCAATATAACGTGACCTGATATAATATGAATTCAGATATAACGTGGTAAAGCAGTGCTCCGGGGGGGGACGGGGCTGCGCACTCCAGTGGATCAAAGCAAGTTCAATATAACACGGTTTCACCTATAATGCGGTAAGATTTTTTGGCTCCCGAGGACAGCGTTATATTGAGGCAGAGGTGTATCAGATCGTTTTTCTACTAGCTGCTAACATTTTGTTTGGATAACTTAAGGGCTTGTCTACACTGGCACTTTACAGCGCTACAACTTTCTTGCTCAGGGGTGTGAAAAACACCCCCCTGAGCGCTGCAAGTAAAGTGCCAGTGTAGACAGTGCACCAGCGCTGGGAGCTATTCCCCCTCGTGGAAGTGTGTGTGTGTTTTGTTTTGTTTTTTTCTCTCCCAGTGCTATATTGCGACTAAACAGCATTAAAGCGCTGCCAGTGAAAATGTGCCCTAAGACTTGCCTAGATTTGTGGAGCTTGCATTGCAGGAACTGTGAAATCTTATAATATAATTGCTTCTGAAAGAGTAGTGGCAACTTCTCTGATTGAAGTGATAGAAAGTATTTTTAAAACAAGTAGGGGAGAAAATATTTGAACAGAAGCAATAGTGCGTCATCCTATTTGTCGGTTGAGAGAACCAAGGTTTCTGCTCAACTCAATGGCATTTCTATCTATTTGTAACATGATAATTTTTGAACAGTGCATCTGATCAATTCCAGAATTTCAGGGAATGGTCTAGGCATCAGTTGTCAGACCCCAATTGATTTTTGTGAAAATCAGAAAAAGCAAAGGGTGGGTGTGGGTGTGGACACATTGAGCATTAGCTTCAACCCCCTCTGCAAGGGTCTATAGATCAAAGATCTGGTTGATGACAGGCATTAACAACTTCTAGCATAAAAACAACAAGGAGTCTGGTGGCACCTTAAAGACTAACAGATTTATTTGGGCATAAACTTTTGTGGGTAAAAAACCTCACTTCTTCAGATGCATGGAGTGAAAATTACAGATGCAGGCATTATATAATGACACATGAAGAGAAGGGAGTTACCTCACAAGTGGAGAACCAGTGTTGACAGGGCCATTTCGATCATGAAAGCTTATGCCCAAATAAATCTGTTAGTCTTTAAAGTGCCACCGGACTCCTTGTTTTTGTGGATACAGACTAATATGGCTACCTCCTGACACGTGACTTCTAGCATAACAATACCTCACCATCTCAACTCTGTCTCGCTTCCCAGTAGTTTTAAAATGCTGCCACCCTAAATGATTTTCTCTCCCAAACAGAAAGAAAAGAAATAAAAATGGGAGTGGAGGAGAAAGTGGGACTGGGAGAATGGGACATGCGTGGAGCCTCTGGCTTGGGGGAGGTGGCCTAATGGGTGACACATAGAACACCTGCCATGCGGTGAAGGAGGGAGCTCTTAGCATGGGTAGGTTGGGAGGGAATTGCAGGGAGTCCCTGAAATTAAGGGGGATGGGAGAGTAGCACGCATGGAGCTTGTGAACCAGGGTGGGGACATGGAGGAATGCAAGAAGCGCCTGGTGTGGGTAATGAGCTCAGCCTAAAGAAGCTATGAAGTGTGCTACTGTCTAGTTTACCTTACTTTGTTTTAGCTTGTATCCCCTGCTGACTGAAAAAGTACTGAAGGGTGATATTTTATGGCCTCTTTCATATATACTGTTTCCCCAAATAGCAGATACAGTTAACTTATTTCCTTGGTGCTATTTATTATTTGACATTGCTTCAGCTGACAAGATTTGATGGAGAGTTAAGACAGAGAAATACGTGGCTGTTTAGAACGCAAGATCTGCAGAAGGTGGCTCTTAGACTATTTTTTTTTCCTTTTTAAGTCTCTGAAAACTTTTCCATTTCACTTTTTTAGAATGAAAAAATCAATTGTCCAGTTTAAGTTTGTTTTTGGGCCAGAAGATTGGGTTCAAATTCCACTCCAGAATTTGTGCTGATACTAAATACTGATAGGCAGGGCTTTGGAGCAGAGCCCGGTGCTGGAGTGCGGAGCAGTGGAGCTGCTGGTTTTTGCCTGGAGCTGGGGCGGAGCCGGAGCACAGCTCCAAAGCCCTGTATAGGGCAGTAATAATGTCTATTGACCTAGTTGGTCACAGTACAATGTTAATTAAATCACTTCTCATTCCTGTGAGGCAGGTAAGTGGTTGGCATTTTTTTTATTTTGCAGATGGGAAATAGAAGCAGAGATATTAACTGACTTGCTGGGCTCCCTTCATAAATCATTGGCAGAGCTGGGACCAGAAGCCAGGGTTTCTGGGATTTCAGACCCTTACATGGTCCATGCTAAACTATGCTGCCTCTCTACAGTCCTAAGAGGTGCTGCACTGTTAAAGGTGGTATCCTTTGAATGAGATATAAAATCATGCCACCTGAGTTAGGAGATGGCTGGACAACAGGGTTAATGTTTCCTTTCTATTTGTGTTCTTAAGTGTAAAGAGTACTTGTGTCTGGACTGTTGGTAACATTTTTCAAAAGGTCCTAAGTTACTTTGGGTGCTAAGTCCTATCATCTTTCAATAAGTCTTAAGTTCCTAAATCCCTTATTTCAGGTTTCAGAGTAGCAGCCGTGTTAGTCTATATCCGCAAAAAGAACAGGAGTACTTGTGGCACCTTAGAGACTAACAAATTTATTAGAGCATAAGTTTTCGTGGCTACTGCCCACGAAAGCTTATGCTCTAATACATTTGTTAGTCTCTAAGGTGCCACAAGTACTCCTGTTCTTTTTGCTAAATCCCTTAGACACTCTTGATAGTGCTTAATTTGTAATGAAAAAGGTGCCAGGGCTCAAGCAATTTTTTTACATTCATAACTGATGCAGCAAGTCCAGAAGTCCCGGGGCTATGAACTGCCAAGCCTAGAGGTATTGGAGCTCAGCCCTGGTAAGCCCTGGCATAAATTAAACAGTGACTATTGAAAATTTTACCCTGTGTCATTAAATATGACTGCTTGCTTCTAACTATTACTCTATTTTTTGTCTTACAGGAGAAGATGTTTGGTCATATGCAAAGGGGCTTCCTCACTTGTTTCAGCAGGGTGGGGTGTTCTACAGCATAATGAAGAAAACTACCGGTACAGTTTGTTTCTAACTTTGAGGTTAAAATTATTAAAATCTTGGTGTGTATCTTCTCAAATCATTAAGAATGAGAAAATTGATACTTAGGTATTTGCACCTCAAGCATCCTAAATTTGTATTTTTTAATATAGTCAAGATCTTAAGCTGCACTGCCATAACACATTCTCTCAATTTAATAATGCCATACCAACTTCTAATGCTCCCTCATTTCTTAGAATAAATTAAATGGAAAAAATTAGTAAAGTACCAAAAGATGGGGACAATGCAGTAAAAAGCATGCTATTTGAGAAAACAACATTTTAAACAACATGTTTAGGTTAAAATTATTTAAATCTGTAGGACTTCACGCATCAAACATTTAGATCTGTGACTGCTGAACCATGGAAACCTCAGACCCTAGGCTTGGAACTTGCATGTGTAGATGCTGATTGTGTCCAAAAAAACCAAGGTTTAGCAAGAGTCTTTTCGTTTGCTTGGTTTTTAAAACACAATTAAAATGCACCAGGTACATATTCACTTTCTTTCACTAACTGCAATCATATAAACTGAACCAACCGATAGTTGTTTTTCATGGTAGCTTGAATAAATGCCTCTATTTCTTGAAATACTACTCTCTAACTTTTTAGAGTAAGGGTTCTCAACATTTGGATTGTGATTCACAAAGGGGGTTACCAACAGTTGTCTGTGGGATTACAAACTGGCTTCAGTTCTTGTTAGTCATGTGGAGCAGATTTGCTTAGTCACTTGAAATCAATCTTTCTCAGTCATGGAAACAACCCTTCTGAATTTCTCCAAGAAACTTTCTCCTTAAAAATGGCATGGCACTTGGCAGGATTCTGAAATTCTTACATCTTACAGGGGGAACCGGCTAAAAGTGGCTAAGTGTTAAGAGTCTGAAAATCCCATAGAATCTGGAGTAAATCACACCTCCATTGTGACCACCCATTCTTCCCTCTCAAAGTACTGATTCACTGCAACGTTAGCACTTCAGAGTCTGCAGTTGCATTTTATACTGCTTCTTAGGTTGCAGAAGAAACCAGCAGTGAAGAGGCAAACCCTACCAGTGATGGCCAATAGAACACTGTTTTTGGCCTTTTCTGTAACTTCCCTACATTCTTACTAATAGAATAGAATGTGCTCAGATGCCACAGTGATGGGCACAACGTAGGAACCTAAAGATAGTTTACATGACTAAATAATATTTATTTTAAAACTTAATCTGGGTATAATAAAGTAATTATGTATGGGATACTTTCTAATAGCAACAAAGAGTCCTGTGGCACCTTATAAACTATAAGGTGCCACAGGACTCTTTGTTGCTTTTTACAGATCCAGACTAACACTGCTACCCCTCTGATACTTTCCAATAGCAGTAAGCCTGGTAATTGTGTAAAATATTTTGAGGTTATGAAGGTTGGTGGCTGGTTCCAAGTAAAATTACACAGTCATGAAGGGAAGTTACCCAGAGTTAAGTTTCAATTCTAAAATTGTCTTGGTACAGCTATGTATAGGGCCCTACCAAATTCATGGGCTATTTTGGTCAATTTCACGGTCATAGGATTTTAAAAATTGCAAATTTAATGATTTCAGCTATTTAAATCTGAAATTTCACGGTATTGTAATTGTAGGGGTCCTGACCCAAAAAGGAGTTTGGGGGAGCGGGGGACGAGGTTACTATGGGGGGGCTTGCAGTACTGCTACCTTTACTTCTGTACTGCTGCTGGCGGTGCCACTGCCTTCAGAGCTGGGCATCTGGAGAGCGGTGACTGTTGGCTGGGAGCCCAGCACTGAAGGCAGAGCCAGCAGCAGCACAGAAGTAAGGATGGCATGGTATGGTATTGCCATCCTTACTTCTATGCTGCTGCCTGCAGAGCTGGGCCATTGTCGGCAGCCGCCACTCTCCGGCTGTCCAGCTCTGAAGGCTGCAGCGCAGAAGTAAGGGTGGCATGGTATGGTATTCTCACCCTTATTTTGGTGCTGCTGCTGGCAGGGCGCTGCCTTCAGAGCTGGGTGCCCGGCTCTGAAGGCAGCGCAGAAGTAAGGGTGGCAATACTGTGATGCCCCTAAAATAACCTTGTGATTTCCCCCTGCAACCCCCTTTTGGGTCAGGCCCCCCAATTTGAGAAAAAACTGGTGTTTCCTCATGAAATCTGTATAGTATAGGGTAAAAGCACACAAAAGACCAGATTTCATCGTCTGTGATGTGTTTTTCATGGCCACGAATTTGGTAGCGCCCTAGCTATGTATCTCCAGTTAAGCTTCCTGAGCTGCATAAATAAGGAAAATAGTTTCTGTATGTTAGCTGCTCTTCTTTGCTGAATGCAAGATAACTGGGTTTAAGTGCCATGGTTTTCATAACTTTGCATGGCATGAGGCTGCAGACTGAGGAAATAGTGACTTTTTTTTCATATATAAAGGCTTTCAAAGTTCTGTTCTTCATGCTCTAAAATGCATAGGTGATATTGTTAGTTCGTTTCCATATATGACGTGGATGTTCTTGTATTGTTGGAAAATGCCAATAATCTGATGTGTTAAAGACCAAAGCAAGAATATAAATTTGTTCTATATTCTTCAGAAACTAATTTTAGAATCTGAGAAAACAGTTGTCTACAAGTGAAATAATGTTTCCTTTTGAGAAGTTATGCTATTAATAGTACCTGATTCTCTTTAAGTTCCTTCTTTGAAATATTAGGCTTTTCTTACCCAAGTCTTTGCACTCACAGTACAACTTAGTTCTTGTGGTGTCATCTACAGTGTAGCACTCACTCTTCTGCTTTCTCACCACTTGATTTATTTCTAGATTCTGTTTTACCAATCTCAGCTAAACTCTTGATTCTGGCTTGAAACAGCTGTACCACATCAATCATCTCTTCATTGTATGTTAAATACACTTTTATCATAGTGTATAGAAAAGTGTTTTTGCTTTGAGACAGCCCTGCAACAATGAGCATGATTTATGATTAATAAAGACTACACAACTCATCCTATTCTCTTCTACAGAAATCTGTAAAGTTCATTAATACTTCAGTGATATTTCATACCCATTATTTTCAACTTAATTCTTAATCTTGGCACCAACAACTTGTAGACAAGTATCTTATGACAATCTGTTTCTTTCTGGTTTTCCATCTTTCTGCATGCTTAATCTATGCTGTGGAGAATGGTATATTGTGTGTAGCTAGTGAATTTGTTCTAACAATGGCTGATGGAGAGGACATTTCGGGGCAATTATAGAATCACAGAATCGTAGGACTGCAAGGTACCTCAAGAGGTCTAGTCCAGTCCCCTGCACTCATGGCAGGACTAAGTATTATCTAGACCATCCCTGACAGGTGTTTGTCTAACCTGCTCTTAAAAATCTCCAATGACGGAGATTCCACAACTTCCCTAGGCAATTTATTCCACCTTAGAAAAAGCTTCCTGTCAGGGTGGTTAATGTCCAACCTGCACCACCCTTGCTGCAATTTAAGTCCATTGCTTCTTGTCCTATCCTCAGAGGTTAAGGAGAACAATTTTTCTCCCTCTTCCTTGTAACAACCTTTGACGTACTTGAAAACTGTTATCATGTCCACTATCTGTCTTCTCTTCTCCAGACTAAACACACACAATTTTTTCAATCTTCCCTCATAGGTCATGTTTTCTAGACCTGTAATCATTTTTGTTGCTCTTCTCTGGACTTTCTCCAATTTGTTCACATCTTTCCTGAAATGTGGCACCCAGAGCTGGACACAATACTCCAGTTGAGGCCAAATCAGTGCAGCATAGAGCAGAAGAATTACTCCTTGTTTGCTTTTTTTGGAACAGTGTTGCACTATTGACTCATATTTAGATTGTGATCCACTATGACCCCTAGATTTCTTTTTGCAGTACTCCTTCCTATGCAGTCATTTCCCATTTTGTATGTGTGCAACTAATTGTTCCTTCCTCAGTGGAGTGTTTTGCATTTGTCCTTATTGAATTTTATCCTATTTACTTCAGATCATTTTCCAGTTTATCCAGATCATTTTGAATTTTAATCCTATTCTCCAAAGCACTTGCAACCCCTCCAAGCTTGGTATCATCTGCAAACTTTATAAGTGTACTCTCTGACGTTATCTAAATCATTGATGAAAATATTGAACAGAATCAGACCCAGAAATGATCCCTGCGAGACTCCACTTGATATGCCCTTCCAGCTTGTCTGTGAACCACTGATAACTACTCTCTGGGAATGGTTTTCCAACCAGTTATGCACCTACCAATGCTTAATTTGTAATGAAAGAAGTGCCGGGACTCAAGCAGTTCTTTTACATTCATAACTGACGTGCCAAGCCCATTGGTGGTGGGGCTATGAACTGGCAAGCCTAGAAGTGCCAGGGCTCAGTCCTGGCAAGCCCTGGCACAAATTAAGCACTGGCACCCATCTTCCAGTATCTCCATATAGGTTGTATTTCCATTGTTCATTTATGAGAAGGTCATGTGAGACCGTATTAAAAGACTTTCTAAAGTCAAGATATACCATATCTACCACTTTGCTCCTATCCACGAGGCTTGTTACCCTGTCAAAGAAAGCTATTAGGTTGGTTTGACTCTATTTGTTCTTGACAAATCCATGCTGACTGTTACTTATCTTGTTATCTTTTAGGTGTTTTCAAATTGATTGCTTAATTATTAGTTCCATTATGTTTCTGGGTACTGAAGTTAAGCTGAATTGTCTGTAATTTCCCGGGTTGTCTTTATTCTCCTTTTTATATTTGGCACTGTATTTGCCCTTTTCCAGTCCTCTGGAATTTTTCTGGTTTTCCATGACTTTTCAGAGATAATGGCTGATGGCTCAGATATCTCCTCAGTCAGCTCCTTGAGTATTCTAGGACGTATTTCATCAGGCCCTAGTGACCTGAAGATATCTAACTTGTCTAAGTAATTTTTAACTTGTTCTTTCCTTATTTTAACCTCTGATCCTATCTCATTTTCACCGGCATTCACTATGTTAGACGTCCAATCACTACTAACCTTTTTGGTGAAAACTGAAACAAAAAAGTCATGTAGCATTTCAGCCATTTCCACAGTTCCTGATATTGTTGTTCCTCCCTCATTAATAACCACTTGGAATTGAGGGCCTGCGTTAAAGGCAAACACCAGCTGGTGATTAACTGACAGGAAATGCCTGACCCAGAAGTCACTATTGCCAACTAAGCAAATATGAAAAGAAAGTGAGGGGAGAGACACCTTTTGTATTTGAATGTTGCTGCATTGCCATGAATTATTTTTCCAGTATTAGTGTCTAAAACGGTAGGCAAATAGGATAAGTATCAACATTATATTACAAATAATGCTTTGAAGTGGTATGGATATTTTAAATTGCTATGGTCATGTAACTAGTAATACACAGTGAAGGAACTTACTCCTTTGTGCAAGCTAGGGAAGTTAAAGCTGTAATTTTTGTATCATCAGTTCAAATGAGAAACAGGAGTGCACGTATTTTTAAGTTCTGTAAGTGATAGTAATACAAAATCAAGTTTTATAGTGGAGTATAGATACGGTTAATCTCTCAGATCCTGTCCATGGCCTTCAAACCGCAGGACCACTTATTCAGAGTAAATAGTTTGCTATGGAAACGTTCTTAAGACTAAATGAAAGTTGCAGAACCAGTGAAGAAAGAACTTCAGCATATGAGCTGTTTCTCGAACTGCATAGCTCCATATTTTATCAGGCTTACCTCTGGAACAATCCTGTCATCAAGAAATGAGTGTAATGTCTCTGGGTCCATATACACTCCAGATGAGTGATCTTCAGTGAGTTAGGGAAGAACCCATTCAAATTGAGAGATTTGGGGAAATATCATGAGCATGTGCGTTAGAGGCCTCTTATTTTAATCTCAAGAACCTGACACTATTGGTGTGAGTGTGTGCGCGTATATAAATCCAGGTGTGTTAAGTCTGACTGCATTGTAGGTAAGACAGAGATGTTTAATTCCTGAAGCCCTTAGAGGCCACTGAGGAGGGTAGCAATTTGAGGCCAAATTCTGCTCTTGGGTATATGTGAAGGTGTGTATCTCCCACTGGCATCATGGGAGCTATGTGCATGTAATTTTTTTGAAGACCGAATTTGGCCTGCCATCTCTGCAGCTGCAGGTCTCTGGACCAGTAGCAGTGGAGGATATTTTCAGCCAAATAGGCCCTTATATTGACTGACTTGATATGTAATAAGTGATCAACTTTTTATACTTGTCGTCTTTTCCGTGTTCAATGTTAAACAATGAATTTAACATATTTAAAATTATTTTAGTGCCTTTTTTGTTGATGCTCCCAAAATACTTGCTTGACTTAATTCTGTTTGACATAAAGAAATTGTGTGGTTTTTTTTGTATTTTTCGACCTTGAATAATTTCTACCTTTTTTCCTCAAGAATTGCAAGAGAATATAAAGAAAATGCCACAAATATGCCAATTTTTGCCGCTTTTCTATATTGTAAATTTTGTAGGTCTATTACAAGAACTGCAGTGAACAGAATTGGCTCAGGCAGTGCTGCAAAGTCTTCGTTGACGGATGGTCCCTAAGCAACAGGGCACCACCACCACTAAAATGCTGTCTTGCTTACAGTCCAGCACTGCATGTAACACAGAATAGCTCATGCAAGAATGTTCTGTGGTGACAACTAGAACATTCTGAGAAGTTGGGATATATCCCCTTCTTCCACACAGCAGCTTGGAAGCTCAATCAAAATGACTGCATGGCACTCCAACCTTGCTTGAACCAGCCCTGGCAGGAACACTGCAGAATCAGATGGGCAATGGAGCAGTAGATCACCAAACATAGTTTTATAACACAAATCATGTTTCTTTAATAACAAAAAAACTAAAACCCACACACAACTTTGTAGGCTCACTGCATGTAGTGGACTGAGACATCATTCTGTGACTCAGACATTTCTCTTTTTGAGAAGAAGATATTTAACAATTAAAATCCATATTCTTGAGGCCTAAATGCTGTCGGGAACACAGCTTACTAAAATCCTCCCAAAAACCCAGTAATATAGAAACCTTCCTGATAGCACACACTCCCTGCCCTCCTACTTCTAGTGACTGAGGGTATGTCTACAATGCAGTTAAAAACCTGCAGCTGGTCTGTGCCAGCTGATCTGAGCTAAGCGGTTGTTTAATTGCGGTATAGATATTCTGGCTCAGGCTAGAGCCTGAGCTGTAGGACTCTGCAAGGTGGGAGAGTCCCAGAGCTCAGGCAACTGCCTGAGCCAGAATGTCTACACTGCAATTAAACAGCTTCTTAGTCTGAGCCCCGTGAGCCCGAGTCATCTGGCACAGGTCAACTGCGGGTGTCTAACTGCAGTATAGACATACCCCTGTCAGTTGCTAGACTTGTATATCTACTACAGGTCTCTGACTGGAAAAAATTGACTACATTTTTTGACATTTTACCTCTGTCTGGCCTCAGTTTATAGTTAATTTTATTTCAAATTGCTGCCTCCTTGTAATACTCATCTGGAAATGTGTCATGTTCTTGTGGGCTCATGCCATTCTATATTGAACACTTGCATGTTTTAGTCCACTGGTTCTCAACCTTTTTTGGACCAGGACCCGTTTGTAAACATTGATG
This sequence comes from Trachemys scripta elegans, assembly GCF_013100865.1. NCBI lineage: Eukaryota > Metazoa > Chordata > Testudines > Emydidae > Trachemys > Trachemys scripta. Next base: position 223,329,542 of record NC_048299.1, on the reverse strand, counting down.
GCCAATACTGACCCAGTAAATAGCTTAAGTAGAAAACACAAGTATTTTGGCCACAAAATACTTATTACCCACTACATGTAATAACAGCAATAGAAATAATAAGTTAAAGCTGCTGCCAGCAGAAGCGCAGAAGTAAAGGTGGCAATACCATACCACCCAGCCAGCAGCTGCTGCTTTCCATCTGCCCAGCTCTGAAGGCAGCACCACCACCAGCAGAAGGAAGGGTGGCAATACCATTGGTATGCACAGTGTTAACATACGGTAAAGCACAAGTGTCATCTATTTAAAAAAAAAAAAGTAAAAAGTATCCAAATATGATCTATTTTTAAAATTTGTTTGCAACCCTTTCATATGTTCTTGTGACCCATTTTTGGGTCATGGCCCATGGGTTGAGAAACACTGTTTTAGACTATCCCCAATTCAACACTGCCTTACTAGTTATTTAATGTTAACTTAATATAAACCAAAAGCAGTGTTAGGATCCTGTAGATGCTCTTATGAAACTGGCTGCTTTAACCTAAGCTGTGCTGCCTCTACACATAAGACACTAGAACAATTTAAGGAAAACTGGATCTCTTCAAAATCGCTAGAATTTCAGAAAATGATTGTATGCTGTGATCTGTATAACTCTCTTCCTTGCCCTGTGAAGATGGTCTTCTGATACTTGAGGATTCTCCCTTTATTTGCCTATCTTTTATTCATCCCTGTGTTGTGGTAACTTGCTCCAGCTAATATGACTCTCTCAATCTTTGTTTAGTGATGACAATGCGATCAGTGCTGTCTGATTTATAAAGACAGAAAATCTGTGCTCCAAAGAGTTTACAATCAGAGAGAGTACTAAAAGACCCTGGATCAAATTTTTAAAAGCATCTAAGTCCCATTTTCAAAAGTGATTTAGGCATGTAGGAGGAGCCTATGTCATATTGACTTTCATTGAATTTTAGGATCCTTAGTCACTTAGGTGCTTTTGAAAACTTCACCTTCTGCTCCTAAAACTGGTAGATAGGGTCCTCAGTGGGGGACAGCCTCTAGACACTCAGCATGTTACCTAAAAAGGATTACCCAGCCTTTGGTATTCAGACTTGAATTCTAATCCTGAGCGGTAGTACATACTCTACCACTAAATCAGAGTCAGCTTCTTGAAACTTAGAACTTGTGTTCAAAAGCTGCATTATTTAAAAAAAGTCATTTCTGAAAATAAATTCCTTGCCCTGAAATCAGCTGTTTGCAGCCATTAGTTGTCTTGGTTCTTAGCATTTATTGGACTCTTGGAAGCATATTCTGCAGCTTTCAGCTTCATACCTCGCCATCTCTGTGGAGTAAGCAAATAACACATTACAGTTGTGTATCTTGCCATGTATTCTTTGTTCCAACCTGTTGTGGGGCATCTTTGTGTGTTTGCTGTAGAGCAGCACAGAATGTTTACTCCTAATGTGGTGGTCACTGCAGGAAAAGCCTGCATAAATCTTCTGATCACACTTGAATAGGTCTACTATAATCACTTTGCCATTTTCTGATACCATAACTAATATTTTGAATTTGACGGCATAATATAAGTATGTTTTTAGAAAAAATGGTCTGTCTTAACACTATTGATTTTCCCCCTATCTTTTCTATAGGTCTGGCTGATGGCAAGCACTGTACTTTTCCATATCTGCCTGGTAAAAACTTTGTGTATAATGCAGCAGAAGATAGATTAGAGCTGTGTGTAGATGCTGCTGGGCATTTCCCTATTGGTCCTGATGTTGAAGACCTGGTTAAAGAGGCATTAAGTCAAGTACGAGCAGAGGCTACTTCAAGAAGCAGGGAAGCGAGTCCTTCACATGGACTTCTGAAATTAGGTAGCGGTGGAGTAGTAAAAAAGAAGTCTGAGCAACTGCATAATGTAACTGCATTTCAAGGAAAGGGCCACTCACTAGGAACTGCATCTAGTAGCCAACAACTTGATCAGAAATCCAGGGAAACACCACTTTTAAGAAAGCATAACACAGACACAGACTTCAATCCTAGTCCCACTAAAATAGAGCCTTCTATATTCACAGCTGCTTCTGGTAACAGTGAGCTTATCCGCATAGCTCCTGGAGTAGTGACAATGAGAGACAGCAGGCAGCTTGACCCTACCTTGATTGAGGCACAGCGAAAAAAGTTACAGGAAATGGTTTCTTCTATTCAGGCATCAATGGACAGACACCTGCGGGATCAGAATGCAGAGCAGTCAGCATCAATCGATCTGCCACAAAGGAAAGTAGAAGCGGTGAGTTCATCACCTAAAACTGGCAGCATTCAGGCTAATTTGCCAGAATCTTTCTCCGTAACAGGTGGCACTGAACATTCAAATACAGAAACATCTGCTGGCAACGTGGTAAATTCAATGGGAGCAACATTCCACACAAGACCTAAAGCACAAAAAGGAAATTCTGTTGAGGAGGCTGAGGAGATGGATAGCCAAGATGCAGGAATTGCTAATACAACTGAGCCGATGGATCACTCTTGATTGATTGAAAGCTGATAAGGATAGAGATTACTGTTCAAATGTAATGTTTGTTGGCTGGGCCACATAAAATGATTAGTCATTAAATCTTGTATGTTTCAAAGATTATATCTTCTTATCCAGTGCATGATAGCAAGTGTGTGACTGGCAATAGCTTTTAATATTCCATGCTGCTGCCCAGGCTGGCTCTCAGTGACCTGTAAATTAGCTATTAGAGAATGCACTGAGATGAATATCTGCTGTAGATGTGGGTTATTGAAAGTTCTTTGTAATTTTAATTCCATGAAAGTCTTAAAATTTAAGCCCATGTGAGATTCTTAGTGCTAGTTTAAGATTACCAAAAAGGCTAGAACAGAGCAAAAATACAAAATTGACAAAGTTAATGTGTTATCCCAGAAGTCTGTGTCCACTCAACATTATAGTGTAAACAGACATTTACATTAATTTCAGAAGAGCAACTGAAATTAAATTGTATGTTAAACTTCATAAAACAATATATACAACACTTTAATTACATGATGCTGGCATTCCCTTAGATTTAAACACTTTTGCATCCATATTCCTGTATGTGCTTGTCAGAACCTTGGAATAAGAGTTACTATAATTAAGCTCTCTTTAACTTCTTCATATTGTCAGTTTGAGCAAGATTAGAAAAAAGGCTACTTAGTGTAAGATGAAGACAAAGCGAATGCGGTGCAGTTACGCATGGCTGTCTGAGCCAACACAGCCATTTCAGTGCTCTCTTAGTAAGTGATAGCATGCACTTTTTTTGCCATGCAATTTTTTTGATATTGGGGTATGGGAGAAAGAGGTTGGAAAGTGTTGTAAGAAGTTACAACAGATCAATAGCAAATCAGTTCTTAAAGATTTTGATTATTAGCACTGGTAAATGGTGGCTATAGTTAAGTAATGGCTAATATTTTCAGAGCATGAGGAATTAACAGAATTCACTAGAAAGAAATAGCTCTTGAATGAGTTGCATTGTTCTAAAATGTTCTCCAGTGATAGTTGAGCTTCTAGAAGCTCATTTTTTAAACTCCATGGAACAGGAAATATGTACTGTTTCAATGCCCATAAAGACTACTGTTTCTATTGGTTTCTCTTCAGTTTGTGATGCAAAATTCCCTGCATCAGTTCATGATAAAGCTGGTATCTGCTTAAGTAGCATATCATCAGATCTACAATGCTAGTTCTTAAGAAGCAGCCACGGTGCGTGCTCCATAAAGATGTTTATGGATGTTTATCTTTATATTGATATTTCACTTTGCCTTCTACTTGTATATTCATATTTTAAGTGCATTATTGCTGCTTCCTCTGATTTAAGCTAAAGTGGATTAGGCAAAAGTGTTAAAACAGCCTCAAAGGAAATTAGAACATTTAGATCTTGAAGTCTGTTTGTGTACACACATGGGTTTTTACTAGTTCCACAGATAGTAAGTTTTTATTATAAACATATTTGTATTCAGAAAAATATCTCCTTACTTTTTACATTTATAGTCACATCAACAGAAACAAATTCTAAGCACTGTTATGATAGAATGCCCTAATTAAGGGAGGACATATTTTTTTATATGGAAAAGTACCGGAAGCAAGTCACTTAAAATATAGTCCCAATTTAGTTAAATTACTAGTAATTAAAACATCATATATTGGCTTTCTCTTTTCATACAGGGAACAAATATTTAATAAAGTAGTGCACTACTTACATATGAAACAAAAATCATCTTTTCATGAATAAATGCTAATTTAAAAGATATCCTTTTGCTAACTTAGTCATTTGGTTGAGAATTGCAATATGTGAAGTAAACTTGGCACCAAAATTGACCTCTCTGGTGTATTGATTAACTGACCGTGCTTATCCAATGAGAAATAGGATGCACATGAAGCAGCTGGAAGCTTGCCATAACCTCAGATGTTGTATTAGTGTCCATTGCTGCAGCCTGGCTGTTTGGAGGCTAGAGACAGAAATGGAATGTGGAGACAGAAAGCACAAGCTTCCACATGGGGTGAGGTGTTAGAAAAAGGGACTAGCAGCAGTATAGTGTTCCCAGAAATCACTATAAATGAGCAGGGTTGAGAGAAGAGGTACATGGGTGGCTTTGGATTTTAGTGAATCTAGCTGATATAAGAATTTCTTAAACACACACTAAAATATCTTCAAGGAAAAGGAGAGAGAAACCTTCTCCATAAGTAAAGTATGTGTAGGGTGCTGGGGGGAGAATGAGGTATTTCTATGCATTTTTAAATTTATTACACCCCATTATTTCTTAATCCTATTCAGAGGGATGGTGTGTACCTGTCAGCTACCTATTGCATTTTCAGGGGGACTGCATAAGTAGGTGTGTGTGCACATCTTATTGCTTGAAGAGGAAGACTTTGACTTTGATTTTGTTTGGTTTATTTTGTTAAATCTTTCCACACATCCGTCCTATATAAACAGAAATTACATAGATGCAGATTATTCATTCTTTCTTTTTGGCCCACAATTAGTGTCATGTGTCTGGCACCCATCAATAATCATGTCTCTCAGAACCCTTCACTTTGTGAAATAAAGAAATATGAAGAAGGTATAGTTAAATGTTCATAAAACTCCAGGATGCATGAGAACTGTAATTGAAGCTCATTTTTTAGCTTGATGTGAGCTTCCCTAGTTTCATGCAAGCTTGCAATAAATGTGCATATTTCTTTGCAGTTTTCTTTTTCATTTAACTTTCTGATGCATTTAAACATCAGTTTCCAACATATCCAAAATGAAGTTAGATTTCATCTACACCTGGGGAGGTGTGTATCCATATGAAAGAAAATAAATAAAGAGCACTGAAACTTGTAAGTTTGGGAGAGTGTTTCATTTGAACTCTAGTGGGCCTAATAGAAGCAAATATAGTTTGAGAGATATATGTGCCTGTTTTTCTGCCACTTGTGTGCTTGTCATCTTTCCCTAAGAGTGTCAGGGAAATGCTGGGGACGGGGGAGGAGGGCATGCTGGTGGGAGGAAAGCTTTAGTAAAATAATAGTGGTTAATAAAGTTGTGTGACTAGGGCTTCTCTCTAAAGGTGCAAAGATCAGTCAGTATTGTTTATCATCAGACCTACTAGTACTTACTACAGAGTCACCAGTGTGAAATTCAGTAGCAGTTCCCACATTTTGGGACAACTGTACCAGTTACTATCCCAGCCATAGCCTGCCAACTTTTACTCAGTGTGCACGACAAATTAGACAAAGTTTTGGAGCATCCCAAGCTCCATTGCTGGTTAATGTATGTAATTTGAATGAGAGGCAAGGCAGGCAGTGGCAATATGCCAGGGCCCAGTGCAAAGCCTTGCTAACGTAGAGTTTGAAATCCAGACTATTGGACAAATGCTTTTGAATCAATATCGGTATGCACACTGGAAACCACTGGAGTACAGCATGCAGTTAGCTTTCCAGACAAATGCAAGATTTTAACAGTATTGTTATAATGGTTGGCTATGAATAAGTACTTGCTACTGTCTTATATTTCTCTGGGAATTAATATTTGAATTTCATTGCTTGAGTGAAGTAGAGATTGATATACCTTTCTTAAAATGCTGCATTAGTTACTATAATACGTTCTTTGGCACAACTTTCCTTTTGCAATCACAAAGACACTCATTCATACATGTTTTTGGGGGTTTTTTTTGAGCTTTTCAAGTTTATCAGATGTAAAAATATTGCAGAACTTAAAGGAGTCTGATCATATTTGAAATTAAAGGCAGTCCTTTATTTTACACACATATTTATTGTGTGGTTTAATACTTATGTGGAATTTTTAAAACCACAGATCAAGCATGTGAACATAAAACAGCTCTTTGTAAGAATGATATTTAGGTATGGCTGTGTTAATGTCTAAACAAGGTTTCTGTAGCCTCCAAGAGAATACTCTGGCAAACTTCACAGAAGTACACTGGCTCAAAGCTGTGTGCAACTCCATACAAAGGGTGTGTGTGTATATATATATAAATATATATTTAAAACCAAAGTGTTTAATTTAAAATCTTCAAAATATGGTTAAAAAGGGAGGGTGGGGGAAACTATACTGTCCCCTAAGACTAGCTCACTAATTCTGCCTTTTCTTTGGAACACGCTGAAATACTGGATATTACAATTCAGAATTCAATATTTAGAAGTGTGGGAGTTTCAGCACTGTGCTTCAGCATAACTGAACAAAATGTGAATGAGGAAAATGCCATTATTTGTACATTTGTTTGGCACCTGACAATTTTTTTAAATTATGGAGTCTACATACATTTGTAGTACAATATTAACATGAAGTGTTCTCCTGTTTAAGAACACCAGTAGTGATCTGTTTAATGTTGTTTTGCTTGTGAATATCAGTTATTGAGTATTTTAAATTTTAAGATGTTGCTTAAAATCTGTAGAATGCAGAATTCCCTCTGAGCCCTTATGCCTGTGGTAGAGCAATAAAAGATTGAAACATGATTGGTATTTTCAGATTTATTTTATTTTTAATGAGGATTATTGCCAAGAAACTAAAAAGAGTGCACTATTTGGAGGTAATGCTATTTAAAATATGTATAAATAAGCATTAATAGTGTATATATTTAGAAAACAAATCTTTTTAAACAGTAAGTGCTTTACATGTTGAATTAAAAATAAATTAGCGTAAGACATTGTACCATCTTCACAGCACTGGCTGTTATCCAGCACATTTTGGTTTGTTTTATTTGTGATTCTTGTACTAATTACATTTGGTTTTTATCTGTAATGTAACAATAGTGTATTATAACAGTATATAGTGTACTATACTACACTTCACTGTACAGTATTTGGAATTTCCTTTGATTGCTATATTAAAACTATAAGTTAAAATGTCTGCTTCTTTATAAAGTACAACTTTTTGTCTAGCCTTTCACATCTCAGATTTTGTTAATTTTTTTGATTAAAATTGCTTGCCTCTTTTTTAAAAAAAGTTAAGGGCGGGGTCTTAATGTCATTAATTAGTACACCTAAATTAAAATCACATGCTACTTGCACACAGTAGTAGTAATACATAAGGGGGAAAATAACTTCTCTTGTCTCATTATGTATTAGTTTGTTTAGTGACACTTCTGCTTTAAGGAAATGTTTCACTCTTTAGAATGATAGTGGGACCTTTCAACCTCACACCTATTTTGAATACTTCAATAAGTATTTAATGCAGCTACACTATGAAGGCTGTCAAAGATGCTTTAAAGATAGGATTTAATGTGCACTAAAGCTGAACTCTGAAGAATAATTGATTCAAACATTAGAAGATGTCGCTTGGAGAGGAAATTAATAAAATCAACATGAGACCAAGTAAGACATTCAAAGTAAATATGCAACCTGAGATATGAAGTAGTGAACTAAAAAAACCTTATAATTTAAAGCAAAATTTTACAAAGGGTGTGTGTGTCTAGGTAAATATAAAATAATAAAAATAGCAATGGTTTATTTTGGTGGTGGTGGGGAACCTAAACTTTAGAAATACTAGCAATACTTGGGTCATACTATGTTTGCTATATCTCTAATGCTGAAAATACCTCTGCTAGTTCCACTTGCTGTAAGTTAAATTTTCCTCTGAAAATGGGCTTGGTAAAAATGGCATTGTGAGGTTCCACGTGGGTCTGAATTAGAGCTGGTGCACATAGCTGGCTTTTTTTTAAGTTCACTGGAAATTCTGAAAAATCGTAAAAAAGAAAAAAGTTAAACCTGATCTGAAAATCCAAAAAAGTTGGTGAATCAAAAAAAAGAACAAAATTTTCATTTTGTGTTGAATGAAACATTTTGTTTGACCTGGAACAAACCCTTTTTTAAAAAACAGTTTTTAATGTAAGAGGAAAAGAAGGGCTACGTTCACAAAACTGCCAAAGGAGGTGTTTGTGTTTGAGACAAAATAGTTTGAGATGAGGGTTTTCACAAGTTTGTATCTTCCTGGGAGAATTCATCTTTGGGGTTTAAACTTTCAGTTTTTGGTCCTGGCCAAAGATGCGTTATTTTGGAAACTGGGAAAAATCTCTTCAGCCATTTTCAAATTTTGTATGGGTGGAAAAAACAGCCACACAGGTAACTCAATGAACTCTGAAGAATGGCATGTATGTAGTCCTTTCTGAGTAGGTCCAGAATCAAATTTGAAGTGGAATTAATTGCATGTTAAAACTTTGCACAACTGAAAACGATGCCCTTTTATAGAGTTGTATTTCACAGGTGTGTGCACTTAATGTATGTTAGTGGTTTAGGCAGTTTCACTAATTTCATTAGTGCAGTGTTCAAAGGTGTACAGTTAGAGGAAAAAATGCGAAAGCTAATACTCCTATGTTAACCTGGCTACATTGGTTCAACTCATAAAGCTTGTCTAAATTTTAGCTTTGGACTGGAATTGGAGGGGTAGGGCAGTGCAGGCACAGTTCTTTGACCTTGCCTTTTCTACCATAATTACGTAGTAACACATTTAAAAAAAACAACAAAGAACCATCCAAAAAACAAACTCCACTATACACCCTTCTGCTTGGAAGACGATGAGAGAACAAACTGAAACAGATATTCACGCTGCTTAACACATTACTAGAAAGAACTCAGATACCACATGGTATACAAGCCTTTATGGACTAGAAGAGCATGTGCTTGTCATGGATTGCACATTATCTCCACGTTGAGGTCAGGACTCATGTTTACTGATGTTGCAAAAGGGCTAGTTATTTATTATTGGTTTGCAGAAGCTAGTAGAAATGGTAGACTTTCCAAAAGATGTTTGGTGATGGGGGTGTTTGTGTGTAATTTTGCTTCTTGTTTCATACATACAGTGGGTTGATTTACCTATTGTAACACATCACAATTTTTACAAATAAGTCTAGAGCTTGATAGCTGCATTTTATAAACTGAAGAAATGAATATGTAATATTTGGAAGTATATATTTTATAAGAAAAATAGGAACAGAAAATACTATATAGATGGGCCTCAAGGCCAAGTTGACATTGTTGGAGCTCTTTACTTTCTGCATTCCTGACTTTTAATGATTTTCTTTCTTATTCTGATTGCAAATGACTCTACATTAATCTATATTAATCAATGTATTTGCTAATTTAGTGGTATGATCAGAATCTTACTTTGAATATAAATGTCTTCTTTATTGTGATAACCAGCAAAAAAGGTGACACAACTATTGACTTCATTGAGATCTCTTAAATTTCCTTTTAGATGAAACAGAAGGCATATGCATTAGCGATAATATAGTCGCACAAGGTTATACTGTAATTTCATGTGCTTACCATACTTTTTTTTTTAAAGAGAGAATCAGATGAACCTCCACAACTTTGTTCCAGCACTGAAACTGTTACTTCCCAGTTGTCCTCACTGTAAAGAGCCAATAAGTCAATTTTACTTCAAAAATCAGCATTAATCAGTTTGAGGGTCAAAACTGAATACAACTTAACTAATTTAGCAGAAGTTAGGTGCCCTAGGCCAGAAGCTTTTATTCAACAAAGTAAATAGATTAAAAATTAACTCTTTTTGGTAATATTGCCTCTCTCAGCCAACAGTGGGGGAGGGATAGCTCAGTGGTTTGAGCATTGGCCTGCTAAACCCAGGGTTGTGAGTTCAATCCTTGAGGGGGCCACTTAGGGATCTGGGGCAAAAATCAGTACTTGGTCCTGCTAGTGAAGGCAGGGGACTGGACTCAATGACCTTTCAAGGTCCCTTCCAGCTCTAGGAGACAGGATATCTCCATTAATTTTTTTTATTTAATTTAGTGACAGGAGTTATTCTTGTTGAAAGCAGAACACACAAGAATTATCTGTTAAATTTCAAGCTCTAGTTTAAAAAAAAAAAAACCTTTTCTTTAGATTGTTTTGAAACTCAGGTGTATATGCTGTATAGTCACTCAACATGTAAGGATTTATTTAAAACCAGAGCCCCATGCGTAGTGCAGTTACATAGTTGTAGAGATGAATGCATAATTTACCATGCATTCCACCCAAACTTTGTGCAGCAAATCCCAAAGAGGTCCATTAAATATTTTCCTGCCATCTTTCTGCTTATCTGCCTGCCATTTGCCTTTCTTCTCTGTGCCTGTGTGGCTTTTACTGTGTATTCATAATGGGAGTTTTAGTCTGTTTTCTGTACTTCTCCCCATGCTACTGTTCTAAAGACACAATGGGAGGTAGTGACAAAACGATTCTCCAAGATTCAGGCCACGAGCGAAGATGAAAGCTCAGATGCCAAACTGATTTGATCATTAGAAATGAGCGATTTGCCCTGTTGGACTTTCAGAGGTGGGCATTTGTGGAGGGTGCAGCATAGCTGGCAGGGCCAACAGAAGACTGAAATACTGCCCTTGGTGGAAAAAGGGAAGCTATCATGCAGTGCTTATAAGCCACTTAGCAATTCCACATGGCAACTATGTAGCCATACTGTGCAGCTTCTTACCTATGTGAAATTGGTGTTTCTCTGCTGCGATGTTAATGCATTTGTATTGGTTATATACTCACCTTCTAGTGCACCTTTAGAATCCTTTTGATAAAAATGAACAGAACAAATGATTTTTATAATCTGTTAAAGCAATGAAAGTCCATCATCTCCCCCCACCCCACCTCCCAAATTTCCGTGTGGCTCTTCCACAGAAATTTGGCAGGGGAAGCTTTGGGCTGAATTTAGGTCTAATATGTAGCATAGTACGTGATAAACGATTAATCATTTACACATTGCTGGACAACCATAATCTAATCCCAACAACAATCCTGTGAGGTGAGTGACAATTCACTTGAGAGAAGGGAAAACAAGCAGAGAAAGGCTAAGGACTTATTTTTCAAAACAATTCTCACATCTGCCTGCCTAATTTGTGCATTAAATTACAGTTCTTTTATCACTAAAATGCATATGACTATTTGCATGTCCAAATAGCATTTGTGTTCAATGGACCTGTGGGACACACACATCAGCCATACAGTTACACACACTTTTGAAACTAGGCCCGAAGATCAGTGGTGGTAGCTAGCAATCCTTATCCCTCTTCTTCCTTCTGCTCCCCCTCTCCTCTTCCCTGCAATCTGTATGGGGATTATTACTGGAATGCTCTTCACTCTGGTCAGGGGTGTTTGTGTTTCTGTGGCATGAGGGAGGTTGTTGAGGAAGTAGGAAGATAAAAGTGTCCTCTTCCTTCTCCCTGTCAGAATGGAAAAACAGGGATGCTCCAGTAAAGGGAAGGGCAGAAAACTAGTTTTAATTCTGCTGGCTCTGGCACTGTTTTCTGCTAGTTTCAGGCTCTCTCATTCCAATCTAGCTGTTATGCTACCATCAAATCCATTCCATTAATTGACTCTTTCAGGATTGCCAGGTGTCTGGTTTTTCGAGCAGAACGCCCGGTTGAAAAGGGACCCTGCCATATACTGACTAGGCTGTTAAAAGTCCGGTCAGCTCTGCCTGGCTCCCAGAAGCAGTGGCATGTCCGCCCTCTGTCTCCTATGAGTAGGGGCAGCCAGGAGGCTGTGCATGCTGCTCTTGCTCCAAGCACCAGCTCTGCAGCTCCCATTGGCCAGGAACCATGGACCTGCTGCAGCTTCTGGGAACTCTGTGAGGTAAGCGTTGCCCAGAGCCTGTGCCTCTGACCCCCTCCCCTGCCCCAACCCCGTATCCCAGCCCTGATCCCCCTCCCAATCCCGCAGTTCCAGCCCAGAGCACCCTCCTGTACCCCAAACCCCTCATCCCTGGCCCCAACCCAGAGCCTGCACCCCCCAGCCAGAGCCCTCAACCCCCCCATGTCCTAACCCCCTACCCCAGCCCTGATCCCCTGCCCGCCCTCTGAACTCTTTAGTCCCAGCACAGAGCCCCCTCCTACACCCCAAATCCCTCATCCCTGGCACTACCCCAGAGCCTGCACACCCAGCCCAGAGCCCTCTCCACACCCCGAACTCCTCATTTCTGGCCCCACCCCAGAGCCCGCACCCCTAGTCAGAGCCCTCACCCACTCCTGCATCCCAACCCCCTGCCCTAGGCCTGGTGAAAATGAGTGAGGGTGGGGAGAGAAAGTCACATCGGGAGGGGGGGATGGAGTGAGCCAGGGCGTAAGGCCTTGGAGAAGGGGCAGGACAGGGAGGGATCTCAGGAGGCAGGGGTGGGACAAAGGTGTTTGGTTTTGTGTGAGTAGAAAGTTGCTAACCCTATTTTTCTCCCCTGACTGAACTCTGCCTATCACCTTGCCACCTTTCCAACCTCCTCAGTTTTCTCAGAAACAGCCTGTGATGGGGTGCTCTCCCTACATTTGCCCTGAAAGGGTTAAGGCAGGCTAGTGGGGCCAGTTAGCCTATTAGACAGCAAGCTGGGGGGAATTAAGATAGTGAGAGAAAATTAGAAGGTCATCTGTGCAGGAACAGGTGTGGCCTATATAAACCAGGAAGTGGGCCACTAAAGTATCTGCTGGGAAAGGCTGCAGTCACTTCCTGGAAGAAATGTTTGGAGACTGTAGATACCCCCTGTCCTTCATGGGGATCACAGCATGGGCAGGGTTTAAACCCTGAGGGTTTGGATTCTGCCATGAGTCATGGTGGTTGGTGGCAGGCACCTTGCTATGCTGTATGCTGTATTGGGGGTTGCCAATTGATTTATCTTTCTTTTTTTATTTATTTAAAGGAACATGCTTTAGATAAAATTTCTTACCAAGTTGGCTGGAAAGAAAAATTGGTTTAGGATTTCTGAAGAGTAATGGTACACGTGTTCATCAGATTGTTTCACTGCCACCTACAGTAAAAGGGAACAGAGGGAGGGACATGGCTACCATGACCTTTATGCCTCAGATGGGAGCATGAGGAAGCACAGGGTGCCTGCGCAGCCCTGATGAACGTTGCTACTTTAAAAAAAAAAGTCTGCTCTTGTGTGCATGGGATCCACATTAAAACATAATCCTAGAACAATATTTACTGCACACCTTGGCAAAACTAAATTTTGAATATTGTGACCTTCAACTCTTAATCTATAATCAAGACTAATACTTCAGAATCTCGTGTGTGTATATTAAAATAAAATGTGTGAAAATTATATATATACTAGCGTACACCCATAAAAAGATGCTAGCTTTAATAATGAAATTTGTCTTTGCGACCCAGTAGTGTCTATTTCAGGCCCTTTGTACTTTATATCTGATGATTTTATTAAAGTATTTATTAAGTTCAGATGTTTGGTGCTGTACAAGCAGACACAAAGACATGGGAACTGCCTGAAAAAGGCAGTTTTAGTTGCATATAGATCTTGAACAAACAGCCTGTGTAGTTCAAAGGTTTTAGTCATGACCTTGATGTGTGGACACATGCTGTGGTATTATCTCTTGGGTACAGCACAACTATATCTATGCAACTAGGCACTGAACAGACATAGTACATAAGCCAAGAAAAGCTTATAAAATTGTGTGATAATTTTAAAATCAGGTTATGGTCTTGTTTTTTGTTTTTTCCTCACAGAACAATAGAACCATTTCCGCATTACTATTCTACCACAGCTTTACCTATGGAGTTTTCGGAACAACTGCTGAGAATTTAGATTCTTATTTGAAAGTGTAGGGGGCGCTACAAGCTAAGATTTACCATTTTGTTTGGTACAAGCTGCACATCTGCTTCCAATACAGAAGAAAAACTCAGAAATAAAATGTTTATCTTCCTGAAGCCTTTCACTTCTGAGCAGAAATGTATGATCCGCAGTGCTTAAAAGCATAATGTTTAGGTGAAAATTTCACACAACTGTATTTTCTTTGAGTTTCCCCAGATAAAATGTGTGTATACATTTTCCCCACAAACCATGTGCAACTTAAAAATCCTGTTAAAACTATATATAGTATATATTGCCTTGAATTACTAATGACATGATAGGATACCAAAAGGTGAAGAACTTAAACTCAGATTTATGTGTAAGTATTTTTGCTATTTGCTTAACTTTTGCACTAGTCCTGGATAATAAAAATAATTACTTTGTGTCATTGGTTTACTATCAGTTTCTAATCACTTTCACTTCAGTTTTCATAGCTTAGCATAATGTTGCAATATTTTGCTTGCAAACCTTGAAGGGAAATGTCACTTGCTATAAACAGGTACTTTATATACAAAAATTTCAGTTGGAATTTAAAAAAACAAACAAAAACATGGGCAAAAATGGTGTTACTTGTAGGATTTGTAAAAACTTGTATTCTGGGCCAAATGTTACCTAATTGCATCCCCTTAATGATGCCATAGTTTTGTTAATAACTGATCACATTTCTGGAGAACTTTACCTATAATTCCATAAGTAATTCTGCATGCTTGTTGAGAAAGGATAGACTGTAGCTTCTAAATTAGAGATTCAGGAGTGCATAACTAATTTTCTCCATTCACATTATTTTTCTTGAAGCTGGAGCAACACCAGTGACAGCACCTAAGATTACCTGCTATTTTGCAGCCATTGTGTTTTGAAAGTTGTACTGCTTGCAATAATATGGGGTTGTACCTTGTGGGTACACAACAGGAAGAGGTTAAAGCACTTAATAAACAACTGGTAAGAGGAGGCCAAATGATATTGTGTGATTGAATATAATTCCATATAAAAAGATAAATCCCTCTCCAATCCAGAGCTTTAAATGCTGCATTGGTGCCCAGATGCAGTAGCCTTTGTAAAGACTTTTCTACTTGCTGTGTTCACAGTTCAGTACCCAATCGTCTTGTTGTTCCTGCCTACGCCACCTCCTTCCCCACCCCAAAAAACTCCTCCTTTTGTGCACCAAATTGTAAAAATGGTAGTTCTTGGATATGGCCCCCTTACTTGGAATTGAGGATTGTGCCATAAGTCACTGGAATGGTAACTTTTCCCTAGGTTCATAAGACCTCAAATTTTGACTTTGTTGTAAGTTACTTATATCAATAACTTAAAGACTGCCATGTAGGGTAAAGAATAAGCAAATGTATAGTCTTTTTGTACCTTAATTTACAAAGATGAAACTCAAACTGTTGCTTGTTTACAATGCTTATACCTGTTTCTTGAACAAGAAGCTCAACTATATTTTGTAACTATAAGTAGACCTAGTTTTGAAGTGAAGAATAAACATTTGTCTTGGTGGGCTTGTACTTGAGCAGCTAGCTCATACCGTCACCTGTGTTGCAACATCCATACTATTTTTATTGTGCTAGCTCAAGCAGAGCCAGTGAGAGTTTGTTTACCTGGCAGTGTAGACATACCCTCTGAAATAAAATGCTACTGTAATACAGCATGAAACAAATTACATTAACTTCTAAAACCCTGATCCTTCAGTGTCCCCTGTGCAGGAAGATCCTGGAGCAGAGTCCTAGGGACTTCCATGAAGGAATGTGTTGGATAGAGCAATTTGTCCCTCTCACTGAAGGATAGTGACCTAACATTATTTTCTACAGAGTATTAAAACTTACCTCTGAGACTAGAGTTGTCAACTTTCTAATTGCAGAGAACCGAACACCCTTGTCCTGCCCCTGAGGCCTCACCCTTCCCCAACGCCCTGCTCATTCCACCCCCGCACCTATCCCTGTCGCTTGGTCTCCCCTCGCTCACTTGCACATTTTCACTGCAAGTCTCAAGCAAGCGCCAGGAGAAGGTCAGGAGCTGCAACAGGTTGAATGTGGGAGATGGAATGTGTGATTCAAATACGCTTCACCTCACCAGGGAGAGGATTTTAAACACTATTGTAAAATTAATTGCTGCCTAAAAGAGTCCCACTCTCTCTCAATATGAGCGACTGAAGAGAGTATTGCAGGAGCTTCATTTTTCTTGCCTTCACCCAACTGTCCCGGTAGGGGATCAGTAGAGCTGAAGTCATTGACGGACTCCTTCCCTATCTGACAATGAACTGTACAACAAGGAAAAAAAGTTATGCTGTTCCATGTTTAATGACTAGTTAAATTGTTAAAATGTATGCTTTAATAGACAATATATGTCACATGGACAAATTAATGTTATGGGAGTCTGTCAGAACCATCCGTAGGGTACAGCAAATCGGGGTGACTGCCCTGGGCCCTGTGCTTTGGGGAGCCCTATGCTTTGTGAGGAGGTGGGCAGGGAGGTGAGACAGGTGGGTGAGTGGGGGGGGGGCACAAGGAGGAACCCCTCCCCCCAGCGCCTCCTGCCTGCCTGTGGGTTCTGTCGATCAGAGGCTCCCCCTCCCTCCCAGTGCCTACCGCTGGTCAGCTGTTTCATGGCATCTGGAGGTGCTGGGGGGAAGGAGCAGGAGCAGGTGTGGGGACTTGAGGGGGGGAAGGGGTGGAGTGGGAGCGGGGGCTGGGGCTGGGTGAAGCCGGCAGGGAGCTCCTCATCTATGTCCTGGCCCTGCACGCCCCTAGGGATGGCCCTGGTCTTTGTGTTAACATTTCCTGACACTTATGTTTAAATATATAACCTTAATATTGCATTGGTGTTATTTTATGAATTCATTATAGCTCTTTAATGTTAAGAAGGTGAAGTTGCATAAAATATAATTCATGCTGACCCAAAGCAGGTTTCATAGATTCATAGATTCTAGGACTGTAAGGGACCTCGAGAGGTCATCGAGTCCAGTCCCCTGCCCGCATGGCAGGACCAAATACCATGGTTGACAGGGAATATGTTAGAATGTCTCACACAACATGACCACCTGTCCTTCGTTCGATGTCCAAAGTTCCACAGTGCACATCAAATCAATCAATATTGTCTTGTATCCACGAATAATCATACAAAGGATTGTACACTGTAATACAGTGTGTTGTTTGTATATAAATGTGTGTCACAAATAAAACATTGGGGAGGTGCCCTTAAAAATAAACTCTCTCCCATAATTTCCAAGTTGTCCTTTATTTGAAACAAAAAGGGTCTATATATGGGTGTGAGGGAGATTACCATAGCCAGGGACTAGCTCTTCTGTTTCAGGAATATAAATTCTAGTGAAGCTATGCATTCCCTGTTGCCAGGCTCCTTTTGTGCTGCCCAGGGTGTTGGCACCATCAGACCATATGACTCACTTTTTGCAGACTCCTGCAGGCACCCACCAGTGTGAAGTGCTAGGCTTTGCGCACAGTGATGTCTGGCTGCTGGCATGGTTCCTGATGTGCTCCACTGAGTAGGTGGGTTGCACAGGGCCGGTGCAAGGAAGTTTCACGCCCTAGGCGAAACTTCCACCTTGCGCCTCCGCCACCCAGCCCTGCAGCAGCTCCCCGCCGCCACCTCTGCCCTGAGGCTCTCCCCTCCCCTGCTCTGAGGCGCCCACCCCCCTGTGGCAGCTCCCCCCCGGGGAGCTGTGTGGCAGCTCCCCACCCCAGCTCACCTCTGCTCCGCCTCCAAACAGCTGATTGATGCCACAAGCCTGGGAGGCGGGAGAAGTGGAGCAGCGACGGCGTGCTCAGGGAGGGAGCATAGCAGAGGTGAGCTGGGGTGGGGAGCCCTGCGGCAGCTGCCCCCCTGCCTTGAGGCACCCCCGCGGCAGCTTCCCACCCCAAGGCTGCCCAGAGCGGGGGGCAAGTGACGCAATTTGCCCCAGGCCCCGGTCCCCACAGGGGCCCCCATGAGAGTTTTTTGGGGCCCCTGGAGCGGGGTCCTTCACTCATTCCGGGGCCCCCCAAAAACTCTCGTGGGGCCCGGGCCCCCGGAGCTGCTTCTGCTCCAGGTCTTCGGTGGCGGGGGGTCCTCCCACCCCAGGATCCGCCACCGAACTGCCCTGAAGACACGTGGCAGGGGGTCCTTCCGCCCCGGGACCCGCCGCCAAAGTGCCGGGTCTTTGGCGGCAATTCGGCGGCGGGGGCCCTCTGCCGCCGAAGACCCCAGGCCCCCTGAATCCTCTGGGTGGCCCTGCCCTGCCCCCCCGGCCCGGGAAGCCGTGCGGCAGCTCCCCACCCCAGCTCACCTCTGCTCCGCCTCCTCCCTGAGCACACTGCCCCCGCTCTAATTCTCCTCCCCTCCCAGGCTTGCGGCGCCAAACAGCTGATTGGCGCTGCAAGCCTGGGAGGCGGGAGAAGTGGAGTGGCGACAGCGCGCTCGGGGAGGGGGCTGTAAAAAAAAAATTGGGGGCACCGCTTTTTGGCGCCCCCAAATCTTGGTGCCCTAAGCAACCGCCTAGTTTGCCTAAATGGTAGCACCGGCCCTGGGGTTGCAGTGGCCAGCCCCAGTGCACTGCCCCTGGATGCCTTAATAGACACACACCCTTCATGCTCTTCCTGCAGGGAGGGACTGGCCTGCACAGCTGCTGTGTCCCGCTTGCTGGGAAGGGCTGGGGGTGGGTGTATCTTCATAGCAATTAAAGCTGCCTGCCTTCTGTCTGCTGACTTTGTCTCACTGTGGGGGTGTTTGGGCTAGCTCAATCCTAAGCTCTGAAACCCCCAAGTGGGGAGGGATTCAGAGTTCCCAAATGTCTACACTGTAATGTTACGTCCCCAGTCTGCTGAGCCAGGCCAGCAGGGAATTTAATTGCAGTGTAGAAATACCTCAGAGTGGTTGAAATGGAGGCTCCTGGGTAAGGACTACCGGGAAAGGGAGCCGCAAATTTGTAGCACGTCCACTGGACCCCTCCTCCCCAAGCAGCAGCCGCCACCTAGCTGGGGTGGTTGCTAGGAAGAACAGGAGGGTGCTTTGGGGTTAGGGGTGCAGGAGGAGCTGCGGGCTCTGGGATGGGGTCAGAAATGAGTTCAGGGTGCGGGAGGAGGCTCTGGGTTGGGGCAGCGGGTTGGGGTGCAGGAGGGGGTGAGAGCTCTGGCTGGTGGTGCAGACTTTGGGAATGAGGAGTTTGGGGTGCAGGAGGGGGCTCCAGACTGGGGAGGTGGGGCTGAAGGTTTCTGAGTGCGGGAGGGGGCTGAGGCAGGGGGTTGGAGTGCAGGGTGTGTGCTCTGTGAGGGACTTTGGGGGCAGGAGGGAATTGGGGTGAGGGATCCGGACAGCTCTGATTGGTGTGGTTTGCAGCAACCCCGGGAGGCACTCACCTCAGGCAGTCCCTTAAATAGTAGCTGCACCAGTGCTTCCCTGGCATTTCCCGGGGACGCAGGAAGCTGGATGCACCCGTGACGTCCCAGATTCATGTCCGCTGTGGATTACCGGACAATGGGAGCTGCAGAGCCAGCGCTCAGGGTGGTGCCTCTGGTTGGGGGCAGCACGTGGAGTCCCCCGGCCACCCCTCTGCCTAGGAGCCGGATATGCTGCCACTTCCTGGGAGCCAGGCAGAGCTGGGCAGGGAGCCTGCCTTAGCCCCGCTGTCCTGCCGCACAGCCCGGCCCCAGCCTAATGATGCCAACCAGACTTTTAGAGTCACGATCAGCTGTGCTGACCAGAGCTGACAGAGTCGCTTTTTGACCAGACTGAGACACATATACTACCTTCACAAGTCATGATATAATGATACTGTCCTCTTCCTTAGACTCTCTTCCTTGTCGGGGTTGGGTGTCTTATTTCTGCTCAGCCCAGTCCTCCAAATGCATACGGCTGTGAATGGGACCTGATCCTTTACACCTTAAATGTATGGGTGTTTTCCCATTGATAGCATGAGCAGGATCTGACTCAGAGTGGCTACTACCAATTCCAGTAAAGTACTGCCGATAGGACTAGTCACAGTATGAGATACTTTGCTTGGAAGAAATGTTTGCAGAAGTGCCTGTCCCAAAGAGATTACAATCTGTCTTTATCTGTACTGTATTGTAAGGCACCATGGGCATTAGATTATAAAGTAATAAATTATGTATACACACACAATTTTTCTAATTCCTGTATAGATAAGAGAAATCTGATAACTGCTCTCTTCAAATTTTAACAATATTTGGTGTCACAAGTTAAGTGGTATAGGAGCTAAATAAATGAGTTGTTCAACCCCTAAATGGCAGAAATAAAGCATTTTATTGATCACAAAGAGAACTAAGGCCCCAGTCCAGGAGCGCCGCCAGCTTTTTTGCCGCCCTAGGTGGCGGAAGTTTCTGCCCCCGAAATGCCGATGATGACCGGGGCGGCCGAAGATCCGGCCGCCGCGGTCGCTGCCCCCCCAAATGTTAGTGCCCTAGGCGACCGCCTAGGTCGCCTAATGGGTTGCGCCGGCGCTGCCCCAGTCCTCTGGTTGTCAGATGTCCAGTTTTTGACCGGAAATTCCAGTTGAAAACGGCACCTGACGGTGTCTGGTGCAGGGGCTGGAGCATAGGGTGGGGCCTCAGGGAGAGGGGGCGGAGCTGGAGTGTCCAGTTTCCAGAAATTGGAAAGTTGGCAACCCTATCCAGTCCTGAAATGACCTATGGACATGTATAGTACTGCACACATTGGGTCTGTGTGTGTGTCTGTGTGTTTAAACTAAACCATGTGCATAATTATTTTGCAAGATGAAGGCCTAAGTGTTTAGGCAATCCCCCTGTCTTAGTTTTAGTTTCCTGCCTTTTTCCTTTTTAAAATCATGCTTTATTTCATTTAAATAATTGTACAGTACCAAAGTTTGCAGATGATACTAAACTACTCAAGATAGTTAAGACCAAAGCAGACTGTGAAGAACTTCAAAAAGATCTTACAAAACTAAGTGATTGGGCAATAAAATGGCAAATGAAATTTAATGTGGATAAATGTAAAGTAATGCACATTGGAAAAAATAACCCCAACTATACATACAATATGATTGGGGCTAATTTAGCTACAACTAATCAGGAAAGAGATCTTGGAGTCATCTTGGATAGTTCTTTGAAGACGTCCATGCAGTGTGCAGCGGCAGTCAAAAAAGGAAGTTATTTATTTGCTCCCATAATATAAGAACTAGGGGCCACCAAATGAAATTAATGGGCAGCAGGTTTAAAACAAATAAAAGGAAGTTCTTCACACAGCGCACAGTCAACCTGTGGAACTCCTTGTCTGAGGAGGTTGTGACAGCGAGGACTATAACAGGGTTTAAAAGAGAACTAGATAAAGTCATGGAGGTTAAGTCCATTAATGGCTATTAGTCAGGATGGGTAAGAAATGGTGTCCCTTGCCTCTGTTTGTCAGAGGGTGGAGATGGATGGCAGGAGAGAGATCACTTGATCATTACATGTTAGATTCACTCCTTCTGGAACACCTGGCATTGGTCACTATCAGTAGATAGGATACTGGGCTGGATGGACCTTTGGTCTGACCCAGCATGGCTGTTCTTATGTTCAATTAACTAATTAAATAAAAGGTGTAAAAGCATTAGGTACTAAATGCTGTTCATAAAGGATAAAATATTTTATTTAGAGACACCATGAGTTAAAATATTTGTAAAATCCTTACATATGTGATAGAGGCGAATCAGTATATTAAGTGAAACAATTTTTAGAATTTGATCTTTTACATGCTGTTTACTACAGTAGAACTTCGGAGTTATGAACACCAGAGTTACAAACTGACCAGTCAACCACACACCTCATTTGGAACTAGAAGTACACAGTCAGACAGCATCATAAACAAAAAATAAAAAAAGCAAATACATTACAGTAATGTGTTAAACATAAAGTACTAAAAAAATAAAAGAAAAGCAGCATTATTCTTCTGCGTAGTAAAGTTTCAAAGCTGTTTTAAGTCAATGTTCAGTTGTAAACTTTTGAAAGAAAAACCATAACATTTTGTTCAGAGTTATAAACATTTCAGAGTTACCAACACCTCAAGAATGAATCATAGAATCATAGAATATCAGGGTTGGAAGGGACCTCAGGAGGTCATCTAGTTCAACCCCCTGCTCAAAGCAGGACCAATTCCCAACTAAATCATGGAGGCTGTTCGTAAGTAATGGAGGTTTTATTGTACTTTCATTTCTCTCAGGGTAGACAATAACGACAAATAAGTTTTGTTTTTAATGTCTAGTCATTTCCTCTTTAGTTTTTATAGACTATTTTGCTTGGGTTGCAAACAGTTGGTGTGGGGGACGGACGGAAAATGTGGTTAGAAAAGTTGCTTTTTTTAGACTAGGTTGAACACCTATTATTAGTGTTTGATTTAAATAAAAGGCAAAAAGATATTACCACTTTGACTTTCATAATTAACCTCCCTTCCCCAATACAAAGTACCTTATAACTGAGGAGGCTGATCTTCTGCCTTTTCTTACTCCTAATACTTTTTTCACAGGAGTAAGGGAGGGTCCTTAGGGCTTCTCTACACTTACAGTGCTGCAGCTGCACCCATGCAGCTGTGGTTCTTAGTGAAGCTATCTACACTGACAAGAGAGCTTTGTCCCTTGGCATAGGTACTCCAACTCCCCAAGAGATGGTAGCCATGTCAATGGGAGACACTCTCCCATTAATGTAGTGCTGTCTACACCAAGGGCTAGGTGGGTATTACTATTTTGCTCAGGCAATATACATTTGTACTGTAGACCAAGCCTCAGATTATACATTATATCATACCATATTATGTCAGGCAAATATACATGAACGGAAGGAAAATCTCCCTAGAGAGAATTTACTTGTTTTTATAGGGGGAAAAATTGTAAGTCTGGCTACCATAATATTGCATCAATAGTCCAGGGCCGGCTCCAGGCACCAGCACAGCAAGCAGGTGCCTGGGGCGGCCAATGAAGAGGGGTGGCACGTCCAGCCCTTCGGCGGCATTTCGGCCGAAGTGCCACCGATCGTGATCACGGCTTTTTTTTTTTTCTTCACCGCTTGGGGTGGCAAAAACCCTGGCGCCTGCCCTGCAATAGTCAACAGGTGTCCTCTCCAAAGCTCCATTTCTCTCTCCATTTATTATTGGTAGAAAAGCTGCCCTCACTAAATTTATTACTGCCCCAGACTAGCTTCTTAAGTGCTATGAACTGAATTATACTGGACTAGTTGAGTCATGAAAGTGAGATTTGTGTACAGAGGAAACAAGCTTACTCATAAAGTCCCTTCGATAGCTCAGCTGGTAGAGCGGAGGACTGTAGAGGTGTTGCCTGCGGGAATCCTTAGGTCGCTGGTTCGATTCCGGCTCGAAGGAGACATGATTTTGTAGAATCCCTTGTCAGTAACATTTGCCCTATAAGGGGTGTTTTCCTCCCTCTGCAGACTGTGCGGTTCACGTGCATTTTATTAGTCCTGAGTCACTGGCATGCGAAAGAGCTCCTGAGTGGAAGTGGTTACTGATCACAACCAGCCCCGCTGCCTCCCTGCAAGCGCCAGCCCTAGCAGCTAAGGGGGAGAGGGCTGCGGCCTGGGAGCCAAGAGCGGCAGCAGCAGAGCCCGGAGAGGGCTGTGAGCTTATTGCGCAGCCCCAGTGGAACAAGCAGCCGCTGTTTCCCACCGTAAGGCTTGGCGGGAGGGAAAACTCACTCCCCCAGCATGCAGCGCGCTATGTCCAGCCTCCCCGCTCCGGGTCCATCCCTGTCTGGCTCTATGCCCCGCCTCCTCCTTCCCTACTGGTCGCACCCCTTTCCCCGCTGGCGCGGTGCCCCGCCTCGATCTCGTGCGGCCCCCACAGCCAATGGGGTTGCAGTCCGCGTGCGCAGATTCAAACGGTGACTCTGGAAGGAGGCTGGGCGCGAGATTCGGCGGCACGGACAAAACCAGCAGCGAGTGTGGCGGCGGCGGCGGCGGCGGAGCAGCTGGAGAGGCGCGGCCGGGACGGGCACGGGGGAAGCTGCGGCGGCGGGGGACGCAGCTGGAGCCGGGGCCGTTGTGACGGGGCCTTGGAGCCGCAGTTTGGACCCGGACAAGAAGCGTCCGCAGCCCCCGATCCTGTCCCCGCAGCCGGGCCGGGCTAAGCCATGTTCTGTGTGCGGGGGGCCGGGCCAGGCCGGGGCTAGGAGCTGCTGCCGGTGGAGGCGGTGGGGTTAGATGCGCTGGAGTCTCCGGGAGCGGTAGAGGGAGCCGCCCCCTCCCCCTCCCCCCGGACGGTGTGTGACGGGGACGGGCGCCACGACCGGCACAGACTCCCGAGCCCGTGCGTGAGCCCCGGGGCAGCGTGAGGAGCCCGGGCGAGGAGCCGCGCAGCTCTGTTCGCCAGCCCGCCTCCGCCCCCTCCCTATGGTGCGCCTAGAGGATGGCGAAGAGACCGCGCAGGTGAGTAACGCCCCCGACTGGCCGGCCCGCCTGCCCTGGCTCAGGTATCTCCGGGTCTTGGTCCCAAATCCCTGCTCCCTCCCCGGTCTCAGCGCTTTCTGTCTTCCGCGCCCAGGTGGTACCTGTCCCCTGCACTCCCCGCCGGGTCCGCTCTCCGCTGTGGGGCAGGTAAGTCCGCCCTGCCCCCACCCCTCGTCCCCCTTCATCTTTCTCCCCAGACCAGAGGCGCAGACTCTCCTCTTACCCAGTTGTCCTTCCCCGTGCTCAGTTGTCACTGCCCATTCTCCGCGCCCCGCAGCGGTCCCGATCCCATCTGCATCACCCCCATCTGCTGTCACCCGCCTGTCACTACGCAGGTGTTCCCTGACTTCTCCATCTTCGCTGCATGTTGGATCCCCCATCCATGTCTTTCCCATGTTACCCCGTACCCCAGACATAAAGGTAACTTCATCTTCTCTTTTCCCGCAGGTAATACACTTCCCACACAATAGTTGTTTTTGTCAGTTTTTCCTACTTCTTCCATAACTTTCCTGATCCTTTCCCTCTCTGCTTTCACACACACCTGCTGGGAAGCTAGGCTTGACCATAATCAACCATGTGCTTTTAATATTCTTTGTCTTAACTAATTCCTAATTTTAAAAAAAAACACAGACTGTTTCTCTAGTCCTGGCATGTGCACTGATTGAAAGAAAGCTACATGGGGTTCTTTCTCTATAGCTGGGGATCTATGAGAGAAAGTGTGTTTATTCAGCTGCAAACATTGAGAGCTGTTCTAGATAAATCCTCAATTTTGCAGGAGCCTGTGTGTTTCCTAAAAATTCAGATTTTGAATATAAAATGAAACTAAATGTATTAATATAGTTACTGCTGTCTTCAGTTTTTTTTCTAGCTGTGGACTTCCGTAGTGTTACTTGTTTTTAAAAAAAATAAATTTTTGAAAACTGATAAGGAAATACAGAAGGGGATTTATAAGGTTGATAAAGGAAGAGCAGGGTAAATGGTTAATATTAGTTATGAAAACTATTAGGTTTTGACCTTCCACACTATTTGGAGGTTGCTGTGGATTCGTATTGTGCATAGGAGTGAAGAAATTATAGTTTGGTGGTTGCTACATAAGAATCTGATACTGTATTTTTCTTCCTGAGGAGATCAGGTTTATTACAAGTACACTATAAATTCATAGTTTTTGTTGAAAAACTGCAGTGGGAGAGGAAAGTAATATGTTTGCCCTGTAATTGTTTCAAGGAACACAAAAATATCTGAGAAACTAGAGATGATCAACTACCTTAATATAGGTATCATATAACATCAGACATTCCATCGACAATATTGTACCCAGTATACCGTCTGGAGCTTCTCTCTTTTTCTAACAGAAGTTGGTCCACTAAAAGTTATTACCTCATCCACCTTGTCTCTCTGGTGTTTAGGAGCTAAGCAAGACTTGCTAGTCTTTCTGTAAGTGCTAACATGCTGTCAGTGAATATTGAATTGTGAAGAATTTACATTTCTTGCTAGATAATTAAAATAGTTGTGCATAGAGGATGAACTCATCTGCTACAGATTGGTAACACCAGAACAAAAATTATATGTTGGCATATAATAACATGACCTGAAAGAACGGGTGCAAACTGCTTTTGGGATTGCTAATTTAGTACAAAAGTAAGGAGGCATCTTGATCTTTGAGTTCCAGGTAGGTATAACATTGTCTTTGATTTTTAAAATGAGAGAAGTTTTCATTTATTAATGCATCTGCAAGCTCTTCAGCTTCATAATAAAGAGGGACACTGAAGCCTAGAATCTTAATGTAAAAAGTCTTTTGACTATTAGAATTGAATTATTGAAATTTAACTTATGTACACCTCTACCCCGATATAATGCTGTCCTCGGGAACCAAAAAAATCCTACTGTGAAATAGGTGAAACCGTGTTACATCGAACTTTCTTCGATCTGTCGGAGTGCGCAGCCCTACGCCCCCCCCCCCCCCCCCCCCCGGAGCACTGCTTTACCGTGTTATAGCGGGTCGCGTTATATCGGGGTAGAGGTGTATTTTGTTTACTCTTTCAAACAGCTTGGTGAAATTAAATGGCTCCGTTTCACTTTCTGTTTTCGTGCACTAATTCAATACAGTTTCAGTTCACAACACTACAGAGGAATGATCAAGTAAATTGTAATCACTGAAATTTTAAAAAATCCATTCATATTAGGTTGTGAGGGTTTTTTTAAACTACCTTTTGATTACTTAAGCACATATGTAATTTTTGGACCTAACCTGTTTGTGTCCTAGTCTAAGCAAATCTATAAGCTACAAATTCCTGTTTGTTTTCAGACTGAGATGAGTGGGGTACAAGAAATTTTAATATGTGGACTCTAGTGTAGATACTCTTCTCTCTGTGAAATTTAAACAATCTTTGGGCTGTGTAGAATGCATTTGTCTTTTTGTAGAACGTTCAAGTGAATAGTTCTTAACTGCCACTGTAGGCAGGGCTGTGTATATCTTGAACTGCTGAGGAATCCACTGCTGGCTGTGATATGCTCCATTTCCAGAATCTAGATATTATTTTTAAAAAAATTGTTCCTAGCACACGGTAGCCAAGAGAACCTTAAATATATAAAACAAATGTAAGAAGATTCTCTGTGGTCTTCCTGAGGCTGTAGACAGCCTGAAATAATGCTTCAAAGATGTGACCTGCCCCATTCACCTCAGTGATGTTAATTCTGATTTTTAATTGACAGTTTAGATGTAAGCATTGTACATTATTTTAGTAGAAACATCCAACTAATATTATTGCATAATTCCATGTTATCGCCCACATCTGGTGTCAAAAGTGCCAACTGTGCCCTACCACTTGCCAAAACATCCAGCTTTACTCATAGAAACTTCTACAGTGTGATTTTTGTTTCTTAAAAACAAACACGCACCCATCCATCCCGTGGTCTACTGGGAATGTAGGGTAGTGTAAATTATATTGAGTTTAATATCAAATAACAATTGATTATATTCATTTTCATATTTCATTTGAGAAAAAAATTACATTTTAAAAATATATCAAAGTTGCTCCAGAGTTTTCTATTCACCATACTAGAATGCCACAGCGACCAGGAACTATGGTGTTGCTGCATAATTTTTGTCAGGCTTTTCACAGAGTGTACTGATTCTTGGCTATAATTCAAATACAGATAAGCTTTAGTGTTTTGTTTTGTTTTTTAATTGCCTTCCAAAATAGTATTGTATTAAATAGTTTGACCCAGAAATGGTAGTATTTGAAGATGTAGATTAGTAAGACTAGTGTCTCTAGACCAGTGGGTTGTGTGTGTTGGGCAGTAGTTAAAACAGGAAGAGATACTTCAAGACGTATGCTTTGTTTGCTCTGTCACCACTATTTTGCAGGTGGCCTAAGCACAAAGCTTTCTGTTCTTTCAAGTCAGAATAATCTTTAAGGGGTTAATATTAGACGTTATTATCAAGTGTTCATTGTAAACCATTTAAACAGCAAGATATTTGCTTATTAATTATCAATATTTTAAAAATTAATGTTGGTAAAATAGTCATTCAAATGTGTAAAGCATTTAAAGGATGCCTTTTTGATGTGGGAAATGAGAGACATTAGATTAACTGTACTGTAACATAATTGGGAGAACTATACAAAACAGTATCTTATTGTCTATTTCATTACCTGATTCAGATGAATTGGCCCTTTTTCGGCAGCCTACTCTTTGTAATAGCTTTAGACTCCTTTTGTGAGTTGTTAACTTAATTTTGGTCCACTATGCAGTGCTTAAATTATGGAGATCATGTTCACAGAGTGTAACCACATAGAGACAATTGAGTTGTAATTTTAAGTGTACTTTGTGGCTTACTTGAGGTGAAAAAGGGTAGTATCAACATGCAATTGCTGAGCCTGAGTGTAGAGGTGGAGTGTGTGTGTGGGGGTAGAGGTGTGGGCAGGGAGAAAAAAGAAATTAAGGCTTGGGGTACAGCTTTCAAAAGCACTTAGGAGACTAAATCCCATTAAAAGCCAAATGGATTTATGTTGAAAGTCAATGGGACTTATGTCCTATTGAAAGTTGTATCCAAAACCTTAAGTCTTTTCTCTTTACAACTTTGGGTACAACTTTCCTAAGAACCTAAGAGAGTTAGGTTTCAAAGTCCCATTGACTTCAAACGTATGTACTTTTTTTTATATTTGACTATTAATGGGACTTAGATGCTTTTGAAAATTTTTGAATTTTCTTTTTTATAGACTGGACATTTCTTATTACAGTAAAATTGAAAAACAAATATGAAAGTAGATTACACTCAAAGTGATCACTGTAAAATAATCATGCTGTCCTTAAGTAGTGGGAAGGATTTGTTATAGATCATTAAACATGTATATTTGTGATTAAAAAAAATCAAAGTACTTTTAGTGACAAATTAAAAGCGGGGAAAATAATGCAGTTGTAAAGGAGGGGGGACAAGAATGAGTTAAACCATTACACACCTCTGTGTGCTCCTCTGTGTAACTGAGTTTGTTTACAAAGTGAAGGTTGTGAAGTATTATACCACTTCTCCAGTAGATGGAGCATACTCAACACGAAGGCACAAAGGTCACTACCTGTTTCTACCATTTCTTTCCTCTGACTATCAGGTAAGGAGCTCAGCACTGTAGTTTCAGTTCTGCTGCTTGCTCAGCTAAATTTTGTTCATCTGATATTATACTTCGTCGTTAGTTTTTGTATTTTTCTTTTATTTTTGAAAGGAACCCCTACTCATGGTCTCAGTTTGACTTTTCAGGATTCCATTGGATTTTTTTTCCTTTTGCTTGGCTCATATTTTTTCTTAAGTTGACCCCTAGATAAGGGTGTATATCTCATAATTTTTTCCTGCCTCCCATCTTCAGAGACTGAATTATTCCTCTGCAGCTCTTCCATTCTAAGATTCACAGTAAGAAGGTTCAGGCTTGGTTGTGCGCTCTTTGATACGCTGGTTACTGCTTGTTGCAAGCATTTTATCTAGGTTCCGATACAGACATTGTATAGCAGAGTGTATTTTTGTGGGTCTGGATTTAGTGATCATGAAAGGATTAAAGGAAAAAAAAAAAAAGAATCTAGAAGACATTGCTTCCACTAGAGTAACATCCTTAGGTTAAACAAAGCGGGGCACCTGCCATAACTCATAGTGTGACTGTCATATACTCTCTAAAATTCCTAAGTATTGTTTTAAAAGTACATACTTTAATTGGTGTTTTAACCTAGAACTTGCACTTGTGTACATCAAAGTACATGTCATAGCATGTCTGTGTGAATTAAGAAAGTTGAAACATGGCATTAATCTGTGGATTTACTAGACTAGAAAACCATTTTGTTATGGCCCTAATGCACCTAGTTATTTGCTATGCCTAGCTGACACACTGTTGGATAATATGTTTAAAAAAAAAAGCCTAAAAAGTGAGGTTAAGCAAATCTTTTGCTTCAGTTTAAGTTTTTAGAAATTTTCTGCCTATTCCTCACAATATATAGTTCTGCAAAATTGACTAGGTACCTTGTGGGGTTTATTACTTACCTTTGAAGCATAGGATATGAAGTGGATATCCTATACTGGATAAGACAATGTTCTGACTTTGTTCGTACAAATTTTATACTTCATTCTATATATCTTCCAGAGATGCACCAGATGCACAGATTACAACCAAAATCCTCTCTGGTTTCTTGAGTTATTGGTGGTCAGTATTAATTTAAAATATATTTCTAGTTTGTTTAAACTGTTCTGTTTGTTTAAACCTGCAGTGAGGAAGAAGATGACAACCTTCAGTATGCAGATCATGACTATGAAGTACCACAGCAAAAAGGGTTGAAGAAGATATGTAACAGAGTAAAATGGACACGTGATGAGGTAATACTTGACCAGATAACTTTACTTTTTTATATCCTACCAAAATGCTATATTTCTCAGCTGATATTATGTCTTTACAGGATGAGAAGCTAAAGAAGCTGGTAGAACAAAATGGTACAGATGATTGGACTTTCATTGCTAGTCATCTACAAGTAAGTGTGAAGTATAATTTTTTTAATGAAAGGGTCTACCATGATATGTCTAATTTGGAGATGACTGGCTATGAAGCAGTTTTTATGGGGAGGCATACATGACTGCTATATTTGACTATTCTATGGATACCTGTAACTTGGGCTGGGACAGCCAAGTCCCAAACCCTCGAGGCTTATTGAGTAAGACCAAGACTTTGACTTCCTATTAATTTCAGGAGTGAAGCCAGCAGCTTGTGAAGCACCAGTGTGCTATGCTCATGTCTGCCATTATATCTGAAGTGGGTTGCTGCATTCTGAATCATTTGCAGTCTTCATGTGGGGTTACAGTCAAGTCCAAGTTGTGGATTGAAGTAGTTTAACTAGGAGGTGATAAAAGTGCAAATCAATCAAAATCCTCCTTTCAGATGTGAAAGGAAAAAGAGGTTATTTTTTTTGACCAAAGGAGGATTCTTTATCATTGTGGCAATCTTTGTCCGGGAGCTATGAGGAAACCACCTCAAACCTAAGGCTTTGTACCAATTTGGCAACCTGTGGTCTTACTCCCTCAGTTGATAAGGTTAGCGTAATATCCAGTTTCCAATCCTCTCCCCCACCCCCTTCCTACTAAAACCCATCCACCCCTTTTGTGGAGTTGAGTTTAAACTAGCAGCTTTATCCATCTGAGGATCTTTTCCACGCATTGGGATATGGTGGTGGGCTGCATTAATGGAGAATAACTGCCACGTGCATATTGATGGCACTGAAGTCCATGGCTTCTTATTTTTCCCAATTTTCCTCATGATGAAGAGGGGGAGAGAGCGAGTATTGAGTCTTGTTGGCCATGGCATGATCAGTCTGGGTAAGGCAGAGCTGGTGTTCATTTTGGTATTGGGATTTGTGTGGCAAACAAATGAATAGAATGAGTACTTTCTGATATTGCATGTCAAAAGCACCATATGGTCACTGGTATCAAGTGACAGATCTACACAGTACTGTAAGCTTAGGGTAAATTTACAGTCTGGGTAGATAGTCTTGCACTAGCGCAGCATGAGCTAGCGCATTAACAATAGCAGTGTGGATGTGGTTCAGGCTGGGGCTCAGGCTCTGAAGCACACCCAACCCTCTAGGCTTCAAATTCAGAGCCTCAACGTCCACACAGCTATCTTTAACATGCTAGCTCAGGGGTCGGCAACCTTTCAGAAGTGGTGTGCAGAGTCTTCATTTATTCACTGTAATTTAAGGTTTCGCGTGCCAGTAATATAGTTTAACGTTTTTAGAAGGTCTCTTTCTATAAGTCTATAATATATAACTAAACTATTGTTGTATGTAAACTATTGTTGTATGTAAAGTAAATAACTTTTTTAAAATGTGTAAGAAGCTTCATTTAAAATTAAATTAAAATGCAGACCCCCCCCCCAGACCAGTGGCCAGGACCCGGGCAGTGTGAGTGCCACTGAAAATCAGCTTGCATGTCGCCTTTGGCGAATTTGTGTGGTACTCTTCTGGAATGTGATTGTGATTGATCCAGGATGATGAAGATGACAGTGCTGCTGGAATTTGGGTGCCACTAGTTTCTCAGTGACTTCACTAAGAAAACGAGGGGTTGGAATATATTCAATAAATGGCAAGGTTATTGATGCCAAGAGCAGATTTCATGGTTGACTCATCTTTGCCTTCTAAAGTGAATGTAATAGTTAACCTTTTGAAGGCATTGATGCTTTTAGTTCTATTGCTGGTGGGGGAGTGGCACTGTATGTGAAAGAAAGTATAGAGTCAAACGAAGTAAAAAGTGTAAATGAACCAAACTGTACCATAGAATCTCTATGGGTAGGAATTCCATGCTTGAAGAATAAGAATATAGCAGTAGGGATATACTACTGACCAGGTTGGTGATAATGACTGTGAAATGCTCAGTGAGATCAGAGAGACTATAAAAATAAAAAACTTAATAATAATGGGGAATTTCAGCTATCCCCATATTGACTGGGTACATGTCACCTCAGGAGGGGATGCAGAGATAAAGTTTCCTGGCACTTTAAATGGCTGATTCTTGGAGCAGCTAGTCCTGGAACCCAGAAGAGGAGAGGCAATTCTTGCTTTAGATCTAAGTGGAGCACAGGATCTGGTCCAAGAGGTGAATATAGCTGAACCATAACATAGTAAAACTTAATATCCCGGAGGGGTGGGGGGGAGGGAAGAGGGAGAAAACACCAAAGCAGCCCACCATAGTAGCATTTAATTTCAGAAAGGAGAGCACCACAAAAATGTGGAAGTTAGTGAAACAGAAATTAAAAGGTACAGTGCCAAAAGTGAAATCTCTGCAAGCTGTATGGAAACTTTTTAGACATCATAATAGAAGCTCAATTTAATTGTATACCTCAAATTAAAAAACATAGTAAGAGGACCAAAAAAGTGCCACCATGGCTAAACAACCAAGTATAAGAAGCAGTTAGAGGCAAAAGGCATCTTTAAAAAGCGGAAGTGTAAAATTATAATTAGGAAGGCCAAAAAAGAATTTGAACACCTAGCCAAGGACTCAGAAAATAACAGTAAAAAAAAAGAAATTAAGTACATCAGAAGCAGGAAACCTACTAAACAACTGGTGGGGCCATTGGACGATTGAGATGCTAAAGGAGCACTCAAGATGAGGTAATCGCAGAAAAACTACATGAATTCTTTGCATCGGTCTTCACAGCTGAGGATGTGAGGGAGATTCCCAAACCTGAGCCATTCTTTTTAGGTGACAAATCTGAGGAATTGTCCCAGATTGAGGTTTCAGTAGAGGAGGTTTTGGAACAAATTGATAAATAAGTCACCAGAACCAGATGGTATTCATCCGACAATTCTGAAGGAACTCAGATGTGAAATTGCAGAACTACTAACTGTAGTATATAACCTATCATTTCAATCAGCTTCTGTACCAGATGACTGGAGAATAGCTAATGTATGCCAATTTTTTAAAAAGGCTCCAGAGGCGATACCAGCTATTACAGGCCAGTAAGCCTAGCTTTAGTAGGGGGCAAAGTGGTTGAAACTGTAGTAAAGAACACAATTATCAGACACATAGATGAACATGATTTGTTGGGGGAAGAATCAGCGTGGTTTCTGTAAAGGGAAATCGTGCCTCACCAATCTACTAGAATTCTTAGAGGGTGCCATAAAGCATGTGGACAAGGGGGATCCAGTGGATATAGTGTACTTAGATTTTCAGAAAGCCTTTGACAAGGTCCCTCGCTAAAGGCTCTTAAGCAAAGTAAGCTGTAAACGGATAAGAGAAAAGGTCCTCTCCTGGATCAGTAACTGGTTAAAAGATAGGAAACAAATGGTAGGAATAGATGGCTAGTTTTCAGAATGGAGAGGTGTCCCCCAGGGGTCTGTGCTGGGACCAGTACTGTTCAACATATTCATAAATGATCTGGAAAAAGGGGTAAACAGTGAGGTGGCAACATTTGCAGATGATACAAAACTACTCAAGATAGTTGAAGTCCAAAGCAGACTGTGAAGAGTTACAAAGGGATCTTACAAAACTGGGTGACTGGGGAACAAAATGGCAGATGAAATTCAATGCACATTGGAAAACATAATCCCAACTATACATATAAAATGATGGGGTCTAAAGAAAGAGATCTTGGAATCATTGTGGATAGTTCTCTGAAAACATCGGCTCAATGTGTAACGGCAGTTAAAAAAGCAAACAGAATGTTGGGAATCATTAAGAAAGGGATAGATTGGGTGGACAAACTCTTTGGCCCGAGGGACACATCTGGGTATAGAAATTGTATGGCGGGCTATGAATACTCACGAAATTGGGGTTGGGGTGTGGGTGGGGATGAGGGTTCTGGCTGTGGGCGCAGGCTCCGGGGTGGGGCCAGAAATGAGGAGTTCAGGGTGTGGGAGGGGGCTCTGGGGTGGTGAGGGTGCAGGTTGGGGATGAGAGGTCTGGGCTGGGATTGGGGCATGGGGGTGAGGGCTGGGGGTGCAGGCTCTGGGGTAGGACTGAGGATGAGGGGTTTGGAGTGCAAGAGGGTGCTCTAGGCTGGGACTGAGGGGTTTGGAGGGGGATCACGGCTGGGGTTTGGGGGTTGGGGAAGGCTCATCGGTGCAGGCTCCGGGCAGTGCTTACCTCAAGCAGCTCCCAGAAGCAGCGGCATGTCCCCCCACCCCTCTGGCTCCTATGCGGAGGCGCGGTCAGGTGGCTCTGCTGCATGCTGCCTCATCCGCAGGCACCACCCCTGCAGCTCCCATTGGCTGCTGTTCCTGGCCAATGGGAGCTGCGGGGGCGGTGCTTGGGGTGGGGACAGCGTGCAGAGTGGAGTCCCCTGGCTGCACCTATGCGTAGGAGCCAGAGGGGGGACATACTGCTGCTTCTTGGAGCCGCTGGGAGTGGCCTCCAACCCTGTTCCCCAGCTGGAGCGCCGGAGTGGGGCAAGCCCCAGACCCCGCTCCTCAGCGGGAACTTGAAGGCTGGATTAAAACGGCTGGCGGGCCGGATGCGGCCCACGGACTGTAGTTTGCCCACCCCTGGGATAAAAAATAAGACAGAAAATATCATACTATGGATTTTTATAGAGTATGCCCACATCTGGAATACTGCATGCAAATCTGGTCACCCCATATGAAAAAAGTTACATTGGAATTGGAAAAGGTACAGAAAATGGCAACAAAAATGATTAGGAGTACGGAACAGCTTCCGTATCAGGAGAGATTAATAAGACTGGGACTTTTCATCTTGGAAAAGAAAATTATAGAGGTGTATAAAAATCATAACTGGTGTTGAGAAAGTAAATAAGGAAGTGTTATTTACTCATAACACAAGAACTAGGGGTCACCAAATTAAATTAATAGGCAGCAGGTTTAAAACAAACAAAAGGAAGTATTTCTTCACACAAGGCAGAGTCAATCTGTGGATTTCTTTGCCAGAGGATGTTATGAAGGCCAAGACTATAACAGGGTTCAAAAAAGAACTATATAAGTTCGTGGAGGATAGATACATCAATTGCTATTAACCAGGATGGGCAGGGATGCAAAACCATGCTCTGAAGTGTCCCAGCCTCTGTTTTGTCAGAAGCTGGGAATAGGTGAGGGGATTGATCACTCGATGATTTCCTGGTCTGTTCATTCCATCTGAAGCCCCTGGCATTGGTCGCTGTCAGAAGACAGGATACTGGGCTAGATGGACCATTGGTCTGTCCCAGTGTAGCCGTTCATATGTTCTGTGTTCTTATCTTGGGGTTGGGGAGAGGACAGAGAGGTATGTCAGGTGCCCTTTGGTAGCCTACAGCAATCATGAAAGTCACCTTAATGGGTGATTGTATAGATAGTCATTGCTTTCAGTGCTGCTCTCTTGGTGATGAATTCCATCTTAGGTTTTTATCTCAGATAATGACTAGATACAAGGTAATAGGTCTTTTAAATGTGATTTACAGTGGGCCTTATTATATCAGCTGCTGTAAACACAATTTCAGAAGGCATGGAAATGCCCTCAAACCACGATCTCTTAAATATTCTTTTAAAAGATAAATGTTACAACAGTTTTTAACAGAAACAAGTGCCTTAGCTAGTCAGTTTCAAGGAGAGAATAAATTTTACAAGTAACGTTAGTCAATTTCAAGGATTAAATTTAGTTACAAAATTCATTCCATGCAACCTCCATGAAATTCAATACTTTGCCATTTAGACTGTTGTGAATTTTTTTTTAAAAAATTGTGATTTACACAGGGTTCTAGTTATAAACTGAATGAGGTGTTAACTTCAAAAACATTTTAGGAAGTTCACATGATAGAAATGTGACAATTTACTAAAATAACAAGAAATTTTTTTAAGTACTGGCTAAAATTAAATTTGGCTGCTTAAAATTCATCTCTTAAATAAAAGTGGACAGAAGTTTTCAAAGCTGCTGAACACCTGCAGCTCATGCTGGCTTCAATGACGTTTGTGAAACCTTAGTGCTTCTGAATCTAAGGCTCCTTATATACAGATGGCTAATTATGGATCTTAGGGGACTATCCTTAGGCACGCAGGTATGAAAACTTTTGGCTTTTCTCTTCCTTCGTCCTCCTCCTCCATCAGAGACTAACCTTTTTTGGTGGAGATAGTGTGTGTGTGGGGGGGGAGGGGGGGGTGAGTGCAAGTAGGGGTGTTTCTTGTATTTTCTCAAAGATGCTTAAATAAAAAATACAAATAGGTTAGAGTATGACCAAATTTAATGGTGTGCAGTTGCATTGCAGAAGTCTAATTAGTTAATGCTTGTAAATTGTTTTCAACATACAAAATGACTTTAGGACCTTAGAGGGAAAGGGAGGAAATACGGTAACTTTCCCCAAGCTAAGAGGTTCCTAAAACCTACTTGTAGGGAGAAGGAAATGAGCCAAAGCTGACGAGATTGATAAAGGTGTGGTTAACTTTTTTTTAAAGGCAAGGACAGGATCAATTATAGACCAATGTGATTCTAACTCTTAAAAACTTGGGGTTGTTTGTGTTTTTTAAGTCTTTATGGGGGTCTGCCTGGTTTGAGGACTAATCTCACCTCAGTAGCTGGGTGGGTGCCCCCGAAGTCTCCCTTTTGGTAGCATCAAAGGAAATCAGCCTAACTGCTGAAAAGAAAAGTTATTTAGCTGCTATGTGACAGTGGGGGGAACAGTTAAGGGGACCCCCCCCAACCAGCCTGGGAAAAATATAGGGAAGGATCAAGCATCATTCCCAAAGTCAAATAGTAATTGTGGGCAGGAACTGTACCTGTGATCTGTTGCTGATTTTTTTTTTTTTTTTTAAATAAAAAATAAGTAGGCAGGCTAGGGTGTTCTGTAGATATGACCTTTACAAAAATCTGCGGTTCTGTGACTGGTTATTGGCACTGAATTTGAAAGGGTTTTGTAGTCAGTCTGTTAAACTCTTTAGCTTTGCCTTGACCAAAAAAGTGGCAGAGTGTAGCTATCGTGCTAGCTAAGCCTGACCGAAATGCAGCTCATTTTTTGGTCAAAGGCAGTACCCAAGTGCTTTGTCTTATGTGATCTTGGGAGGGGCCATGAGGACATAAAGCGCACGTGCAGTGCCCTAATGGTTACTGTTGTAGTAAAAAAAAGTCTCTGGCTTTTTGTGCACAAGGCAGCAACATATTGAATGTAATACATATCTGCATCTACATCTCGAAGAACAAGTACAGAATGGGTAAGTAACTTTTTCATAACAAAAAGAGCTCAACTATAATAGTGGCTAGGAAGCTCAGTGATTGAATCTTTGCCACTTTGGAATAACCTGTGTAATGCTAATCATCTATAGTTTATTTAGTTGTACATTTGGCATTAGTCAAAACTATTGCTGTTTGCTAGAAAACTGTCTATAAAGATAATCTTTAGCAAAGCTGTTTTTTAAAACTGTTTCAGAATCGTTCGGATTTTCAGTGCCAGCATCGCTGGCAGAAGGTTCTAAATCCAGAATTGATTAAAGGTCCCTGGACTAAAGAAGAGGATCAGAGGGTAATGGAACCTATTTCACATTGTGCTTGGTTATTTTTTGACTGTAGCAAAAGCATATCAAGACTTCTTTCTGTGTTGTCTCCACCCTACCCCAATTACCATGGTTTTGTTGGATTCTCAGATCCCAGATGACACATACTAGATTGAATTGGCCTTGTTAGCACTACAAAAAGTAATTTTCCCTCTGATATTCACCCCTTCTTGTCAACTGTTGGGAATAGGAAACTTCCATCTTGACTAAATTGGCCCCGTTAGCACTGTCCTTGCACTTAGTAAGGCAACTCCCATCTCTTCATGTGCTGTAATATATATATCTGCCTGCTGTATTTTTCACTCCATGCATCTGATGAAGTGGGTTTTAGCCCACGAAAGCTTATGCCCAAATAAATTCCTTAGTGTCTAAGGTGCTACAAGGACTCCTTGTTGTTTTTGTACATACTAGCTAGTTCACTATGTTATGCTGGGTATATGCCACCTCCCTGATTGACATAAAATGTGAGGCCTGCTCCGGGGTTTATCATTTAACAGCTTCTCTAACTCTCTGAGTAGAAGAGACCTCTGTGTTTGGAACTGACATTCATAGGCCATAATCTGGCCTGTCTTACACCTTGTGCTCCCCCAGACCACCAGACATAACAGATGACCTGCCCTGATGGTGGGAAAATGGATTTGTATTCTCTTGTGAAAGACGCTTATAAGACTTAAAAAAAAAAATAATGAAAACAAAACCCTTCCCTTTTTCTGCCTGTTACATATAGTATTAATATAGTATTAATTCACATCTTCATAGAAAACAGAACCACTGGAAAACTAAGAGGATCGACATAACAGATACCAAACAAGTGAAACCTGAGTGAGGGTGGAAACTATTTTTATTCAAACTGTTTAAAACCCATAAGTGTTTAAAAAGAAAGAAATGCCGTTTTTAAACAGTTGGAATGAAAAATCATCCCCTCCTCGTACGGCTTTACTTAATATCTCATTTGGTGATGATCTCAGTTCTTCAGTTACATATAGCCTTCCAGGAAAAACAGACAAGACCTTTCATTACTAATGTATAAAACAAGCAGCGTGTGCACTCACTTCTTTACAAGAAGTATAGCATTCTAGAATTGTAGGACTGTAAGGGACCTCTAGAAGTCAAGCAGGACTAAGTATTATCTAGACCAGTGGTTCTCAACCAGGGGTCCGCGAGCCCTTTCAGGGGTTCCGCGGAGCCCTGCAGCTGAAACCTGGTGCCCCAAGCCCCAGTGCTGAAGCCAGGAATGGCATGCATGCCTGAAGCTGGTGGCGGTCCCCCCCCAAAAAGCTGGGAGCAGTGTCCCGCCGCAAGCTGGGAGCGGCACTTGGGGCTGAAGCTGGCAGCAGTCCTCTCTCACCCCCAAGCTGGGAGCGGTGCATGTGGCTGAAGGTGGCGGCGGTCCCTCACCTCCAGCAGGGAGCGGTGTGGGGCTGAAGCTGACAAACCTCCCTCCCCCCCCCCCCCCCCCCCCCCCCCCAAGGAGGGACTGATGCTGGGAGCCCCAGCGCCCAACCCCCACTGAAGCTGGGAGCCCCCTCCCAACCCCTAGCTACCTGCCCGGCCTGCACCCTGAGCGGTTTTCAAACTTTTTGAACTGTGTCCTCCCTTGGAGTTATAGTTTTTGGTTGCATCCCCCCCACAGCCCAGACAGGCTGGGTGGCCACCTGAATGAGTCGGGGTGGAGGTGGTGCTCCCTGGACCCCGCTGTGCAGAGCTGGCTTGTGCCCTGCCAGCCCTTGCCCCCCCCCCCCAAAATTAAAAGTAAAACTATGCCTATGCCCAAGACCCGCCCTGAGTTCCCTGCCCCCACGGGTCCCTGGCATTTTTATAGCATGTTGAGGGGGGCTTTAGCAAGAAAAAGGTTGAGAACCCTTGATCTAGACCATCCCTGAAAGGTGTTTATCTAACCTGTTCTTTAAAATCTCCAATGACAGATATTCCACAACCTCTCTAGGCAATTTATTCCAGTGCTTAACTACCCTGACAGGAAGTTTTTCCTTAAGTCCAACCTAAACCGCCCTTGCTGCAATTTAAGCTCATTGCTTCTTGTCCTATCCTCAGATGTTAATGAGAACAATTTACTTCCCTCCTCCATGTAACAACCAGTTATATACTTAAACTGTTATGACCCCTCAGTCTTTTCTTCTCCAGACTAAACAAACCAATTTTTTTCAATTTTCCCTCAAGGTCCTGTTTTCTAGGCCTTTAATCATTTAATCAAGTAATTTAAGTATTTCCCAGTGCCAGTGCATCAGTTGGCAGAAATCTAACTTAGCATATATTTTTCTACAGCTAATATTGCCGTCACAACATAGTCTCCTTTAACTTTAGAAGCAGGAGTTTATACATAATTCTGAAACCAGGATTCCTGCCAATGACTTTTGAAAGCACCATGACTCTTTGCCTCTATAGGCCTTTTCTAATCCTTAACTTAATTTTTTAACAAATCAGTTTTATTATTCATCTTTTGAGATGTTAATTTCACAAATGCTCTTTAATGGGATTTCAAATCTAATTTTTCAAACATACTAAACTGTCTATCATTGCTACTGTTTGATTTGTGTTCCAGGTTATTGAACTAGTTCAGAAGTATGGTCCAAAACGCTGGTCTTTAATTGCAAAACACCTAAAAGGGAGAATAGGCAAGCAGTGCAGAGAGAGATGGCATAACCACCTCAATCCTGAGGTAAAGAAATCTTCATGGACAGAAGATGAAGACAGAATAATCTATGAAGCTCACAAGCGTTTGGGAAACAGATGGGCTGAAATTGCAAAACTTCTTCCTGGAAGGTGCTTTTCAACATTTTTGTATTAAATGTAAGAGTATGAAAGCCAGTTGTTACAAGGTCTTTCCAAAATCCATGTAACTAATGTAACGGTAATCTAAATGTAAACCAAAAAAAATCCACAGAAACCTAATTGTCTTCCTATGGATTTTTGTGGTGTTTGCCAAAATTTAAGTTCTGCTTAAAAAAACAAAGCTTATGTCTTCTAGTTAAAGATCACACTTGTGATTAAGCAATGATTTCTTGTTTGTTGCCCAGACCCACAAAAACATTATCAGCTGGAGTAATGTGAACTTCCTCCATTTATATCGTTCAAATGCCAACACTGTTAACTGTTTTACTAATAAATACAATACCTATCACATCCTGATTTTTCCATCTGTTTTTAAGGACATTGCAAGGCAAAATGTTGCTAGAATATGTGCATATTCTGGCATCCAAAAGGTGGTTAAATGTGATGGGGATACATTTTTGGCTTTTCACTGAAGACCCATGCCCCCAAAACACCCAATCCTAAACAGACTTTGAAAAAGATCTTGGGCAAGCTTACTGTAATTAGTGTTTTAAAAAGTGCGATTTCTAATCTTTCTAGTTTTTTATTTACTTTTCTCCACAGGTTAGCTAACATGTGACAAATTCAGAGTCAGATTGAGCCCCTTACTCAGACTGCTAAATTAATTGTACGAGTAGCTCAGTTGAAGTCAGTGGAACTTCTTATGTAACTGCTCAACAGTGAGAGTAAAGGGCTTGCTAACTGTCAATTTGTTACGAGTTTTGAAATGTATTCTACAAAAATCTGTAGATACCCTCATTTTTTTTTTTATTTAAATCCTTACTCTTATTCTGCAAGTAGTCTAATGAACTTCAGTGGAACTGAAGAGCAGGGTATTCATCTTGAGTAGTGGTGCAAGAATTTGGCCTCCATGTGTGGTAGTTAGCTGAGAAAGTATCTAATGAATTTTTGGGTGATTCTAATTCATTTTTAAAGAAATTATAGATCCAAAAGTAATTGTCCAAAGTTCTGCAGGAATTAAATTGTGGGGTATTTTTTTAACAACTTTATATTTGATAAAGTTAGAGGTGAAAAAAGTATGGTCATATAGCATATCCAGCTGTTGAGGTATCCAGTCAAGAAAAAGATGTTCCTCACCAGTTAGGGAAGACGTGAAATGTATGCGATGAGTAAAAAAAATATTGGTGTAATTTATGAAGTTTGCAATGTGATGGGGGTGGTTTGTAAAGTTGTGAAATCTACCTAATTAAAAATTTGTTCCTGAAATAATTTGATTTCCATATCTTCCTACTACATGACTTTGTTTTAGGACAGACAATTCAATAAAAAATCATTGGAATTCCACTATGCGAAGAAAAGTGGAACAGGAAGGATACTTACAAGATGGAATCAAGACTGAGCAGCCTAGTTCATCAAAACTTCAACACAAACCTTGTGCCACTGTAGAACACTTACAAACCCAAAATCAGTTTTACATACCTGTTCAGGCACAAGTAAGTTTTAAATGTACATACAAAAATTCATTCATTGCACTGTATATTTCTTCCATACTGTTGGCATATTATAAAATATAAGTTGGTCTCTGAAGACAAAAAGAACAGGAGTACTTGTGGCACCTTTAGAGACTAACAAATTTATTAATTTTGATCTAAATTATGTTTTGTAAAAGGAAACATAAAAACCTTTTACTGTTAGAACTGTTTCCATGATATGTTTTAAATTCAGTAGGGTAGTTGTTTTCTAACTAAAATTTCCTAGCAGTGTTCCCCAATCAAACCCTGCAATTCGAAAAGCTTGAAAATGCAACGGTCTTCCTTCATTTTTGTTTTCACGCTGAAAAAATACTTCAGAGTAGAAACGCAGACTGGATTTTAAACTGTATCAAGTATTAGTAAGATGTTTAAAACATTTTTTTAAATTGAATGTTGCTTTAAAATGTGACTGCAGTGCAAATGTCAGTCTTCTGCTCAAGCTAAAATCAGGCTACTTAGTTTGGCAATTTTTTCCAGTTTCAAAATTATTTATCAAGTTTGAAAATAGACAGTCTGTAAAATAAAAGATCATTTAATTTAAGTCAGTTTTCAGCCATTTAGTAATTTGTTTTCTAAACTCTCTAATTAAAACTATACTATTTTCTAAAATTTGAATCAGTCTCTAAAGCTGAGTTTTTTATAATGTGCAAAGATAATTTTTTGAATTCTTTTAGATTCCAGGTTACCAGTATGTGTCATCAGAAGGCAGCTGTATAGAACATGTTTCAACTTCTTCAAACTTTATTCAGGTAATTTTCATTGGCTATTGTAAATGAAATGAGGTTAGAGTTTAACTTATTCTGTCTCATTTCTTAGCCTGATAACACAAGGATTCTGTTATTTATTTTTAAAGTTGTAAGTCATCACATTTTTTTAATTTAAGGCCTTGACCATTCAGCTAAATCTTCATTGGTGGACCTCTGTCACCATGCAGAACCCTATCGACTTAAGGGGTGCTGTACAGGAGCAGAGGTCTTCCTGCATAGATCTAGTTGCAGGATTGGTGCCTAAGATTGTATTTGTGCCTTTTTTCTTGAAAAAGCTGTTGCGACTTTACAGGATCATAGTACTGTACTGAGAATTGAAAGGAGTCCCCATCCCCTTCAAGTGCAGGCTGCAGTTGCTCATCAGAGGATGCCTGTTTATTTCTGATATACGGAAATGTGATCAACTAATTCAGATCTGCCCACTAATTAAATCCTTTGGTCTAACTTCTGTCCCTGACTACGTGCATAGCTCCCATTAAATTTAGCCAAAGGCTGTGTTTTGCTCTTTATGTGTGCAGCATATGTATTACTGTAGACCTAAGCAATTGAAAGATTCATCTAAAATGTATTAAGCCCATGTAGTAAATAAATGAGTAAGCTTATTTTATTCATATAATTTTTCTCACCTCTTCTGGGTAATCTAAACCATGGTCAATCTTCACAAAGCAAAACCAAAAGTTTTATGTTGGCTGTATTGGTATTCAGAGCAGAAATATGTTTGAATTAACTTGTTAGAAGAAAAACTTCCTTTGTGACATGC
Organism: Trachemys scripta elegans; assembly: GCF_013100865.1. Taxonomy (NCBI): domain Eukaryota; kingdom Metazoa; phylum Chordata; order Testudines; family Emydidae; genus Trachemys; species Trachemys scripta. Next base: position 223,285,748 of record NC_048299.1, on the reverse strand, counting down.
TCATGATACACTCAGTACCATCATAAATATTGTGCACTGCAAGGAGCCTTCTGTTTGTGAGGTGGCATTCTGGGATATTGTTAATAGCCTAAGAAATGGCAGAAAATGCATACATTTGGAAAAACTAAGCTAAATAACTTTTTTGTACAGCATGTTCCTCTCACAGTTAGATAGGCATGGATTTCTGTGAAGAACGCCTTTAACTTTGATTTTTGCTATGTAGTTCATCTTTAAATAAAATTGTCCATTCCTCCTTCCTGACACCCTTGGTGTGAATGCAAACCATGATTGAATGCCCTAGGATAGCCTTGAAAGAAGCAGGAGACACTGTTAACCCACTCTAGATATTATTATATATGAGAGAGAGAGAGAGAAATTAAAAATGCTGCCTTCTTTTAAGACACTTTTTAAACTCTGACTTAGTAACTATATTTGAAATTTATCATTTACAGTTTAACACAATTTAATTCCTGCAGAACCATATTGACCGTGATTTTAAAAACTTGTCTAAGCTATACTTGTTTCTCCAGAAACTTCCCTGTTTTTGTTACAATCAATCCACTTCCACTGGTGGGAGCACTAGTGTAGACAGAACACCAGCAACTCTCAATGTTTGAAACCCATGTCATGCAGATCTATTTTGAGTAGGGTTAGCCACACAGCTGCTTAAAATGCAGGTGGACATCTGGAGTGTGCTCTATACTTCTCTTTCCCCGGGTACTTCCACTAAAGCTAGAACTGGGGAATTTTTGTCAGAGAAGCCTAATATAGCATGCTGAATGTTCACAAACAGTACTAAAACTTACTAGAGAGCTAGCATGATTTCTGCATGCATAAATTGAAAATCACACATCTGTCTGTGCTGGGCACTGAAATCGTGCCAAAACCATGCAATTGACAACCTTATTCTAAAATGGTTGTCAAGTGTGGCTTTGTAGCTTACATAGTTCTGCTCTCAGCATGTGCAGGATGTAAGAAAGTAGAAGTCTAGCTAGTAAAGGGAAGTGACAAATTACAACAGGGTTTTACCAAAGGCAGATCGTGCCTTACTAAAGGCAGATCATGCCAAACCAATCTAATCTCCTTCTTTGAGAAAATAACATACTTATTAGAAAAGGGAAATGCGGTGGACCTAATATACCTTTACTGAAGTCAAGCATTTGATACTGTACCGCACGAGCAATTATTGGTTAAATTGGAGAAGATGGGGATCGATATGAAAATCCAGAGGTGGATAAGGAACTGGTTAATGGGGAGACTGCAGCAGGTCGTATTGAAAGGTGAACTGTCAGTTTGGAGGGAGGTCACCAGTGGAGTTCCTCAAGGTTCGGTTTTGGGACCGATTTTATTTAATCTATTTATTACTGACCTCGGAACCAATTGTAGGAGTGGGCTGATAAAGTTTGCGGATGACACAAAGTTGGGAGGTATTGCCAATTCGGAGGAGGGTCGGGATATTCTGCAGGGAGACTTGAATGACCTTGTAAATTGGAGTAACAGAAATAGGATGAAATTTTAATAGTGAAAAGTGTAAGGTGATGCATTTAGGGATAACTAACAACAATTTTAGTTACAAGCTGGGGACACATCAGTTAGAAGTAACAGAGGAGGAGAAAGACCTCGGAGTTCTGGTTGACCGCAGGATGACTGAGTCGACAACGTGACGTGGCGGTGAAAAAAGCCAATGCGGTCTTGGGATGCATTAGGCGAGGTAGATCTAGTAGGGATAAGGAGGTGCTGCTTCCGTTGTACAAGGCACTGGTGAGACCTCATTTGGAGTACTGTGTGCAGTTCTGGTCTCCGATCTTTAAAAAAGATGAACTCAAACTGGAACGGGTACAGAGAAGGGCCACTAGGATGATCAGAGGAATGGAAAACCTGTCGTATGAAAGGAGACTCGAGGAGCTCGGGTTGTTTAGCCTAACCAAACGAAGGCTGAGGGGGGATATGATTGCTCTCTTTAAATATATCAGGGGAATAAATACCAGGGAGGGAGAGGAATTATTTCAGCTCAGTACTAATGTGGACACGAGAACGAATGGATATAAACTGGCCGTGGGGAAGTTTAGGCTTGAAATTAGACGAAGGTTTCTGACCGTTAGGGGTGAAATGTTGGAACAGCCTTCCGAGGGAAACGGTGGGGACGAAGGACCTGTCTGGTTTTAAGATTAAGCTAGATAAGTTTATGGAGGGAATGGTTTAATGGGATAACATGATTCTAGTCAGATGAACAGCGTGCCATCGCTGGTAAATAGTATCAATGGCCAATGAGGGTCTGGCTGGAGAATCTTGCCTACATGCTCGGGGTTCTACTGATCGCCATATTTGGGGTCGGGAAGGAATTTTCCTCCAGGGTAGATTGGCAGAGGCCCTGGAGGTTTTTCGCCTTCCTCCGTAGCATGGGGCGGGGGTCGCTAGCTGGAGGATTCTCTGCTACTTGAAGTCTCTAAACCACAGGATTTGGGGACTTCAACAGCAGAGTCAAGGGAAAGGGGTTGGGATGGCTTTGTGGCCCGCATCATGCAGGCGGTCAGACTAGATGATCATAATGGTCCCTTCTGACCTTAAAGTCTATGAGTCTATGAAGCCTTACATTTATTACGTTCTATTAACAGCTTCTATCCTGTTTTCTAATACCCTTTTCAGCATCCATTTGTTGATGATGATCCTGATAAAGAAAAGAAAATAAAGGAACTTGAGTTGCTCCTTATGTCAGCTGAGAATGAAATCAGAAGAAAGCGAGTATCATCTGTAAGGACTGTGCATTTATATAAATACGTGCATTGGCTTTACACAAAGATTGATCAGCAGTTCGTTAATGGATGCTAGTAATTCTATAATAGCTTTAATATGCTCTTCCAAAACTGATCAAACTTGGTGTACATGTAGGACTTTAATTTGGGGAATGTACATTATTTTTCTTTTAATGTGGTGTTTTTAACTTGAGATAAATACTGTAGTATAGTCAAGTGCTTTTATTCGTAGTCCTAGAGAAAGAGATGACTTTTAGAATGGTAATTTCACCTGCTACTGGTTTCACTCAGCCCTTATTTGAGATCCACTCCAGCAACACTTCATGTACTGAGTAATTGTGTTACTTTTGAAGGGGTAACCATGTGAATAAGGGCTGCAAAATTTTGTTGGTTTAAGAACAGCCCAGAATTGAAAGTACTTATTTCCGTAGATAAACCATTTAGTTGATCAACATAGATAATGAAAAATGTTTTTCAGTATTTTGCTATATTTGATTTTCTACTATTGACTCTCAGAAAAGATAGCAAAGGAGACCTATGGTTAGAGCACTACCAAATTCATGGTCCGTTTTGGTTAATTTCATGGTCATAGGATTTTAAAAATCGTAAATTTCATGATTTCAGATATTTAAATCCGAAATTTCACGGTGTTGTAACTAGAGGTCCTGACCCAAAAGAGGATTGTAGGGGGGTGATCGCAAAGTTATTGTACGGGAGCGGGTTTGCGGTATTACCACCCTTACTTCTGTGCTGCTGGTAGTGGCAGCACTGCATTCAGAGTTGGGTGCCTGGAGAGCAGTGGCTTCTGGCCAGAAGCCCAGCTCTGAATGCAGTGCACTGCAGAAGTAAGGATAGCATGGTATGATACTTTCACCCTTACTTCTGCACTGCTGCCTTCAGAGCTGGGCACTCGGCCAGCAGTTGCCACTTTCCAGCTGTCCAGCTCTGAAGGCAGCAACACAGAAGTAAGGCTGGGATAGTATGGTATTGTCGCCCTTAAATCTGTGCTGCTGCTGGTCTCTGAAGGCAGTGCAGATGTAAGGGTGGAAATACTGTGACCTCCCCCGTGCAGCCGCTTTTTGGGTCAGGGCCCCCAGTTTGAGAAACACTGGTCTCCCACGTGAAATCTGTATAGTATAAAGCAGGGGTCTCAAACTCAATTTATCTTAGGGCTAGTGCCAGTCCTCAAATCCTCCCAATGGGCCAATAATGTCATTCATGCCGCCCAGAACCTGCTCCCCCCTCCAAACTCCGCCCCCCACTTGCCTAAGGCTCTGGGAGGGAGTTTGGGTGGGGTAGGAGGTTTGGGGTAGGGGATTGGGATGCAGGGTGCAGGTTCTGGGAGGGAGTTTGGTGGTGGGAGGGGGTGTGGCGAGGGAGTGCAGGCTCTGGGAAGGGATCAGGGGGTGCGGTGCTTACGTGGGGATCCAAGGCGGGGCAGGGGGCCTCCACATGCTGCTGCCCCCTGGCACCGCCCCACAGCTTCCCATTGGCCACAAGAGCACTCAGGGTGGGGGCAGCGTGTGGAGGCACAGTCCTGCCCTGCCCCAGGGCCACAGGGAGGGGCCAGCAGCCATGTGGAGTGAGTGCGCAGGAAGCTGCCCAGCTCTGCTGTGCTGCCGGTGGTGGGCGGGGCCCCGGGCCATTTTAAATCACCTGAGGTATGTGCGGGGGAGGCGGGACAAGAGCGCCTGGGGGTGGCAGGCGGGACCAAGGGAGAGACCCGGCCCTAAAATTGCTGGAGCCCCGTGGTCCATATTGGGGTGGTTCTCAGGCCGCAGATGGCCCGAGGGCCGGGACTTTGAGACCTCTGGTATAGGGTAAAAGTACACAAAAGACTAGATTTCACGGGAGAGACCAGTTTTCAGTCTGAGACACATTTTTCATAGCTGTGAATTTGGTAGGGCCCTATCTATGGGTCCAGTAGAACATTAGTGTCCTCTGCAGTTCCTACATGTATTTACAATCTGAAACACCACAGGGTTCATAAGGGGACATTTATTTAAAAAAAAAAACTTTCACCTGCCATGCAAACTTTAATGATCTATAAAGGGGAAGTGAGTAGTGAAGCAGCAAAATTTGCAGGAGACAAAGTTATTTAAGTTAGTCAGGACCAGTGAGGACTGTGAGGAACCTCAGGAAAGACTGAAACAATCTATGTGAGTGGGCAACACAATTACAAATGAAGTTCAGTGTCAATAAATGCAAAGTAATGCATGTTGGAGGGGAAAAGAGAAGAGTAACAAGAATGATCAAGGGCCTGGAAACATTATCATGTGAAAAGAGATTTAAAAGTTGGGGATTGTTTACCTTAGAAAGGAGACAGATAAGAGGGAGGGGACATGATGCAAGTATGCAAAATAATGAATGGCATATATAAAGGTAGATCAGGAACTTCTGTTCTCCATCTCTCAACACAAGAACAAGGGGACGTCATATGAAATTAAAAGGTGGTAAATTCAAAACTGATAAGAAAATACTTTGTATCTCACAACACTTATTTTGACTATAGAGCTTGTTGCCACAGGATGTTGTTGACACCAAGAAATTGGCACGTTTGCAAAAGGGAATGGATGCTAATGTGGATATCAAAAATATCCAGAGTTGTCATTTAATGATGAATTTTGGAAGGAATATGAAACCTTGTGCTTCAGGCTTAAACGATTCTCTAATGGAGACCCTGATGATAGCTATCTTTGAGGTCCAGGGGATAACGGCAGACTATTCCACATCTGCCTATTGTGGAATTCTTCCTCTTTCCTCCTCAAACATATGGCACTGGCCAGTGTCCGAGATAGGATACTGGGCTAGATGGACTCTGGTATGATCCAGTATGATAATTCCAATGTCTCTTCGTAAGCACTATGTTATAATGGTGCATGAGAAGCTGGAAAAGAAGTAGGCTATAAACAAAATAACATCACTTTATTAGTCAGCAATGAAACAAAATAGCATAATCAGTAAAAAGTAAAGTCAACTTTAAAATAGAAAATTTTTAAGAATGAAATATTTTAACCTGAAAATGTGCCTTTGAACTATTATGTAGATGACATTGATAATGTCTCAATGTTCAGGAGAGTGGGGAAGCTTACATCACCAGTGACGTGAGCAATAGGGAACCATACATAAATAGAATTTCAATCATAGTAACGAGTAGAGGGTAGGAAAGAAATAAATGTAAGAGAAGGGGAAAGTTGAATGTGTCCTGTAAACTTATGGGAAATAATGTAATTGCATTACTTCAAAAAGTAAGTTGGCTGGGGAAAGGTGGGGAGATCATTGAGCTGAATAAAACTGTTGTAGAGTACATCCACTGGAGAATGGTAAAAGTTCAGTCTGAAACAAAATATTACTATACAATGTGTCCATAATAGTATGTTTATAAAACTTGCCCCAAAAGTGTTTGTTTTATTTTCAATTTCTAATTTGAATAAAACATCAACACATTTCTATTATACTACTAGCAAACTGGAAGTTTCTCTAGCTGGTCTGGAAGCTTCATCATGGAAGATAGCATGTCTAATACTCTAAATAGCCTTGAGGAACAAACAAGTGAGTTTTACAGTATGGATGAGGCCCAGGGCACATCTGCGCAGCAGAATTCACCCACCAAGTTCCTAGCTGTGGAGGCGAATGCAGTGTTGTCATCTCTACAGACCATTCCAGAATTTGCAGAGACACTAGAGCTTATTGAATCTGTAAGTTGGGATGTGTGATTCTCTAGTTTTCAGTAAAGATGCAATCCGTTTATATTTGGGTATGTTCATATTTGCACGGTACTGATAGGTATAGTTTCACTGCTGTTGATTGCTTTGCTTTATTGGAAGTCATGAGTGAATTGTACTGAAAACAAACTATATAAAATTATCTGGTTGTGTAAGAGGGGTAGGGGAAATATTTAATCCAGAGTGTAATGCCTTAGTTACAAGCTTGATATAACTGAGTTAAATTGACTTTTTTTTACTGGAATGCCAGAAGCTGGGGTAGCTGGTTGTTATAACCAAACAACCAATCTTAATTGCATCAAGCTACTTCTGTCTGGACTGTAAATGTATCCCTAAATTAGATTGTGTGTGTGATTGGGGTGAGTAATGAATATATTTTTGTAGCTTTTAAAATGTGAGAATTAATACTCAATATATAACTTCTCTGAATGCTTGCAGTGAATTATAACGGGTTTCCAAAGCTCATATATAGAATGCAATATAATGAGAGAAACTGTTGCTGACTTGAAATATTCCAGACAGGAACTTTGCGATCTACAACTTCCACTTGGAACATTTCAGATAAGCAAAAATTTAGCTAAAACGTGAGTATGTCCATGCCTGAGTGTCTTGTATCCTTACATTGTAGGATCCAGTAGCATGGAGCGATGTCACCAGCTTTGACCTTTCTGAGGCTGCTAATTCCCCTGTCAAACCTGCTCCAGTAACATTAATGAGGATTCAACACAATGAAGGGGCTATGGAGTGCCAGTTTAATGTCAGTGTTGTTCTTGATGGCAAAAAAAATAGTTGTAGCAGTGGAGAAGAAGAGATTCTTTCAACATCTCCTTCCATAGCCAAGTTCAGCACTCCACCTGCTATCCTAAGGAAGAAAAAAAGATTGCGAGTTGGACAGTCACCAGTCAATGAGCTGAATGATGGGTCATATAATGATGCTGTCAATGTTGCACTAAAACAAACACCCGTAAAAACACTACCCTTTTCCCCATCACAGGTATGAATTTTTTAATACAGCTAGAAAGCTAAGATTGCAATGAACCTTCACAAATTACGGGATTTTTTTGAATAGTACATTGTACCTTAATTGAATGTATTAGGAAACAGCTTAGAACGTGTTAAAGGATTGGCCGAATTTAAGGGAGAGTTTTAATATGGAAGAAATGGGTTCTTTTAAAAATGGTGAAATTGGTTACCTGATTTCCTTTCTGGGACTGACCTCTACTGCAGCTTGACAACTGGGCTTCAATTTTCTTCCTGCACATACTGGAGGTTGTTCAGATTTGACTGTGTAGCTACAGGGCCTTGTCACATTCTGTGAATTTTTTTTTTTTTAAAAGAAAATTCGGATTGAGGTTTCACTGGTAAATTCAGCTCCTATTGTGGGGATAGAGGCATATAAATTTTAAACAAGTTGTTAGAGATTTTCAATGGACATCACCTGGGAAATTGGTTTTTTTTTTTTTTTTTTTTTTTTTTATTGCTCAACATAATGTAAGAGTTCATGTTTTGTAAGTTGGCTTAGTTTTTCTTTTAGTTTTTCAACACATGCTCCGGAAATGAACCATTTAACCTTGAAAATCCTGCATTTACATCAACTCCAATCTGTGGGCAGAAAGTCCTTATTACAACTCCTCTCCACAAGGAAATGACACCAAAAGACCAAAAGGAAAATGCAGGGTAGGATGACACTAAAGATCAGATGTTGAAATAAAAGCAAGATCCTGAGACTATGCAAAGCCAATTTAGCTGTATACGCAACTATTAATATTTTTAAAAGGAAGTTTAAATATTTGCATACAAACATAGCTCGGCCTTGTTTTTTTTTTGATTTCCCAAAAAGTGACTTTATTATGTTTAATTTTAATTTTCCCTTTAATCTTTTTAATATTGTACTAAATGAAAATTAGTTCAGATGTACTTGGGGCAAATGCACAGTGATGTATTACTTGATTGATTTTTGTGTGCCTATGTATTCCATTGTATAAAGAAGTAAACAGAATAGCAAATTTTGATGAATTTGTTATATAAGTTTAACTCTATCAGGAATCATGAAATGTTAAAATACATATGAACATTTTTCTCTGCTTGGATAGTTTTAGAACTCCAACAATTAGAAGATCTTTACTGGGTACCACACCAAGGACTCCAACTCCTTTTAAGAATGCTCTAGCTGCTCAGGAGAAAAAATATGGCCCTCTCAAAATTGTGGTATGTGATCTCTTTGCCTGTTCGTTAATGTTTCTCTTAAGTGAGTCTGAATGCCCTCACCATACAAAATATTGACTTACAAAGTGAGCCTTAATGTGAACATTAAAAAAAAAAAAAATAGTAAAATTATTAGTGTTGTTGAAAGGTGTAGAACTTTCCGATGCTGAAAGATAGTCTTCTGTTTATCCACAGGACAGTTACAGCCTGGGGCAGCAACAGTGCAGGCTTCCCCTTTCTGCCCCACCAGTATGCTCCAATCATTTTTTGAAGGGACCATCTCTAGGGGGTAAAAGATTCAGATCCCACGCTCATTCAATTTATATCCTCTAAGGGCCTGTCTACGCTACTGCTTAAGTCGATATCTTACGTCACTCAGGGGTGTGAAAAAACCACCCCCTGAGTGATGTGAGTTACTTTGACTTAAAGCGGAGGCTACACTGTACTGTCAGCGGGACACACTCTCCCATTGACATAGCTTCTGCCTCTCATTGAGGTGTAGTAATTATGTTGACGGGAGAGTGCTTTCCCATTGATGTAGAGCACCTACATAAGCTGCACTACATCAGTGCCGCTGCAATGCGGTAGTGAAGACAAGTCCTAAGAATATCAACAAGGGTAGACTTAAGCATTTTATTTGTTTTCTTGAATCGCTATACATTAATCAATTCTCATGCATATAGCTTGAAATTACACATGTGGTAATGCCATGATCTACAAATATTTTAATTGTTGTCTTTATTTTTGAATCAAACCATGTTTTCCAGGCCAGAGGGTATGACAATGGAGACTTTCTGAGCTGGTGCAGATGAAAGTGTGGGTGACTCTCACTTTTTGACACTTAAAAACCAAATTAGTCCTGGTGTAAACTGGTGCAATTTCTAGTCAGTGGTAATTCAGCCCCTTCACACCGAGACTGAATTTGGTCCTTAAGGTTCTGCTCTCTGACCCAAGCATAGTCTATCACTGCACTGTGGTGCTCTCGATTTAATATTTAGAAGTGGAGTATCTTTCATCCTTAGTTATACATTCTTAAAATAAAATCTGGAATATTCTGAGAAAAGGGAGCTTTCATGAAATGTACAACTGAGTCACACATCTTTATATAAAATGTCCGTGTGTTTGTTTGATTCTTCTGGCTTTTGTGGGTAACTTCTCTTTGCCATTGTGACCATATTATAGCTTTACACCTATGCATTTTCAAACTAAGTCTGCTCATTTTTGCTTTGCCTCTTCCTGCTGAATTGCTTGCTGGTGCACAAGAATCTTTTGAATTTAGTTGATTTTAGGGCTGTCAATTAATTGCAGTTAACTCACATGATTAACTCAAAAAAATTAATTGCAGTTTTAATCATACTGTTAAACAATAGAATACCAATTGAAATTTATTAAATATTTTGGACGTTTTTCTACATTTTCAAATATATTGATTTCAATTACAACACATAATACAAAGTGTACAGTACTCACTTTATATTTTTATTACAAATATTTGCACTGTAAAAATGATAAACAAAATAAATAGTATTTTTCAATTCACCTAATACAAGTACCATAGTGTAATCTCTTTATCCTGAAAGCACAAATTACAAAGGTAGATTTTTTTTTGTTACGTAACTGCACTCAAAACTAAAACAATTTTAAAACTTTCGATCCTACAAGTCCACTCAATCCTACTTCTTGTTTAGCCAATCGCTAAGAGGAACAAAAAGAAGAACAGGAGTACTTGTGGCACCTTAGAGACTAACAAATTTATTAGAGCATAAGCTTTCGTGGACTACAGCCCACCTCTTTGTTTACATTTACGGGAGATAATTCTGCCCAATTCTTTCTTACAGTGTCACCTGAAAGTGAGAACAGAAGTTCACATGGCACTTTTGTAGCCGGCATTACAAGGTATTTGTGCCAGATATGCTAAACATTCGTATGCCCCATTCATGCTTTGGCCACCGTTCCAGAGGACATGCTTCCATGTGGATGACACTAGTTTAAAAAAAATGCGTTAATTATATTTGTGACTGAACTCCTTGGAGGAGAATTGTATGTCTCCAGATCTATTTTACTCGCATTCTGCCATATATTTCATGTTATAGTAGTCTCTGATGATGACTCAGCTCATTGTTCATTTTAAGAACACTTGCTGCAGGTTTCACACAAGGCGCCAATTTGAGATGTCAAAAGATAGCTACTGTACTCGACCCAAGGTTTAAGAATCTGAAGTGTCTTCCAAAATCTGAGAGGGATGAAGTGTGGAGCTTGCTTCCAGAAATCTTAAAAGAGCAGCACTTAGATGCGGAAAGCACAGAACCCAAACTATCAGAAAAGAAAATCAACCTTCTGCTGGTGGCGTCTGACTCAGATGATGAAAATGAACATGCGTTGGTTCGCACTGCTTTGGATTGTTATCGACCCATCATCAGCATGGACACGTCCTCTGGAACGGTGGTTGAAGCATGAAGGGACATACAAATGTTTAGCATATCTGGCATGTAAATATCTTGAAATGCCAGCTACAGCAGTGCTATGTGAATCCCTGTTCTCACTTTCAGGTGACATTGTAAACAAGAAGTGGGCAGCATTATCTCCTGCAAATGCAAACAAACTTGTTTGTCTGAGCGATTGGCTGAACGAGAAGTAGGACTGAGTGGACTTACAGGCGCTAATATTTTACATTGTTTTATTTTTTGAATGCAGTTATTTTTTTGTACATAACTCTACATTTGTAAGTTCAACTTTCATGATAAAGAGATTGCACTACAGTACTTGTATTAGGTGAATTGAAAAATACTTTTACAGTGCAAATATTTATAATAAAAATAAATATAAAGTGAGCACTGCACACTTTATATTCTATGTTGTAATTGAAATCAATATATTTGAAAATGTGGGAAAATCCAAAATATTTATATAATTAGTATCTATTGTTTTAACAGCATGATTAATCATGATTAATTGTGATTAATCATGTGATTAAAAACTTAATTTGTTTAATTGCTTGGCAGCCCTAGTTGATTTACATTTTCTGAAATCTGACCCCTTTCCTTTCCAATCCATTATATTTTGGCTGCTCCTTTGTTCCCACAAATACTAAAGGCTGTTCAGATTCAGCCATCGGGATCGGCACCACCCTTGCTACCCTTACTCTAGATTCTAACCTCTGCTCCTCACAATGCAAATAGTAGCTCTGCACTCCTGCTTTTATCCACTACTATGTTGGCTTTTAAAGCCAAAGTTTTGGGCTTAGTGGAATCCTCTCCCCCTGCTGGTACATAAAGGGACCATCTGTATGTGAAATTATACACTGTATTTTATAGTTTAGTGCCTTATGCAAAGATATATTATTGGTGTAAATACAAATTTCTTCCCAACAAGGATCACATTTTTGTAGTGCATAAACCATAGTGCTATTTGTAGGGGATGCTTCATCCCCTGTGTGTGTGTGTGTGTGGTTTGAATTTGGAAGTATAAAATAAAGCTGGGCACTTTAATCCAATAATGTACATGTTCAGTTTGAAATGTCTCCTACAAAAAGTAGCACAATTGTTTGTACTTCCAAACAATGTGATTCTTATGGGAGAAAATTATCATTCATAGTTCCATTGGCTAATAAACACAAACTGGTATGTAGTTTAGGTAAACTTTCTTTCTTTAGGGTTAAAATATGTTTATATACACCTCTACCTCGATATAATGCTGTCCTCGGGAGCCAAAAAATCTTACCGCGTTATAGGTGAAACCGCGTTATATTGAACTTGCTTTGATCCACCAGAGTGCGCAGCTCCCCCTCCCCCTGGAGCACTGCTTTACCACGTTATATCCGATTTCGTGTTATATTGGGTCGCGTTATATTGAGGTAGCGGTGTACCTAATGAGAAAATAAGCTGGCTAAAAATAACTTGGAATAATACAACATTGTTAAAATCTGTTCAGTCTTGAAATGCTAAACTGTAGTTATCAAATGCAGTAATTTTTATTCCTTAATATGTTGGTGGATTTTACTGAGGCTTTCTACCTCCCATGGAGTAGATGATACCTCCTTGTTATAACCAAAACGAATGTAAAATGTGGTGAAAACCAGCAACTGATACATTTTCTCTGGCTTCCCTCCCCACTCCTATTTAAATTAGTCACAACCACTTGCCTTCTTGGAAGAAGATATTAGAGAGGTTTTAAAAGAGGAAACTGGAACAGACATATTCCTTAAGGAGGAAGATGACTCTGTCTATAAAAGCTGCAAGCAAGAGGTGATGGTGCAGTATGTTACTTTATAATAGTGGTAGCAAAAAATGGCAACTCTTAAATTGCAATCTTAAATTTTTTCTTTATAAAATGTTGATCACAGCACACTTCTGCCAAGAAAGTCAGAAAATCATTGGTCTTGGATTCTTGGGAAAAAGAAGAACTTGGTGCCCGACTCTTCACAGAAGATAATGTTTTGGATGTACAGGTTGGTATACTTATAAATAGTAGAACTGGTAGAAATTTTGATGAAAAAGGGAAGAAATATTTCCCCCTTTTTTTTTTTTTTTTTTTATCAGCGCTAGTAAATAGTCACCTTGGGGTTTAACTATTGACCAGTAAGGGTAAACCTGTAGCAATTTAAAAAGTAGTTGTCTCCAGTACCCGCTTGGCCTCCATGCTATGGTGTGTGGGATTATGGGTTTTGGCAATGTATGGATTGTATTGCAACTGTTGAACTTTTGCTTGTTGGATCACTGGATTCTTGGATGACATTAATGGCAGTGGGACAAGGGAAATTTTGCCTTTTTAGTCAGTTTTAAGGAAGGATGGTGATGAGCAGCCCTGTTCCATCCTTGGGAAGAAGGCTGTTGGCTGTAGTACTGTCATTATAGGATGGGCAACCTTTGAAATGAAGGGGAAAAATGAGGAATTTCAATAACTTAGTAAGTACGTGGAGGATCCGCTGTGGAGGAAAGATGCAAAGATTCCTGGCAATTCAACACTGCTTACAAAAAAAAAAAAAATACTTTTTTTTAAATGCTAGCAACTGAATTTCCTACACAGTGGTTTTCTTTTATTTCTGTTTGATGGTTCTGTAAAAATTTGCATACCAAAATTGTGGCCAGTGGTGCATGGCAATGATGAAACTGGCTTGTTGAATGTATTGCTTTTGAATAAAATTTGGGAGAATATATTAAACCAGTTTTTGAAAAAATCAGTCCAGGGTCTCCCTCAGTATCTGTAAACAAAAAAACACACTCAAAGAACTGGTGATCAGTATTAAACATGTGTTTTAATAGCAGGCTTCTAGTATAACTTTGTCTTAGTGTGGACAGAGATTTATTTTTTATAACTGTTTCTAAAACCATGCCAAGCTATCAAGTTTTATATAACTTATTTTTAAGAAAATATAATTGAAGCTGTAGTATGAATGTATAACATAAGGGAGAAGAAAAACTGGTCCACCCTGGTCAAGGATTTAGCATCAGAACAATGCCAGCAACAACTGTGTTTAAATTCAGTTGTTGCCAATATATTTTGGATCCCAGTATAGTCTAGTACAGTGGTTCTCAACCAGGGGTTCAGGGCCCTCTGGGGGCCATGAGCAGGTTTCAGGGGGTCCACCAAGCATGGCTGGCATTAGACTCGCCAAGGCCCAGGGCACAAAGCCAAAATTCTGCCACGCAGGACTGCAGCCCAGATCCCTGAGTCCCACCACCCAGGGCTGAAGCCAAAGCCTGAGCAACTTAGCTTCGTGGGGCCCTCTATGGTGTGGGGTCCTGGACAATTGCCCTCCTTGCTATCCCCAATATTGGCCCTGGCTTTTATATGCAGAAAAACAGTTGTTGTGGCACAGTTGGACTATGGAGTTTTTATAGCATGTTGGGGGGGCCTCATAAAGAAAAAGGTTGATAACCCCTGGTCTAGTACTTTATACTGAATTGACACTAGTTTTCTCAGAAATGTTTACTCATTGATTCCACCTGCTACATAGTTGCTTTATTTTCCTATTTTGTTTTTTTTTTAATTAACAGTTAAAAGTTGTTTTACTTAATACTAACTTTTATTCCTCTTCCCCATTCCTCTGTCTTTTTGCCATTAGTCAGAAAATATCTATACTACATCTTTACTAATGATACCGTTGCTGGAAATACATGACAACAGATGTAATCTGACATTGGAGAAACAGGCTACAACTTCAACAAACAAAACAAATGCAGTAATTAAAAAGAAACTGAATTCTTGCACTTCAAAAAATGTCAAAATGGAAAAGTCTCTTCAGGTCTGGATTCAAGATACTTTTTTGTTAATTTCATTACCTATTTTAACTGTTAAATGGTCTCTAATAATTTTTTAGTTTGTACCTCAGTTTTTTTGATAACGGATTGAAATCTTGGCCAATATTTTTGCCACCATTATTTAGTTTGGGTCTGTTTCTGTGATTCCTGTTCAAGCTAGTAATTCGGTGATGAAAACTTACTCCATGTCTGAACTCTGGACAATTTTTAAATAAACTTTTTATTCAAACTACTTAAATTCTGAAATTTACTTATCAGTCTATTTTAGGATCGATGAAACACTTGGTAATGTTAAATGGCTAAGATTTCTCTGAAAAGTGTTTCTGTGCAGTCACAAATTTTTTTTTGGGCCAGATTCTAGTTCGTGGTTACATGGCAGTAAAGGACATTTAATTCCTCACTGCTACTTATGCTAGCTCTATAATGGTCCACCACAAGTCAGGCCTGATCCAGAGACATTCTACAGATTTGCTTCCCATGCTTGAATTTCAGTGCTCAGGTTTTCTGCGGGGTGGGCTAGTGGATAAATGATTCCTCCTCCTCCCCATATTGGTAGCCCCAATGTCCACCACCATATCCCATTCATCCCAAAATGTCTGTTTGATTTCTCTCCCCCCCCCCCCACCACCACTTCACAGCTGCCAAACCCTCCTTTCTGTGTTTATATAAAAAAAGTACCTTACCTCCTTTCCAGCCACCACACCCTTCCCAGCTGCCAAAGCTACTTTCTGCATTTCCTCTGAATGGCGATTACTGTGCATTGTCAATACTGCATTCTGCTGCCCTTTGGAACTTCAAAGTAAAATAAACGGGAAAACATTCCAAAAGCGGGGTTTTATTGAATTTGCTATTACAGCATCAATTATTACAATGAATATTTCAATTCAAGAAAGCCCCTCTCTTGCTACTTCTGTTGTCTTAGAACTTTCAACCTGGTTAGAGGCACTGCTGGTGTGCTGAAAAAGCAGTAAGCTTTGTCACAGAATTTATATACCAAGTATTGCTGAATACATGGGCCCTGACAATAAAATGTGATATTACTTGAATTTTGACTACATAAACTGTTGTGAAATTTAGTGTGGAAATAGCTTTTAAAAGAAAATCTGAATTAGGATTGTATTTAAATGCTGAAGTATTCAGATACAGCTGTTTAAAAAATAAAATTTCCTTTTAACTGTTTTTTTTTTTTAAATATATCTCTATATAGTCAAATTGTGAGTGGGAAGCAGTTGTTTATGGAAAAACAGAAGATCAGCTTATCATGACCGAACAAGCAAGAAGATATCTGAGCACATATACAGCTTCCGGCAGCACTTCAAGAGCTCTAATTCTGTGAGGATCACTGCAACTGACAAAACCATCCCTTCCCCTTACAATTAACACTACACTGAAGGAGATTCCAGTTAAATATATGTGAATGAAGTCTCTGGGTGTTTTTTTTTTTTGTTTGAGACAACCTTGTAAAGGAAAACTTCTCTTTTTAATTGACAAAACAAACATACGAAGCTTTGCCTTTTCAAGTAAGGATAGCACAAAAAATCCTGCAATTAACTTTTTTAATAGATTTTTTTTTTTAAAAAATCTAAAGCAGGGTGTAAAGAATAGTCCAAAATATTGGAGTAAATGTCGACATACACTCTTTTTTTTTTTTTTTTTTTTTTTTTTTTTTTAAGCCCAGTTTTTCACATTTATTCTTCACAACATACATTGCTACTCTCCAGTTAATGCCTTTTGAATGTAGGGTAGGTTTACAGGTACTTCTGATTTCTAAATAAGCAACATACATAGCTGTATGAAAATGCTTTTGCTTAAGTGCTCAGTTGCTTATGTAGCAATTTTTTTCTACCATATAAAGAAACACAATGGAAAGGAGTCTAAAGGAAGGATAGAAAGTTGCACTACTAGTTTTTGGTATGCTGCAAAAACAATAAAATTAACTACAGTGTTAAATATATTTATTTGAGAATGGTACTAGAAATAAGATAGTAGGCAAATGGGATGAATTAAGTTTTTCATTAGTGTAAAACATCAGTATTTTCTTCATAAATCTCAGAAACTGAGACCATTGTTGAATGTATTGTACAGTATGTAGGAGCAGGGAAACTTTTGTAAATTGGAAAGGAGTCTGTTTTTATAATTTATTTTCATTTTAAAGCTTAAATGTAGATATTTATGTGTATGTAGGTTGTCTAGAAGCCAACGTTGTTTCCTGTTGTAACAGCTAAAGTGGTAAAGGACAAATTTTAACCTTGAAGTATGGAATAGCTGCATCATTACAGGCTGTGAAGCATATAAATCTATACTATATGTTACATCTACCTAAGGATTGCACTATATACCCTTTAAATCATGTTGGTCAGCAAAGTAGTTATAAACTATCCCTTTATTATAATACAAGTATTCCAATAACTTGTTTTTAATTTAATTATATATATTATATAAGAGCAAGCCTGAGGTCCTTTATGTGACCCTATTATTGAGTCCTATTCATGAATTAAAAATTAATGCATTTTACTACATTAAAAAAAAAAAAACTTGGCACCTTGGTTTTTAAAACAGTCTTATCTGCACTTAGAAGTTTGACCATTGTATATTTACTATACTAAATATTTGAAGAGAGAAGAGAATGTTTTTATTTATGAAAATCTTTGTCCTTATTTAAACCTCTACAGGTTACAACAGTTGCTTCAGTTGCCTATTTTAGGTATTTGCACTTATTTTGTCTTTTTTGAAGGAATGTTTTGGTTTGCTTTTGTTGTAGAGATTTTATCTAGTTAATTTCTTGCAGATTATAATTGTGTGCTATCAACAATACTGACAAGTAAATAGAATTGTACACTGTAGCTTTAGCTATTTATAATTCAGACACTCTTCCTCTCCACTCCTGGGTGTGCTGCTATAGATAATAGCAGAATCGGCTTGCTGCTATGAGAGATGGAAAGAGCGCGCATCATATGCACTGTATGTAAAATTTTCCAAAAAAAAAAAATGATGGCAGGTTCTCCAGTTATCTTAATGAGATCAACCATTACTATGCAGGATGTAGCAAAATTCATACCACAGAATTTATACCACATAATACCAAGACCTTTAGAAAATGTTTTTTGTTACTTAATTTTAACACTTGGTATGTGGTATGTGAAAAGCACTCTGTGTGGTTATTAAAATACTTTTAAAAACAGCTCATGGGTTCCAGTATTTTTAAAGGAACATTTAAATATTGAATGTTTGAATGCCTAGATTCTGTAGTAGGCTTAAAAAGTTTCAGCAATCAGATTAAAAGGAAGACAAATTCTTGTAGAAAAGAGATCTGAAAATCGCAGCTGTGCCAGAATTATTCCCCATTCATGTCAAATGGGAAGAGCCAGTTAGAACCCCTTGGCAGTGGTGGTTTTGGTGTATTCATTGCTAGCAGTAGATTTCACAAGGAGAATCCAATTTGTGGCACAAAATGAATTAATGAAGGTGATTAAGTTGCATAACATGTGGAGAGATTCTTGTAAGCCTTTCATGCCAGGAACTGGATTTATTTTCCCCTGAACGATGTCTTAGAAATGGTTGCACCAAAGACACCAGTGCCAAGGTTAGACATAGTTATGATAAGTAGTATTTATTTGAGTTGGTATTGGTTGAATCATCTAGTTAACTGCTTCTTTGCTGCGTTAGTGAGAAGGTTTTAATCTTTGACGTCAGGCATCTTTTTATCACCTTTTGAATGTTGTGTGCATTTGCATTTCTTTCAGTTTATAAGTAGACTATACATGCAGCAGCCAAACATGCATGAAAACTGACTACATATATAATTCATTTTGTTTTAAGGTTTTGATATAATATACAACAAATGCCTTGATTAAGTTTAGTTTTTTGGTTGTACTACAAACTTTGTTTCATGTAAGAGAATCTTGCATATAATGCAGACCCTATTAACAGCAGAAATAAAGTATCTATGTACAAGGTTACTGGAAAAGCTTCTTGTTTTTTATGAGAAATAAGAGTAGTCTGTGTGGTTTATTTATTGTAAATGTTCTAGTTACACATTTTGTGAGAGTCTAATAATATTTAGGTATGCATCCAAAGGGAGTGAAATGCTGTAATAATTCCACAGTTATCAGTATGGAGAAGGGAAAACATATCTGTGGAGATCATCTTTTTGGTATAGATTTGTGATCGTGACTGTCAAGTAGAGGTTGTAATGTGGTTTCCATTACCTTGATTTTTAGCTTCTCTCTTAATATTCAGAAGAAAGCTCATTTTGGTATTGCATTCCCTACTTTTTTTAGTTACATGAATGATTAATTTCTGAGGGAGGCTGCGTGCGGCAGCGTTTTTTAAATTAACGTGAAGGGTGATTTATTGAATAAAATTTGTGGAACAAATAAGAGTTGATGAAACTGACAAACTTCACTGGCAGATTGGAAAATCTGCAAGAGAACTATCTAGTTTAGGACTCAAAGAATAAAAACTTCACTGATGCAACCTGTAATTGTCCTTTTTTTAAAAAAAAAATTGCAGTGCATGATGCTTGCAACTTTTAACAGTTGGAACCGGTGTGAGGTCACTGGCTCTATGGATACTGTAATCTTTGCTTATTGGATCTTCTCATGCAAGTGTCTGAGATTTCAGTTTATGGCAGTCTCATTATTGGTCTTAGACACACAGTTCCTCAAGCCACGCCTTGTTAAAAGGGAAAATAATACTTTGGTCTTTTCACAGGGCCATATACCCCAGCCAAACCTTCCTGGATCTCAGTAAGAGCAATGTGACCTCATCCTGTGTCTCGGCTACAAGCTTAGGATGCTTGGCAGCTTTTTCTGTTGTCCTCCTTCTCCACGTTACTTTTGCTTTTTTCAGTAGGTGGCTTCTAGAAAATCAGCTATTCTGCATACAGGGTTTTTTGATTGGTCAGCTGTGACTATAGCTCCTCTTACTCTTCCTGTCTTGGCCTTAGTGGGGAGGGATGGAAAGCAGTGGGAACAGCAACCATTAGCAGCATAGAACAGACAGGTGTAGTTTTTTACAATTTATTCTAATTCATAGATTCTCAACCTAGGAGTCATGACCACTCTCACCCTCTCTTTATGGCTACACCGTAAAGGCTCCTAACATCTTTCACTTAATATGGGATGGAAAAGGTTGAGAACTACTATGCTAAGTTATTATAATTCTACTTATTGTACCTCAATTCCTCTTTTTCTTCCGTGAGTGCACTGCTGTATAAGAAGTGGAATTTGACCCCGTGGTTGACGCATTTAAACATTTGCAAGGATTTGTTCTCTTGGTATGTCCATAATCTCAGCAATGCCAATTAACTATATGGATATATATTGTTATCAAAAACATTTGAGAAACTCAGTGTCACGGCTAAATACAAGATGGAACAGATTGTTTAGCATAAGTAGTGTAAACACATGTCAAGGGACCATTCAAGGTGAAGTAGCCCATCAACACCCCTCCAGTTAATAAGGAGGAAAAGGGGGGGACAGAACATGCAGCTTGGGGTGTGTGGGGGGGGTCGTCAGTGGGTTATAACAAAGAATGAAAGATTCACTGATGCAACCTGTAATTCCCATTTTAAAAAAAAATGCAGTTCATGAAACTTGCAACTTTTAACAGTTGGAACTTGTGTGAGGTCACGGTCTCTATGGATACTGTAACGTTTGCTATTGGATCTTATGCAAGTGTCTGAGGAGATTACACTACCCGCTCTCCCCCCAATGGCTGGAGGGTTGTTAACAGACCACTTCACCTTGAATCATCCCTTGAAATATGTCTTAACTACTTATGCTAAACAATCTATTCCATCTTGTATTTATCTGTGACAGTCTGAGTACATTTCCCAGACCTGAAGAAGAAGAGCTCTGTGTAAGTTCAAAAGCTTCTCTCTCTCATCAACAGAAGTTGGTCCAATAAGAGATATTACCTCATCCATCTTGTAGGGCCCAGGATATTAGAGAGACAGGGCTACAACACTGCATATACAGGTGTAGCTTATCCCTATGCAGGAAAGGAAATAAACCATACTGGTATAACTGCATCTGCACTTGGGGTTGTATCTGTATGACTACTTCAGTTAAAAAAAAACCCCACATCCTTAGCTAAAGTAATTATACCAGTACAAAATCCGTGTGGAGCCGGGCTCTGAAAACTTGAAAAATGTCAAATGTCTAATGCTTCCAATACTTAAGCTTTCCTTGGAGGCTTCAGAACTAAGCTCTTCTCTGAGTGATGTCCCTTTGGGTGCTCCACTCTAGGTGTCTGGGTGCCCCTGTGCTCATAATTGGAGATTTTTGGTAGCAGTGCCTGGTTGAATCGCACATGCATGGTCCCCGTCTCGCGCCATTTCAGGCAGTTAATTAGCGCAGTACAATCAACTCCCCCCTCCATTTCTTCCTTACCGCCCTTGGCTATGAGTTGAAGCATTCAGCAGTGCCTCAGAGCTTAGTTAGCATAGTATACCCTAGTTAGTTCTAGTTTTGTTATAGATAGTTAACTCCTTTCGTTTCAGGAGTGCCCGAACACCTAGAGTGGAGTAACGACAGGGACACACATCTCAAAGAACCTATATTGCTGCACAAGGTGAGTAACTTTCTCTTGCTGTGAAAGTAGGAATGGCAGTTCAGCGGATAGCACTTCTTTCATTCCAGTGTTGGACTATTGCTGACCATGCCATAATTTAGATGAACAGATCTTGAATATTTGTTGTGATTAAGGCCTCTGATAGAACTTTTCTCAAATGGGAATATTAAAGTTGGTATGTTTCAGTTCTGCTGACCTAAAATTTTCCCCATAATTTCATTTAGAGGATTCTCCATGGTTTATAAAGCTGCTACGGTTCATGCCAGCAGTGTTTGCATTTCTTCTATGGGGAAAAGGATTCTTTGTAGTTTCAAAGTGCTTGAGATGGAACGAAAGAAAGCCGACCACCACAACCAACTAGTACACAAAAGGGGCTTTATATTGCTCCTAGGTGGTCTCAGTTGATTGAAATCAAATGGCCTGGATGATTTTCCCCCCAGGGTCAGCAATATGCACCATGTACACTCAGCATAGCATGCAATAACCACATTTGCAACCTTTCTGTCTTGACATCTGTTGTTTCAACCTGCTATCAGAAGTTACGCTAAAGCCTGGTCTACACTACAGGGTTAGGTTGACGTAAGCTGCCTTGCATCGACCTAGCTGTGGAAGTGTCTTCATTTAAATTTGGCTTGGGCAAATGTAAGTGCCTCTCAATGCCGATTTAGTAACATCATCTCCCTGAGCGGCATAGAGTAACGGTCAATGTAATTGGGTCAATGCAGTATCACTGTAGACAGAGCATTGCTTATGTCAACTGTTACTGGCTTCCAGGAGCCATTCCACAATACCCACACTGACAGTACAATTGATATAAGCACTTCTGGTGAGGATGTGTACTGCTGACCGAAGGAGCCAAGTGTGCATGCACACAAGCGATTTAATAACTGCAACAGCTGTATGCTGACATAAGTTAGGTCGAGGTAATTTTGTAGTGTGGACATGGCCTATGAAATTAACCACTCTTGTGTTCTAAGGCCAGCAATTTCAGCTTGATCATATTACTAGAAATAACAATATACCCTTCTCCAGTGCTGTTGTGAGATGTACTTAAATTCTTGACAATCTTTTAAGAATAAATGTAGAAAAGTATTTTAAAGATATTATACATAAAGTTGGTACTCATCCATACTGTAAGTGCTGTGGTTCCCTATTGAAACTACATTGAGTCAGATCATTGTTAGGTGTTGGGTAACTTCTCCTGGTCTCTTGGTTTCTGTTAAGATAGACAGGAATGAACTACTTAACTCACCCTCCCTTTCCTGGAGAAAACCACTCATTTGAGAGCTATACACACTACCTATGTCCTCTCAGTGTAACTGAAATTGCTGCTGTATTTGTGGCTAAAACTTTTTCCCAGGAGATTTGCCACGTCTTGGCCCATGGACTCAGTCTTGCCTGTTATATTTAATTGTTTTCAGAACTGTTACATGAAGGGAGTTAAACTAACAAAGCAAAGAACCATCTCAGTAAATACAGAAGATTATATTATGCCAATATTGCATTAGCTGTTTGAGTCATTGAGAACTCGGAAGAAAATGATCTTGAATGCTTATGGATCAATATCCTAACAGATAAAGCAAAAGATATAATATTAGTTTCTGCTATAAACCACCCAATCATACTAGGAAAACTTGCTCCTTACACACCTATCTATAATGTGTAGAGGGAGAAAAGGTGCTTGATAAAGGGGGACCCTAATTTGAGTGACAGGTCTCACTAAAATATCCTTGGAATTTCTAAATATTGTAGATGGCAATTTCCTCAGTCAATTGTGTTTCATACAACATGAGGGGATTCTGTATTATACCTCATTTTGTCAGATAAAAAGGAATTGATCACAGAAGTAAAAAAATAATGGCAGTTTAAATACAAGTGATTATTCTGTTTGCACATTATAAATGTAATCAAATCATAAAGTCCAGACCAGCTATATACATACGTGGTGCTTTAAAAGGGCCAATTTCACAAACCTGAAAACAATTCTGAGCCAAATCAGCTGTGAGGAGTAACTTAATTGGAAAATGTAAATGATAATTGGAAATGATTTAAGAACGCTTTACTACATATCCAAAAATCCACAATCAAGGAAGAAGGATTTATATAATATATTATAGCTGCCTAAATTTTCCCTCTAAACAATGTTGCTGTTTTAACTAATATGGCTTCTTCTTTGATTGTAGATTTTTGGATATGTAGTAAAGCGTTCTTAAATATTTTTTTATTTGTATGTATGTATGTGTATATATAAAATAACAAATGGAAGAAAGGGGAATTTGATAGTAATGAATATACATCAGATGCTAGAAATTGTAGAAAATTGATAAGCGAAGCAAAGGGACACGGGAAAAATTTATGGTCAGCAGCATTAAGGACAAAACAGGTTTATTTAAAGTATATTAGGAACAAAAACAAGTGTTCAATAAATATTTCTATTCTGCAGTTGAGAAGAAACAAATTTGGTCATATCATATGGTAACACTCTTTCCACAACTATCTCAGGAGGATGTTAAGCATGGGTTACTAAAGTCTGACATTTTAAAATCAGCTGATCTGAGGCCTGGTCTACACTACGAGTTTAGTTCGAATTTAGCAGCGTTAAATTGAATTAATCCTGCGCCCGTCCACACAACGAAGCCATTTACTTTGACATAAAGGGCTCTTAAAATCGATTTCTGTACTCCTCCCCGAGAAGGGGAGTAGCGCCAAAATCGACATTGCCATTTCGAATTAGGATTAGTGTGGCTGCAATTTGACGGTATTGGCTTCTGGGAGCTATCCCACAGTGCACCATTGTGACCACTCTGGATAGCAATTTGAACTCGGATGCACTGGCCAGGTAGACAGGAAAAGCCCCGCGAACTTTTGAATTTCATTTCCTGTTTGCCCAGCGTGGAGTGCTGATCAGCACAGGTGACCAGGCAGAGCATATCAGCACAGCCAGAATAAAAAAAGAGCTCCAGTGTGGACCATACGGGAGATACTGAATCTGATCTCTGTATGGGGAGATGAATCTATTCTATCAGAACTCCGTTCCAAAAGATGAAATGCCAAAACATTTGAAAAAATCTCCAAGGCCACGATGGACAGAAGCCAGAACAGGGACTCAACACAGTGCTGCGTGAAACTTAAGGAGCCAAGACAAGCGTACCAGAAAGCCAAAGAATCAAATGGACGCTCATGGAGGGATGGGCGACTGATGCTATCCCACAGTTCCCGCACTCTCTGAAAACCATTTGAATTCTGGGTTGAGCTCTCAATGTCTGAAGGGTCAAAAACATTGTCAGGGGTGGTTCAGGGTATCTGGTGTCAGGCCACCCCGCCCTGAAAGCAAAGGGAAAAAAATTGTTTCTCGCCTTTTTTCACTGTCACCATATGTCTACTGGATGCTGCTGGCAGACGCGGTGCTGCAGCGCTACCCAGCAGCATCCCCTTGCCTTGCGGACGGCAGCCGGTGCAGTATGACTGGTAACTGTCATCATCGTCCCATGGGTGCTCTTGGCTGGCCTCGCTGAGGTCGGTCAGAGGCGCCTGGACAAAAAAGGGAATGACTCCAGGTCATTCTCTTCATTAAGTTTTGTATAAGGGAGATTCAGTCCTGCCTGGAATATCATGCCAGTTGGAGGCTTCTGCCTCAGGCTGTTCTCCCAGTCGGCAGCGCCACGCAGTCACGCCTACCCCTTGCTCCCAGGGCTCACAATCAGATACGTAGACCACTACATTTTGCTGCAAATAAAAAAATAAAGCTGCCGTTTAGAACTGTCCCCCAACATACATATCCTGGGACATTTTGTATTTTACCCGTGTCAACCAAAGGCCCACACACAAATGGAGATTCAGTCCTGCCTGTGCTTCTATCCTAGTGCTTATCACAGATTCCCATTTTCAGCTATAGGCTGAGCAAGTGCAGAATGGTGGTTCACTCGATTTTGCTGTAAGCCAACTGCCCCCCCCCCGACCTCTGCTTGCAGAGGCAATAAAGTCAGTGTTGTTTCAAATTCATGCATTCTTTATTACTTCATCACACAAATAGGGGGATAACTGCCAAGGTAGCCCAGGAGGGGTAGGGGAGGAGGGAAGCAACGGGTGGGGTTGTTGTAGGGGCACCCCCTAGAATGGCATGCAGCTCATCATTTCTGCAGGATGTCTGGGGCTCTGACCCGGAGCGGCCATTTGCCTCTCTGGTTCTTTAGTAGGCTTGCCTGATATTCTAGGCAGGACTGATGCTCCATTAGACAAAACTTAAAGAAGAGAAAGACCTGGGAAGTCATTCCCATTTTTGTCCATGCGCCCCCGACCGACCTCACCGAGGCTGGCCAGGAGCACCCATGACAGCAGCAGACTGTACAGTATGGCTGGTAACCGTCTTTGCTAACTTGCAAAGGCAAGGGGATGCTGCTGTGTAGCGCTGCAGTACCGCGTCTGTCAGCAGCATGCAGTAGACATACGGTGACAGTGAAAAAAGGCTGAACGGGCTCCATGGTTGCCGTGCTACGGCGTCTGCCTGGGCAAGCCAGGGAAAAGGGCGCAAAATGATTGTCTGCCATTGCTTTCACGGAGGGAGGATTGACTGATGACATTTACCCATAACCACCTGCGACAAATTTTTGGCCCCATCAGGCATTGGGATCTCAACCCAGAATTTCAATGGGCGGGGGAGACTGCGGGAACTATGGGATAGCTATGAGAGAGCTACCCACAGTGCAACGCTCCGGAAGTCGACGCTAGCCTCGGTACATGGACGCACACCGCTGAATTAATGTGCTTAGTGTGGCCGCATGCACTCAACTTTATACAATCGGTTGCCAAAAATCGAATTCTGTAAATTCGGAGTAATCCCGTAGTGTAGACATACCCTGAATACCTTACATCCCAGAGTGTTAAGAGAGGTGGCTGAAGAGCTTGATGGACTATAAATGTTGATTTTCAGTAAGTGTTGGAACACCAGGGAGGTTCCAGAAGACTGGAAGAAAGCTAATGTCGTGCCAATATTTTAAAAGGGTAAATGGGGTGACCCTGGTCATAATAGGCCTCTCAGGCTAGGTCTATACTACCCGCCTGAATCGGCGGGTAGAAATCGACCTCTCGGGGATCGATTTATCGCGTCCCGTTGGGACGTGACAATCGATCCCCGAATCGGCGCTTTTACTCCACCAGCAGAGGTGGTAGTAAGCGCCGCCGACAGAAAGCCGCAGAAGTCGATTTTGCCGCCGTCCTCACAACGGGGTAAGTCGGCTGCGATACGTCGAATTCAGCTACGCTATTCACGTAGCTGAATTTGCGTATCTTAAATCGACTCCCCCCTGTAGTGTAGATGTACCCTTAGTCTGATATCTACTCCAGGAGTGGCTGAGTCGAGACTTGATTAATAAAGATTTAAAGAAGGGTAATATCATTAATGCCAATTAATAGGGGTTTATGGAAAATAGATTCCCTCAAACTAAATTGATATTTTTTGATGAGATTAAAGTTTGGTTAATAAAGATAATAGTGTTGATGCAATGTATTTAAACTTCTGTAAGGTGTTTGACTTGGTGCCACATGACATTTTGATTAAACAACTAGAAAGATATAAATAACATGGCCCACGTTAAATAGATTAAAAGATGGCTAATTCATAGGTCCCAAAATGTAATTGTAAATGGAGAACCATCATTGAGCAGATGTGTGTTTATGTGGGGTCCCCACGGAGATTGGTTCTTGGCCCTAGACTATTTAACATTTTTTTTTATGATCTGGAAGAAAGCAAAATCATCACTGATAAAATTTGCTGATGACACAAAAATTGAGGGAATGGTAAATAATGAAAAGGACAGGTCACTGATATAAAGCGATCTGGAATACTTGGTAAGATGGGGAAAGCAAACTATGCATTTTAATATGGCTAAATGTAAAGGTATATACCTACAAATAAAGACTGTAGTCCATATTTACATGATGGGGGACTCTACTGTGAGAAGTAGTAACTCTGAAAAAGATTTTGGGGTTGGGTTGGTTAATCAGCTTCTTCTTTGAGTGATTGCTCATATCAATTCCAGTTAGGTGTGCGCGCGCCACGTGCACGGATGTCGGAAACTTTTACCCTAGCAGCTACCCATCGGGCTGGCTGGGGAGCCCCCGGGAGTGGTGCCGAAATGGCGATCTATATAAACCCCTGCCAGCCTGACCCCCCCCTTCAGTTCCTTCTTACCGCCTGTGACGGTTTTTGGAACAGTGGTCTCTTGTCTTTTCAAGTGTTCCACTTATCCCTAGCGTTCTCTTATCTTCACTGTAAATAGTTAGTAAGTGTTAATTGTTTTTCTATAGTATTAAGTGTAGTTTAGCTGTTACAGGGCGGTCTTGTCAACAACTCCCTGCAGGGCCCTGGGGCATGCTGTCTCAGGGCTTCAAGCCTTGCAAGTCTTGCAACAGGCCCATGCCTCCGGGTGACCCCCCACGATTCCTGTCTCAGGTGTCTTGGGGAGGGCCATCAAGCAGACAAGTGCAAAATTTGTAAACCGTTCAAACCCTGAACGTGTAAGGAGAGGGAGTTCCATCTTAGGCAACTTCTTATGGAGTCGGCCCTGCGGCCCTTTCAAGATGCGGGCCCGAGCGCCTCGGTGCGGATTGCCCCTCCGGTGGTACTGGCTCCGGCACCGCAGAAGATCCCGCGCTCATCTCGGTACCGGCAATCTCCTGGGCCTCAAAAACGCTCACCTCGGCACCGTTCCCATTCCCCGGTTGCTGCCAAGAAGCAAGTGGTGGGAAGATCCTCTCGTAGGCTCGAGACACTTCCCATGGGTCCGACGGTGCCATCGTAGAGATGATGGCTCCAGTGCCTCCGGCCCCAGCACCAGCCCCAATTCGGGTCCCAGTGCCATCCAAGGGCAAGCCAGCGATGTTCCGGCTGTCAGCCCCCAGACCAGCATCTCAGTCCCGCTTGGAGTCCCAGTGCCGGTCTCAGTCTGACTCATGGCACCAGTATGACTCATGGCACTGGTCCCGCGGTCTCGAACCTCGGAGCCATTCACGCTCGAGGTAGTTTTCGACTGCGCATACATGGTCCCGCTCGAGGTCTAGGTCTCGATCTGTGACCTCGTGGCACCGCTCGGACCGACGAGCTGTGGTTTCCCGATCCCTGAGTCAGCGATCGCCATGGCGGCAGCGCTCACCATCATGGCACCGCTCGCCTGCTCAGCACCGGTTGCAGTTACGATCAGCCTCACGGCGCTGATCACAACGTGACCTGCATCTGCCAAGAGACTCGTTGCCTGCGTTGATCCACTCCCGCACCGCCCCCCCCCCTTGGCCATCACAATTCCGATCCCCTTCTGGCAGGTCGGAGAGAGCATCAGGGGTCTAGGACCTCCCTCACTCTCGCCCAGGGAGCCTCGGACAAGTTCCATCAGCCCACTGGCAACCCCAGTGGCAATTTTGGACACCCTGGGCATACCATCAAGCCCAGGGCGCTCCCTCAGTTGCCCGGCCACTGTCTTGCTTGAGCGCCAGACCTCCTGAGGCAACCCTTAGCCGTCCTCCTCCTGACACAGACGGAACTGTGGAACCAGCGCCTGCGATAGAGGCTACTCCAGCTCCCCAGGAGGAGCCACCCATGTCTGATCAGGATGTTACATCTGCACCTGTCCTCCCCGGAGGAGGCTGTGGCTGGCACGTCCACGTCTGGACCCCCCCCCATGGACTTTAAGGTCCTCCAGGAATTGTTGAGGTGCGTGGCCCTCAATATGAACCTCCAAATTGAGGAGGTTGTGGAGGATGTCCCCATGGTGGACATTCTCGGCCCAGAAGGGCCCTCCAGGGTGGCCCTTCCTATGGACAAAACCATACAGAACAATGCAAAAACCCTCGGCAAACCCCAGCCTCCATTCCACAGCTAAGGGGGTGGAACAAAAATACTTTGTTCCCACCAGGGGTTATGAATATCTTTTTACCCACCCTGCCCCATGTTCGCTTGTGGTAGATGCGGTAAATGCCAGGGAGAGATGGGCCAGCAAGAACCTGTTCCCAAATCAAAAGACGCAAAATGCCTGGACCTTTTTGGGAGAAAGGTTTATTCTACTGGGGGTCTCTCGCTGCGGATTGCTAACCAGCTAGCGATCCTCAGTAGGTACAATTTTAATTCTTGGTCTGCGGTCCTTAAGTTCCAAGACCTTCTCCCAGCAGAGGCTCGTACGGAACTGGGGGCCATTGCTGAGGAGGGTAAGCTGGTTGCTAGGACTTCCCTCCCTCCAGGGTTCCCTCGATGCTGTGGACGCAGCTGCGCGCACCCTGGCGTCGGGAATCGCTATGCGGCGGAATGCCTGGCTCCAGTCCTCCGGCCTCCCGCCCGAGGTCCAGCATACCATCCAGGACCTCCCTTTCGATGGCCAGGGCTTGTTTGCGGATCAAACTGACTCCTGCCTGCATACCTTAAAGGACACAAGAAACACCATTAAATCCTTAGGTATGCATACCCCGGTTACCCAGAGGAAGCCCTTTAGGCCACAGACCACCCAGCAACGTCCTTTCCCTCTGAGACCGAGGCAAGACCCCTCTCGTCGCAGAGGTAGATACTCTCGACGTAGACCGTCTCGTCCTTCCCCTGGACAAGGTCAAAGACAGTCTAAGCCACCCCCGGGCCCTAAGCACCCATTTTGAAGGTGCGCCAGAGGACGGACTACCAGTTCTCACCCAGGACACTTATCCCTTTCTAAATCGTCTATCCCGTTTCTACCATGCCTGGTCCCATATTATCTCAGACCACTGGGTCCTCCACACGGTGCAAATGGGATATTCTATCCAAATCCATCCTCCAACGAAGCTACCCGTACCTGCCTGGGACCTCAACTTGGTCCTCTCCTGCCTTATGGGTCCTCCTTTCGAGCCACTGGCCAACTGTTCTCTTCTCTATCTGTCCTGGAAGGTCGCCTTCCTAGTGGCCATCACTTCCGCTCGACAGGTCTCAGAACTACGCACTCTCACCTGTGAGCCGCCCTATACCATCTTTCATAAAGATAAAGTCCAACTAACACCTCACCCAGTCTTTCTCCCAAAAGTGGTGTCCCGCTTCCACGTGAGCCAGGATATCTTTCTACCGGTTTTCTACCCGAAACCATATGCTGACATACATAAACAATGCCTCCATTCTCTTGATGTTTAGAAGGGCACTCACCTTCTATATAGACCAGACAGATCCCTTTCGTAAAACAACCCAATTGTTTGTTGCCATTGCGGAGCGGATGAAAGGCGCCCCAGTTTCCTCTCAACGAATATCTTTGTGGATCACCGGGTGCATTCGTGCTTGCTATAACCTCACAAACGTCCCTCCGCCGACTGTTACGGCTGACTCCACGAGAGCTCAGGCGTCGTCAGCTGCCTTCCTGACACGCATTCCTCTCCAGGAAATCTGTAGGGCTGCCACGTGGGCCTCGGTTCATACCTTCACGTCCCACTATGCCATCGTCCAGCACTCTAGGGATGATTTAGCCTTTGGCAAAACGATCCTTCAATCTGCGGTTCCTTGACTCCGACCCCACCTCTGAGGTAAGGCTTGGGAGTCACCTAACTGGAATTGATATGAGCAATCACTCGAAGAAGAAAAACGGTTACTTACCTTTTTGTAACTGTTGTTCTTCGAGATGTGTTGCTAATGTCTATTCCATTCCCCCCCACCTTCTCCTCTGTCGGAGTAGCCGGCAAGAAGGAACTGAAGGGGGGTTGGGCCGGCAGGGGCTTATATAGATCCCCATTTCGGCGCTACTCCAGGGGGCTCCCCAGCCGGCCCAACGGGTAATTGCTAGAGTAAAAGTTTCTGACATCCGTGCATGTGGCGCACGCACACACCTAACTGGAATAGATATGAGCAATACATCTCGAAGAACAACAGTTACAAAAAGGTAAGTAACTGTTTTTTAACATGAACTTGCAGTGCAATTCTGTGGTCAAAATAGCTAATGCAATCCTTAGATGTATAAACAGAAGAATCTCGACTAGGAGTAGATATGTTGTTTTAACTCTATATTTGGCACTGGTGCAACCACTGCTGGATTACTGTATCCAGGTCTGCTGCCCACAATTCAAGAAAGATGTTGATAAATTGGAGAGGGTTCAAAGAAGAATGATTAAAGGATTAGAAAACCTGCCTTCCAGTGATAGACACAAGGCGCTCAGTTTATTTAGCTTAACAAAGAGAAGGTTAAGGGATGATATGATTACTGTCTATCAGTACCTACATGGGCAGCAAATATTTAATAATGGACTCTTCAGTCTAGCAGAGAAAGAGGCATTTTTAACAGTGAGTAATTAATAATTGGAACAATTAACCAATTGTTAATTTCACGGACAATTTTCAAATCAAGATTGGATGTTTTTCTAAAAGATGGTCTAGGAGATATTTTGGGTAAATTCCGTGGCCTATGCTATACAGGAAGTCAGACTAGATGTTCATATTGGTCCCTTGGAATCTATGAATTTATAAAAGGAACCAATCGGAAGAGTGGTTTAAACACTGCTGCTATTTGGTCTAGTAGTACAAAGTAATCTATTTACTGCAATATTTGTGTGATGTCATGTCATATTCTTTATGAAACTATGCTTATGATATGAATGACATAACTGATATACTTTATGCAAGATGGCTCATGTAAGATATCATTGGAAAAGTTATGATTTATTTAATGTGATTATCCTATGTGTATGCATGTATCATTTCTGTATCTGAAGTTAGGAATATTGACTATGAATCTATATTTCAACTATGCTACTTTGGGTGATGCCCCCTGGTAACACTTCAGGTACAACAATGTAAAAGCTCGACAGTGCTGATGGCCCATCAGCAAGAGACAATGGACTAAAAGAGCTTAGTCTTCCTGTGAACCTGTGGGTCAGCCTGTGAAGAATGGCTACAGGGGCCCTACAGAGGCATGTGACATGTCACCTGATACTGGAACCCATCTTGAATTCTGTTCTTTTCCAGGAGAAGCTGGAGTGGGGATCAAACTAGGAAACAAAGGACTCCTGCCTTATGCAAATCCTATTTAAGGGTGGGGAGTGAGGTAACCCCTGCTACCCCACCCAAGATGATTGCTAGTAACAACTAAGACTGAACTGGGAGAAAGAACTGGACCCAGGCTGGAAGGGCATCTGGCCTGTGAAGAAGATTATTAGAACCACATTTAGGGTGAGAACTTACATGTAACCAGTTTCTTTGTGTATTAAGCTTAGTTTGCAAGCTCTGTTTTATTTTTCTTAGTTTTCTGCCTTGTTCTGTCTGCTACCTTCTTAACTACTTAAAATACACCTGCGATAGTTAATAAATGTATTTCTGGTTTATAATATAACCCAGTTTATCTGATTTCTAATGGGGGGAGAGGGGCAAGACGTTGTGTACACCCTTCTTCACACTGAGGGAAGAGGCAAATCTTATATAATTTGGGGTTTGTACTCCAAGGGGGATGGACATCTGGGTGCTGTGGCAAGCCCCTTATGCTGAGCCTTCTCAGAGTGGAATTCTGTCTCTTTCTGCAGCTGGGTGTGGCCCTGCCCGTGTGCTTGGCTGGAAAAACATGGGGAGCCGAGCCCAGCAAGACCAGGTAAAAGGGGGCCCAGGCTGGCAGGATAGTCTGTTTCAGGGGCATCCCAGCCCACCAGGTGACATCCCAGGGGGTCCAACCCGTCACAGTTTGTTTGTGCTGCAGTGATTTGACTATAAAACAAATATTACTGGTGCTTAAACAGGTAAATAAAATATGCTTTGTACTGTACAAAATACAAAATGATGGCAGCTCCTATCTCCCAGGGCCTGCAACCTAAAAAAGAGCAAATGCGGGATGGGGGAAGGAAAAAATAACTAGAACTTATATTTATTATACACTTATTAAAAAGTAAGTTTTTAGGAGGGACTTATGCTAGAGAGGTGGTTTGGTGGAATGGGATAGCACACACATTGAATAAAGCATGAAGATGGCAGATGGAGGAGACAAATAGCTAATCTCAGATGCTCGCCACAAAAAAATCTTGAGTTAAGGTTGCTCAAATGTATTACCTCATAACACAAACACTAAAAAGCAAGGAAATCCGAAGTTGTCACACCTGACATTGACATTGTCTCAATCTCCAAGCATTAGCTAGCTGCTAACACAACACTGTATCACACCAACATACTAAATACTCAAGTCCCTGTCTACCTTAAGGGTACATGCCTTGGTATTAATTGCATTAATGCAGTGACACTAGTTCAAAACCTTAATGTAGATGTGCTGCAGTGGCACAATGTGGTCGAGTCTGGTACTGGATTAAGCTGCATGCTTATGCCATGCGTTGTGCTGGTGCAGTGCATCTACATTGGGGCTTGTACTGGTGTAATGACACTTATAGTTGCACGTATTTCTTCAGTGTAGACAGGGCCTCAGTTGTAACTGGACGATGCTATCATCTCAGTGCACAGGTTAACGCTCTGAAGATTACACCAGAGACCGGCTAAAAGTTTGAGTTTCTGCAGTTTGGGCTAGAGTCAGACTGTGTAGCTGGGGCTGTAACAGCTTTATCCTCTGTGGATCTGGCACGGAGGCGAACATGTAAACATGATG
The DNA here is from genome assembly GCF_013100865.1 of Trachemys scripta elegans. Lineage (NCBI taxonomy): Eukaryota > Metazoa > Chordata > Testudines > Emydidae > Trachemys > Trachemys scripta. Next base: position 223,251,666 of record NC_048299.1, on the reverse strand, counting down.
ACCAGTGGGTTACGCACATGAGAGAACTAGAAGTCATACTACAATGCACGCCTTAAATTGACCCTGTTAATCTGTTTTGTTATAGAATAGTCAACTAAATGTATCTGTCTGGTTTTAGTAAGCAGTATTGTACAATTGATTTGGTTTTAAAGTCTTAAAGAAATGCAGGAGAAGTCTGTGTTTTAAATAAGGTAAGAAATCTGGAGTACAGGAACTCCTCACTTAAAGTCGTCCCTGTTAACGTTGTTTCGATGTTAAGTTGCTGATCAGTTGGGAACATGCTTGTTTAAAGTTGTGAAATGCTCCCTTCTAACGTCGTTTGGCAGCTGCCTACTTTGTCCACTACTTGCAGGCAGAGCAGCCCCTTGCAGCTAGCTGGTGGGTGGTTGGAACCAGGGTGGACCAGCAGCTCCCCTATCAGCTCCCCACTCCTCTAAATTCCCTGTGCAGCAGCTGTCCCTCCCCCCACTGCCATGTGCTGCTCCTGTCCTCTGCCTTGGAGCTGCTCCCAGAGACTCCTGCTTGCTGGAGGGGGGGAAGAGCGGGGCTAATGTCAGGGTGTCTCCCCCTCCCCCCTGCTTCTGCACCCCGCTTACCCCAACTTCCATAGAGCAGGGGGGCCACATGCAGGGCCGGCTCCAGGCACCAGCCCACCAAGCTTGTGCTTGGAGCGGCACCTGGAGGGGGGCAGCGTGGAGCTCCAGCTTTGGCCGCCGGGCAGAGCGGAGCCGCAGTGGGCTCGCCGCCCTCCCCCGACGCTCTGGCCGCCGGGGAGAGCGGGGCCGCGACTGGGCTCGCTGCCCTCCCCGCGGCGCTCTGGCCGCCGGGGAGAGTGGAGCCCCGGCCGGGCTCGCCGCCCTCCGCCTGGGGCTCCGGCCACAAGCGGAGCTGTGGCGGGCTCGCCGCCCTCCCCCGGCGCTCCGGCCGGTCGGGGAGAGTGGCCCGCGGCTGGGATCGGCGCCCTCCCCTGCCGCGCTGTGGGGGAGGGGGAGGAGGGCAGCGGGAGGCTTTTTTGCCTGGGGCGGCAAAAAAGCCAGAGCCGGTCCTGGACACGCGACCAACAGAGGGAGCTTCTAGGCAGTAGCTGCGGTCTCAGGTCTCAGCAAGCTGATTTAATTAACAAGGCAATGTACTTAAGCCTGGGGTCAGCTACTTAAAGGGGAAATGCGCCTTTTTTCTCTCGCACACACAGGGTGTGTGTCTCTGTCTGCCCTCCCTCCTTTCCTGCTGCCTGGTAGAGTGTTGTGAGAGTTAACCCTTGAGGGCTCAGTCAATTGCTAGTTCATTTAGCAGTAAGGCATTCCCTGGGAAATATCCCACCCTCTGACTCCTCCACCTCAACCAAGCTTCACAATCATCATCACTGTGTACCAGTATTAAATTGTTTGTTTAAAACTTATACTGTGTGTGTGTATAAGTCTTTTGTCTGGTGAAAAAAATTTCCCTGGCACCTAACCCCCTCATTTACATTAATTCTTATGGGGAAATTGGATTCGCTTAACATCGTTTCGCTTAAAGTCGCATTTTTCAGGAACATAACTACAACGTTAAGTGAGGAGTTCCTGTATGTGAAGCACGTTACATTCCTCTCATCTGTATGGCCTGGCTGTCATTTCAAGATAATTGTTATTAAATGATGACTTTGTGGAATATCGGAGGTAAGGTGGTGTGCTGCAGTGGGGCTTTAAATTGATTGTTTTGGGCACTAACTTAAAGTCAACAGAATTAGCACTACAACTTGCTAGCTCTATTTCAATATGTTGGAAATGTCTATGTACTAGTTTACTGAATATTGCCCTTAGATGTTGCTCTCTCCTCAATTCTATGATGAAATATGAATCACAGACTCTAGGGATGGAAAAGACCTATCAGAAACCTCTCGTCCATCTTCCTGTCAATGCAGACTTATTCCCTACAGAATATTTTCTAGTCATTTGTACCAACTAGCTTTAAATGCCTCAAGCACTAAAGTCTGGTCTATAGTGGGGATTTGCCCTAATTTCAGCCAGTAGCAGCCAGTGTAAATGCACTGATGCAAATCCCTAGTGTAGAGAGACAAAGCTGCTCTCTGCATTGGTAGAGCGTACCCCCGCTTGAAACCGGGTTAAGGTGCACCGAGGCAAATCATGGCTTATATTAGTTTGTTCCTGCTGGTGGCTAGTTGCTGGTGGCTGAAATCAGGGCAAATCCAAGTGAAGCCAAGGTCTGGGCCACTTTAAGCACTTAGATCAGGATTGTTATTCATATTAACATGATTGCTCAACTGAAGAAAGCAGAGCATAGGGACAACTCCAATAAGCATAATCACTTTACAAAAATGTCCTTTGTTTGCTCATGTGGAGCTACTCAGCAGAGTTTGCTCATGGTACAGCCCTGCTATGAAGGAAATGGGTTTTAAAGGATTGGGTAGTGAGAATAAAAATAATGGGCCCAATCCACTGCTACATTACTCCAATCTTAAACTAGTGTAACTCTGTCAGAGTTGCACCAACATAAAATGAGGCCCACAATGGTGAATCACCCCTAGTGTTTATTAAAGACATGTTTGGGGTATTTCTGTCTGCACAGTATCTCCTTTAAAAGCTGTAGATCAGAAAATTTCATCTTTGGCTTTTAATCTGAATTCTGTTTGGCTCAAAACAATATATTTGTCTTCCGCCTTCACTTCTCCCCTTCATTCTTCACTACAGAGACCACATGTGTTTCCAGTAGCCGGCCCGTTTTACCCATAATCCATAGAATCACATTAACTAAGTCACCCTGAATAACTCCCCAGAATCACCCAGCACTAGCAGCCAAGTATGGAAGGTAGATCAAAGCAGACCTGAGCATTTATGGAAAGAAATAGAGTGGTGCTGGGATGGACTCTTGCAGCCAATGCAATGAGCCAATTTATTGATGCAAGTAGAGCTTTGTCTTCTTAATATTGGGTCACATTTTTATTCCAGTGACCAGCAGTTAACTTGTTCTTGGACAGAAACTCTGCTATAGACTCAAACTCAGAAGCCTTGCCTACGTAAGGAAAACTGAGAGAGTTATTTCTCCATCAGGTATGCCAATATATCTCATTGTCTTGGCGCTGTAGTGTACTGGTCCGGGTAGTAACCAGTCCCTCTCCCTACACTGTTAGCAGGAATCTTGCCTTGCTGTTGCATGACGGTAGGAAGGAATAATAGGCTTTCTGTAGCTTCTTCCCCATGCTAACGCCTCTATACAACACAGGGTAAGATTTGATTCTTTGTACATGTTTTTATGTCCTGTATAAATTAAAAAAAACTATTAATGTTTCTTCCCACTGTAATTTTTACTCCCCATTAATTCTCTCTCATACATTTTTTATAGTATTGCTTTTATTGTAGGCTACAAAAGAGATAAGCTGTTGCCTGCAGCTAGTATAGACAGCACATCCACCAACAATAATAAAGCAGCTGTAAAGAGGCTTCTGCCTACTCACTGCTATGTTTCCTATACCACATTTATTTCACCAGCTGCCTTTGTAATCCCAGACTTTGTTCAAGTTTATTTTTTAAAGACTGTATATCAGATTTCTGGCTTCCTGTATATGGTATCCACATGGCCTCTAATTGCAGAGGGATGGATTTGTTGGAGCCTATGGCTTGCAGGAGCAACATTGAAACTGTCTGGGTCTTTAGTGTTGATACCCTGGGGCTATGGAGGGTCCTCTGTTTCTGACCCTGGGAGAGAGAATGTTCCTGTCATAAGGCACAGGGTTGGGAGTAAGATCTGAGTTCTAGTAATTGCTCTGCCACAATCTTCCTGTGAGATCTTGGACAAATCACTTAATCTTTCAGTCTCTCAATTTCCCTATCAATAAATGGGAGATATTTACTTACATCACAGGGGGCTTTTGAGACTTTGTTTACGAATTTTTGTTAGGTGTTAAAGGCCTGGTCTACACTACAGAGAGAGGTTGAGGCAAGTTGCCTTATGTCAACCTATCTCTGTAAGTATCTACACTAAAATGTAGCTCCCACCAATGTAACTCACCCACTATGCCGACTTAATAACTGCACCTCCATGAGAGGCAAAGCACTTAAGTTGATGTAGTGAGATCGATGCAGCCTCAGTGTAGACACTGCCTTGCTTACATCGACTGTTGCTGCCTTTCAGAAACCATCCCACAATGCCTCACATGGATAGTTTAATTGGTGCAAGCGCTCCTGGTAAGGACGCACACTGACGACACAAGAAGTGTAGTGTGGCTGTGTAAAACCGAATCAATTACTGCGGTGGCCGTACGTCCATGTAATTTAGGTCAATTTAAGTTTGCAGTGTAGACTTGCCTTTAGATACGATTGTGATGGATGTATCAGTGGCTTAAAGTGTCCTATCCCATTGATCAAGGGTTGTGTATTGCGATATTTAATACTGGAGATTACCAAATGCTGTAATTGTAGGTATTAGTAAAAACCTGTTATGGGAAGAGAGAACAGGGTATTGGATTGGTGACAGAATTTAAAATAACTTGATCAAAATTTTATAGGTGATCTATAAAATTAACCTCATCTACCTTACATCTATTGAGTGGATGCTGCTCAGCACATTACAGGATCTGACCCTTAGCCTATGTTTAATTGTAAAGTGTGTAAGATATTTTTGTAGTTAGGGGTTCTATTAAATTATCTGAATTATTATGCTTATTAATTACTGGTATTTGTTTTTCATTAAAACTCCTGTTGAAATAAAGGGGAAACAGCTGAGATTTGATAAAGCACTCGATCTCATGAATCAGTGGAGTTTTGAATGCACCTATGTGTATGTACACACACTCTTTCTCTCTTATACTTCTTCACTTAGGGCTTAACATTCCTCTCTGGTCTGTGGGATGAGCAGTGTTGCAGGAGATGATTTTCCAAGACATAGATCCTGTCTTGAAAGGAGGATAGAGTCCTGCTGTCTGCTTGTCTGAACACTGCAAACGTTTGTTTGCAGCAATATGTTACTGAGCTCATCAGTGTAAGTTTATATTCAGTTGAATGTGTGTGGTGATATTATGCAACAGAATAATATATGGAAGGATGCAGATGTGTTTCAGGCTGCAGCATATAGCAAATATCTTAGGCACATTAGTCGGAAGCGTGTCCAGCGTTGGGCCAGAATAGCTTTATAAATCAGTTGACTGCAATTTGCAAATGAATGAAAAGTTCTCTGTAGCCATAAGGAAATAAGCAGATCAGTAATGTCTGGAGGGCCTGCTTCACCAGAAATGGGCCAGTTTGTGAGTCATTTTGCTCTGGCAAACGGCCAGGCTTTGTGTATTCCAGACACCAGATGGGAAGCAATTATGGATGTGACAAGCAGGTCATCTGGCAGACACGCTGTGGACCTGCTGTTACATAATTTTTGGCGGGAAGAAGAAAATTTTCCTTTTCAAAAAACAACAACCTCTTTCTAGGTAATAGATTCTTCAGAGAAGCCTTTTATTTACTGTGCATGTAGTCCCTTGCTTTGGTTTAGTGTTTGCTTCCCTAGCACTTTCTCTAGCTCTGGCTTTTGCTTCACAAAGGAGCAGGCATTTTTACTGGGTCTGCAGTAAAAGTGATAGATTTGTGTTCGTACCTCATGTAGTTCTAGAGTATTGGCCTGCAGAGTTAACATTAGGTACAAGAAATGCAAATTGGGTCCCAAAAAGTGAAGAGTTCCTTTTTAGGGTCCTGCACTAACTTGGCAAACCTGTATTGATTGCCAGTCTTTCAGCAGCAGAACTGCAGAGAGAGAAAACTCCTCTCCTGTCCAGATCTCTCCCTCCGAGGGTTAGACGAAAGGGGGGAAGAAACTCAGCACCTATCCAGGTCTCCCCATCTGATGGCAGGACCAGATGAAGGAAACTCACTGTAAGTCTGGATCACCCTTTTGGGGCCATGTTAAATCTATGTATAGAGTACAGTTCTTTGACTGGCCTGCAAAAGAGGAGTTATGTCATCTGGGACAAATTAGCTTGGCTGACTCCAGCTGAGTTCAACAATAGAGCCCCTCCAACGAATACACGTTGCTAATTGCATTACAAAATATGTATTACCCATAAAGAAAGCAATAGAACGTGTATGTCTACACAGCAAAGAAAAACCCATGGCTGGCCCGTGCCAGCTGACTCAGGCTCGTGGGGCTCAGGGTGTGTGATGGGGTGACAACCCCACACAAGACTGAAAGGGGTTATGGTAGCCAGGCTGGCCAATTAATTCCACAGGCTGCACCTGGAGGAAGAGCCAGGGAGCAGGGAACTAATTGGAAGCAGTTTCAGCCGCAGGTGCCGACTTTCCTGGGACTCTCTGTCCCAGGCCCTGCCCCCGCCCTCAAGGCCCAACCTCACCCCGCCTCTTCCCACCCAGTTCTGTCCCCTCCTCCAAGCGCACTATGTCCTTGCTCCTCCTCTCTTCCCCCCACCCCCAGTTTCCTGCATGCTGCAAAACAGCTGTTCACAGTGGGTGGGAGGCAGGCGCAGGGAAGGAGGGGTGGCGCTGATCCGCGGAGTCGCCCCCCCTCACAGGGTCCTAGAGCCCAGGCTTCAGCCTGGCCCAGAGGTCTATACACCAATGAAACAGCCCCACAGCCTGAGCCCTGTGAGCCTAAGTCGGCTGGCACAGGCCAACCATGAGTGACTAGTTGCTATGTAGACAAACCCTATCAGACCTGGGAAAAAGGAAAACAAACACGTAGCATATTGCATGAGGTTACATTTTCAGGATTGTACCTCAAATTTGAAAAGCCCTCAGAGAGCACACACAATTTTTCTGCAGGTCGAGAGAGGGGGCAGCTCCTGGTATCTGAGAGGATTTTCACTATTGCATCAACACCACCATGAGGGAGAATGGCAAAAACACTCATGGGTTACCCTGACTTAATTTCCCTACTTTATGTCTTCAATAATGACTCATTAGTGTATGTAGACAGAACCTCCTAAACACTTTGCAATTTGATTTTCCTGAGCTGAGGACTCATGGTGCTCATATACCATGGTTATAGAGAATGGTATATAGTAAATATCTAGATAGTTGCAAAGTTTGAATCCAGATCTGAATACACTCAAAATTCAGGAGAGTTCAGATGAAAAGCTTTGGCTCAGCTCCTTGTAGAGACTGACCAGCTCCAGATCTGAACTTTCCCAAAGTTCACAGGCTGGGACAAGGCTTGGATATATAGATTTCATTTGGCCCCATCTCTGTTTGCATAATAGCCTGTGTTTTAACAGATGAACCATATACTGTGCTCAACTGGGGAAGAGCCAGAGCAGATGTTTTTGCCAAACGTTTCTGACTGTAAAAGTGAAAAGGTGGCTGGTAAAGCAAGGAGTGAGACAAGCTTTTGTGATGGGGGCTTGGAAGCCTAAAAAAGGCAGTTTCAAAGGGGAGGGTGAGACCTGTGGCAGAGAGTTTTTAAGGGCTTCTGTAACCTCAGACATCTATAGGATTCAGCTCCCCACCCCCATTCTGATCCCACCCTGAAAGTTCACGGCACAGTTCTGCCTTGACAGTTCAGTTCAGCCAGCAGGCTTTCAGCTTGGCTCCCTTTGTCACAGTGACCAGGGAGCTCTGCAGAAGGGGAAGAGACAACACCTGCCCTGGCCAGCAGCAGCAGAATGGAAAATAGTGCTGACTTATCTGGTCCAACAAGACTCCCTTCACCTCCTTTGATCTCTATTGCTGTGGGCTCGATGCACTCATGGCAAAGGCAGGCTAATCGTTTTTCAAAGGATGCCCACATCCAGCCCTGCAGGCCGCTCTTCCTGTTCAAGATTAAAAATTAGAAGTTATAATTTCAAAATAAATTGTTCAGTGATCAATGTGGCTGGTTTAATTATGATGGGGCAGGTAATGGGTCTTTAAAGGCAATCTATGCCTCCTGTGTCAAACGAATGAGCAACAAGTGGCAAAATAAGCTGCCACTTCAGCGGAATGATCCCAAAGTGACAATCTGAATAGTTACAAAATCAGGCTACAGAGCTGAATGGTTCTCAGTGTTTACGAGGCTTTGGATCCATGGTTTTGGTTCTGCCCATTATAGACAGAGGCCATGAAGGTTGCAGCTGAATCTGAATACAGAATCCCACAATATTCAGGGGACTTGGCTTGGTCCCTTGGCAATTTTTTACTAGGCCAGTTTATTTCAGGCTCCATATCCAAACTCTGGAAAGTGTTTGGATCAGGGGTTGGGTTTTGTTGAGACCCATCTCTGAGTAAGATTTCGTTCGATTGCATTAACTGTCCCAACTGGGAAAACATTTCACGTTTATCGATTGTTGTTTTTATGGAAATGTTTAATAAATGGAATGGACGTTATCACATTGCATTAGCTACTCTAGTTTAGTTCCTTAACATGAACACCACAAACCCTTACCTGAGCCTCAGCCACACAAGATATCCTCTCTCCTGCTCTCTCTGAGTCTCCACTGAACATGAAGAAGGCTGTGTCAGCTATTGAATTGTCTGAGCAATATGACAGCTGCAGAATTTTAAAACAAATGATTTCGGACTCAGACCATCTCGAAAGGAATGAACCTTTATTCCAGAGAATCAAATTGAATTCTCTGGGTGATTTGCCAGACTTGTTGCTCTCCCATGACTGCCTCATTGGAAGGCTGTTCTCTCCCCTCCATCTCCCTCTGCCCTGCCAGAATTGGGAGCGTGGTGGGAAAGAAGTATTTTGGTTTGATGCAAGTGAAAACCAGCATTTTATTTCTAAGGGTAAAAGTTGGGTCGGGGGAGCTGAGGCCCGGGCATTGATTGGTTCCAGTAATGCTGTCATAGAGATTAAGTGGCATTTCCACTGTCGGCTGGAGTGGGGCTTTCTGAATGACTTCACCCAGGCTGCCTGTGCTGGCTCTGAGTCTTGCCAAGTAGTCCTGGTGATATCTGAGTGAAACTAAGATGCAATCATCCCTGCAGCCACTGCTCTCTGCCACCTCCCACGAGGTTGGGGGTACTTACATTTCACTTTCTTTGCTTGTCTTTATTTGACTTCAAGAAAAAAATCTTGAATTTAAATTTCTAGCCTTGCTTTAGAGCTGTCCCAGTGGAGAGCTTTGGAAAGCATCCGTCACAGGTACTTCTCTTCCCCTCCTCCCTTCCCTTGGTGTTATCGTTGGTTCTGGATTCTCCTTCTCTGTAATTCTGCTGCACCGATTGCCATCTCTGTATCACTACTTATATCTTTTGCTGCCTTAGCAACTTAGTCATGATTTCCTCTCCTCTCACCTCATCTCTTATTATGCCCTTCTCTATCGCCTACCCCAAATTCCAACAGTATATTTAAGAGCTGCTGCTCCCCTTTTCGCACTGGCAAAAGAGCTTATCCACACAACTGCATCATCCCCAGCCTCAACCAATCTCAGGGTCTCCAATTCATTTCAAGATCCAGTTCAAAACGGCCCTGCTTGTTTTTAGACTCCTTCACAGATTTGCTGTGGTCTCTCCCAGGGGTCCTTTCTCTCTCTATCCCCCTTTCAACTCCCCCTGCTTATGTTTTCTGTTCCTCAACGCAATTTACCACAGCGAGTAGGGTTCTTCTTTGCAGCTTGTGCCATTTGACTCACCCTTCTTGTCTTTCTTTCCCCCAGGCATGTTCAAGAGAGGCTTGTAGGGTGCCAGGGTGACCAAAGGAAAGTAGAAAAGGATGCATTTCAACTAATGGCACTCCAGGAGATTTTTGGATTTGGCTGCAGCCTGGGGCAATCTGACCAATCTGTTGGCATTTTCATTCTGGGTGAGAGAGAGGGTTCAATTTCTGCAGCAGTTGTTGAAATGCCCCGATGCTGTTCCTGATCACTAGATGCCATGATGATGTAGTTTGGTTATGCTGGGCAGAAAGTTATCTGAGCTAACTAAACGTACAGCAGAGCCCATACCTTGCAAGGAACAGCAGAGAGAGACCAGACAGAGTCAGGGGTGTTGATACAGCATTTACGAGGGGCAGTGGGCTGAATGTTAAACAGCACAAGTTCTGCCCTGGCTATGTTCCACTGCCCTCGACTGAGGGAATGTGAGGCCTGCTCTGGGATTGGTGATGATGTGACTGTCTAGAGACTGGCCTTCTGAAGGACAGGCAAGTCTCTAATAAATTCTCTTTTTGAGCAAGTGTAGGGTTATTCTAGGTTTTAAACAGAAGATCCTGAGTTCTACTCCCCTCAGATGACATTGAAGTACATGTAGCCAATGTGTGTCAAATAAATGAATGTGAAGCCCTATAATATATGTTCATACTGAAGAGTCAAAAAGCAATTTTGCCTTTATTCTGTCATGCTTAATTTGACTGTTTAATCCTCATATAGCTAGACTGTTGCTTTTCTAGCAGATAAAATGTTGTGGGTCAGATAAAGACAGTATATACCTTGTTTTTTCATACAGAGGAAGGGCTAGGACCACATAAAAGTTATTGCTCACCATTTTTCAGAGTTCAGACTCCTTATGCAGCTTGGGCAAAATACACATTGGGAGTCCAGATTAAGACTGAGCTGTGCATCTGCTCTCTAAACCATTGCTGAAATTCTAGGGAGTGCAGAGATGGACTGAAATGCTTTAAAAATCAATATTGAAAGCTACATAAGATACATCACTAACAGGAGACCCTAAAAATGACGAACACACTTAAAACAAACTCTTTGGAAGTCACTGTCTAGCAGGACCGGCTTTGGCTTTTTTGCCACCCCAGGCAAAAAAGCCTTCTGCCGCCCCCCATCTCCCTCCCCCCAGTGCGGCAGGGGAGGGTGCCGAGCCCGGCCTCGGGCCTCTCTTCCTGACTGGCCGGAGTGCTGGGGGGGAGGGCGACGAGCCCGCTGTGGCTCCACTAGTGGCCGGAGCCCCGAGAGGAGGGCGGAGAGCCCGGCCGGGGCTCTGCTCTCCCCGGCGTCTAGAGTGCCGGGAGGAGGGCGGTGAGCCCAGCCGGGGCTCCGCTCTCCCTGGCGGCCAGAGTGCCGGGGAGAGGGCGGAAAGCCCGGCTGGGCTCCGCTCTCCCCGGCGTCCAGAGCGCCGCGGGGAGGGCGGCAAGCCTACTGCGGCTCCGCTCTCCCCGGCAGCCAGAGCCGGAGCACCACGCCGCGCCGCCCCCCTCCAGGTGCTGCCCCAAGCACAAGCTTGGTGGGCTGGTGCCTGGAGCCGGCCCTGCTGTCTAGACCTGAGTGCAAGGGTCAAGATACTCACCAACAGCTAATGCCCTGTTGGGAACGGAGCTGCCTGGATGCCTTGAATGTAAGTACCGGTTGCTGCAGGTCCTCTCTTTGTGGGACTGCCATGGAAGTCAGGGGCAACTCTGCATGGAGGGCCTGCAGGATTGGGCCGTTAGGCTCAAAAACACAGAGAACCAGATCCTTGGTCCCCACTTCATCCCCTTTGTGTTTCTCCTGCAGAGCAAAGGTGACAGAAAACTGCCCTAACAAAACACTGGTGATTCCCTTTTCACAAGAGAATGCCCTGGTGACCTAAAAACAATGGAGCCAGATTTACACCATCTGCTTCTGCCTCTGCCTTCCTTTCTCACCAGAGTGGGCATGTGTGGATGTGAGAAGCTATGGCTAGAGCAGATAATGTCTGGTGCTCCAACATGAACTGGGGGCTGAAGTAGTTAGTTACCCCCATGATAGGGAGGAGGAGTGGAAAGCCAACCTTTTTTTTTATCTACCTTCCCCTCCTCAACTGGATTCAGTGGTGCTCAGATGCACATCAGGATCTGGCCCAGAATCTTGAACATGGGTCTGACAGATAAAAAATTATTTCAGTTTACTTCTACATTTAGATAATCATGGTTTACTTGTATCAGTACAATATTAATGCAAGGCTTTGCTTTGTGATTATGAATAAGGCATTTCATCACACAGGATTGTACAATGTAAGGTGGCATTTATAAGAATTACTTGGATAATTTTTAAAATGTTCAAGGGAAACCCATGAGGCATATTTTCTTTCTTGAGTCTGGTGTCTGCATCAGTCGTTCTCTGTCCAGTAAAACTCCTGCTTACAGGCAGATTTTCCCAGTTAAATGAGTTTGTTAAATGAGCAGATTGGACACCATTGAAGTCTTTGATGTCCTGCCAGTTTTGTTAGCTTTTATTTATGATCAGAAAACAAACATAACAAAGTTAATTTCTTTCTGCAGTTTTGTTGTCAAGCATGTTGTTTGATCGTAGGATCAATTCAAGGCGTGCCTTTCACAGAAAAAAAAACTGGGAGCCCCACAGCCTGACTAATTAGAAAAGACGGGGACAACTTTCCTTGCTTAGTATTTCATAAATTGTTATAAGCCCATAATGGGAGGATTTTAGGATCGGTGTATAGTTTCATAATATATGGACAGTAGGCATTAAACTGTTTCGCTTTCTGTGTACTGTACTTTTTAAATGTGGAAAATCTCTGTTTGCAGAGGTGGCAGCAATTTTCTTCCCGTAATTGCTGCAGCCCGCTACAGGTTGATGTACACCTTGTGCTCTTTCAAGGAGACTTAACTTTATTTATTTCTTGTTGTGTTCCTTAATCTAAGATGAAAGTATATAGCTGCCCTTGGTGTATGGAAAGTTATAATGACATATTAAAGTACCAGCTGCCGGAGTTTCCTTTCCATCCGTGGGGCCCAAGGGAGAGGTCTCTAATTGCTGTCACCATGATTGTTCAATGACTTATAGATTTCTATGTCCAGAAGGGGCGATTATGCAGGGGGTCAGACTAGATGATCGTAACACAGGCCAGAGAACTTCATCCAATAATTTCAGCCACGTCACCCATTACTTCTGTTAGAGCTACAACATATCTTTCAGAAAGACACCCAATCTTGATTTAAAAAAACTGATTAGAGGATTAGCAAGCCGGGTATTCTTTATGGATCAAATATTGGGAGAGTGACCGAAGTCCAGCTCTGTTGAAGTTCTGCTGCAAAACCCCAACTCCACTGAAAGTACTTGAATATTGCTTCAAAAATTGCCAGTAGTTAAGAACTTAACAGCGTTGACAAGTGCACTGTTAAGTGTTGACTGAGTCCTAATGTTCATTTGTTATGGATGAGGGCAGTTCAAACCTCTAAAAGATTTTGGGCTAGATTTACTTCTGCTTGCATAGGTAGGTCTAACTTGCCACTGAGGGCCCTGATTTTTGCTGGTGGAATCTGGCCCATTGTTTCTATTTGCAGACTCAATATGAGACAGCTCATTATATGGTCACATTTGGAAGGTTCTTCACAAACCTAAGGGCTAAAAACTTAATGTTTTTTTTTTTTTTTTATTAAAATGTAATTTGTGCATACAATGATGGGAGCCACCAGAAAGCTGCTGGTACATCTTTCACTTTGTATCAGCTCAGTCAGATCATTGGAATTTGATTTATATTTTCCACAGCTCTTTATTAGTACCTAAATCTTAATTTTTTTTTAAAGTGATCATACCGAAATTCTAGTATACTAGAATCCGAAGTGCTTTGCTAAGTTTAGGAAGAAAGTTCACAGGAATTCAAACAGTAACCTAGTGTTGTCTCATTCAACTGTTAGGCAGATACATTAGCTATTCACGGAAAGTGACATCTGTGAACGGTTATTTGTTTGAGATATACACTGGTTTTTTTGCAAGCCTCAAAGAGCTTTACAGATTAACAAACTGCAGCCACCTCTGGAGTGCAACATGACAGCCAGCATAATGGTACCAGCAACATTAGACCATGATTTAGGAGCTGAATGTGAATAAGAATACCATGTCTACTTAAAGCAAAAGGGGAATTTACTAAGTACACCTCTACCTTGATATAACGCTGTCCTTGGGAGCCAAAAAATCTTACCGTGTTATAGGTGAAACCGCGTTATATCGAACTTGCTTTGATCCACTGGAGTGCGCAGCCCCCTTCCCCCCCGAGCACTGCTTTACTGCGTTATATCCGCATTTGTGTTATATCGGGTCGCGTTATATCCGGGTAGAGGTGTACATAAGGATGTAATTACCTATGTTGAAATTTTGCCTGAGGTTATTACCCCTCTTCTTACAAATAGCCTCATGGGATCTTTAATGACCAACTCCGTTTTGTATCTTATCTGATAGCAGTACAGTGCCCCCAGGGATGAGGTACTGGTTACATTGTGGCTCAGAGTGCCACCTACTGCTTCGTCACAAACAGATCTTTAAGAAGCATCAAGGTAAATGGACATTGTAAATATTCAATACTCCCTCAGCAAGGTATCTAACACCTTTCAGGGTTTTCAGATCAGAATGATTTATTTCCAACCTTAGACACATAACAGTGAAGTTGCAAAAGAATGAGAAAAAAGCCTGAAGGCTCTTGAGCATTGTTCACAGCAGGTATGTCAGTGCTGCTAAGAGACAAACAAATTAGAAAAGAGGTTTCGTTTCTAATGAAAAGAGACATTGGCATTGCTCATCAAGGCAAAGATGCGTGAAACCATCAGCTACAGTTAAGTATTTTTAACTCTCATATTTCTGAGGTAAAGTTAGGTGGGTCTGTAGAAGGAGTTTTGATATGTCACAGACAGCTGCTGTGGTTGGTATGCAAATTGGACTAGAAACTGTTTTGCATGTTTGCACATGAGACGTGTGTGCATTGCATATATTGCTGCTTCCTGTCAAGAGGAAATAGAGCTTCTTATTGAGGCTCTTCATGCTACTACCACTCACGTGTTACCGTATTCACTGGACCTTTCTCCCGTGATGGAGATGAATGTAGATGATGGGATCTCTAGATGCTTTTAGAAAACTAGCATCAGGCACAGCAACCAACCGGATTATTGTCTTGTGCATCTAATCTGCTAGGAGGACTGAAGTGTAAACCAAACAGCCGCTGGGAGTTGTATGCCAAGCAGGCTATAGCTGTTTTGCTATGAATATAGAGCACATAATGCACATCTCCTCTGGGTACAGTAGATGTTTGTCATATTTCTTTTAGTTACAAAAAAGTCAGAAAAGGACATGTCATCTGAGGTATAATACAGTTGCTATGCTGCTCAGATTACCAGCTTTGTGACCATGCTGTGCAGTTTTGGGGCCCTCATTTATAAACAGTTATCAGAAAGCCACACAATTTTCAGGTAAATTTAATTTAAAAATGCCACAGGATCTTGCAGAGGTGGTCATTGTCTCAGCACTCGTAAAATTAGACTCTGCAAATCCCCATATGCTGTTAGAACAGTCCATACAGCGAAAACCTGGCTGAGGGGAGAAGTCATACACTGTGTACTGAAGCTTACTGTATTTGATTAATACATAAGAAAAGGGGTACCCCGACCTGCTCTCTTTAAGGGTGAATCTCCCTTTCAACACAAGAAGCTGAACCCGCATTGGAAGGTGTGAAGAATTCCTTCCAGCACCAGACTCAGTGAATCTTGCCCCGTGTTCCCCCAGGTTAAATACTAGAACAATATCAAGAAAAAAAAGGAAAATATTCTATGGGGAAGACATTAAAGTATTAAGGTAATACAATTCTGGTTTTATTTCATTTAGGGCCTGATCCTGTGTCCCTTGTGTATCTAAAGCTCCCACTGAGTTGAACGAAGGTAGGACCTAGCTTGTAGCTAATATATGTGGTGTGAGATTTTCCATAGCAAAAACATCCCAAGCTTTTAACGTATCTCTTCTTCACAGGTTGAACACAAAGTCCCTTTGGGGGATTGTTTCCCAAGGATATTAAAGCAAATGACAGACAATTATTTTGCTTTCCTTGGTTGTAGGTGGAGGCATACCATTCAGGGTCAGGAATGATTTCCTTGGGTTAGAGGAAGAGACATGATGTGTAACACCACATATACTATGTATTATATCTGTATCAGATGCTCAACAATCACAGAGAATCCTTCCCAGATTTTGCAGTGGGCCCTGTGCATGGGAGGATAGAACTTTGGGAGCCTGCTCTCTGCCTACACTCAGTTTTAACCAAGGTTATAACCAGTTAGTGGCATAATTGGTACTAACTTTGGCTTCTGATCCCTCACATGTATAGTAGTAACTGTGGCAGCTGACTGTGTTGTCCTTGCCCAGAGGTCTGTTGGTTTACGTTGTTGACAGGCCCCATAGAAGTGCTTATGTAACCAGGTTGGCCAGTCCTCCTTCCTCCCAGTGTTCTGTGCAGTAGGATGTCCCACAGTGCACTGTTACACATGCTCTTGATTTTGCCATGTGCGCATGACCCATAGAACTCTATCCCTTGCTGAGGTACAATGGGGTAGCTGTTCAGGTTTTCCCAGAATTCACTGGTATGAATCCAGTGAGGCATCTGACAGCTATCGAAGTATAAAAACACTCGTCACCTGGTTATATTGTGAAAAAAGCTGCTGTGTGGACACAGCTCAACTGTATTTGTTGTAACTGGCTCCAATGAGAAGATCAAGACCTTGTATCAAACACATAGTTGCACTTATAGTGTAGACAGGGCATTGGGGGGCACTGTGTAGATATGGATGAATGCAGTACAGACAAGATCAGTATGTAACTCATTGCTGAATCTCAGGGCCCTGTTTAAGGCACTCCCAGTAACACCACAAAGTAGAGCCGCTAATAATTATCTAGACAAATTTTGTTTTAAGGTTGAGAATAAAGGGTAAAAAAACTCAACAGAATGTTGTAGTTACCAAACCCCAGCTATTCAAAGCCTAGGGCAGTCATAAATGGGGTCAAATTTAAACCCCAGCACTTGTAAGACTGAAAGTTGACAGTACCTCAAGTAACTTGGTGCTTGGAGTACCATCGAAGACTCCTTGGTCCAAAGATTGCTGTAGTAGGCTGATCAGCTTGCTAATAGCTGGGAAAGTGCATTACCCTGGCATGCCTATTGTGTCCATTTTGATGGAATATATGGGCCCAAAGAATCAAAGGTGTTAGCATGACCCTTAGCTGTTCAACATTAAACAGTTTTAAACATGACCTGGGTTTTGGCACATAGAGACCTCAGCCTGCTTATAGCATAGCACGAACACTTAAAATCATTTGTACCATTCATTAAAGATACAGAAAAGAAAGACAAAGAGTTAAAGCATTTGAAATATAAAGTAATAAGTATGGCTTTCATTTTAACAACATCCTGTGTTCCCTTTTCCTTTCTCTGGAGAGAGATTTTGAAAGAACTCCCTATTTAACAGCCACTTAGATGGTATTAAAGTGGTAAGAACTGTCCTTATGGGGAAAAAGAGAAGACATTAGACCTTGTCTACATGACACAGTTTTGTCAACAAAAGTCAGCTTTTGTCGACAAAACAGTGGAGGTGTACACACTACAATGCTCCTCCTGCCGATTTAACTCTCCTGCTACACTGACAAAATAACACCATCTCCATGAGAGGCGTAGAGCTTTTTGCAACAAAGTTAGGTTGACTCAGTGTCAGTGCACACATTGTGCCTGCTTACATCACCCTAATTGGCCACCAGGAAGTGTTCCACAATGCCCATCATGACCACTCTGGTCAGCAGTTTGAACTCTGCTGCCCTGAAGGTACACAGGCATGTGTGTCCCCCCCATTTAAAGGCCTAGGAATTTTTGTAATTCCTTTTCCTGTTTGCTTGGTGTGCACATTCACACTGCATCTTCCCGGCTTTCCACAGTAGAGTACACTGGAGCTGTTGGATCTGCTGGCTCTGTGGGGAGAGGAGGCTGTGCAGTCACAGCTTCATTCCAGCTGTAGGAACTTTGATACCTAAGGGCCGATTGCTAGTGGCATGCAGGAGAAAGGGCACAAAAGGGACACAGCACTGCTGTGCTAAGATCAAGGAGCTGAGGCAGGCGTACCAGAAGGCAAGGGAGGCCAACCGTTACTCTAGTGCAGTTCTGAAGACATGCCGCTTCTACAAGGAGCTGCACGGCATCCTCTGTGATTACCCCACGTCAACCACCAAGAACCCTATGGATACTTCGGGAAGACTGGAGGCAGCGGCCAGTGGAGTCAACCCCGAGAACCATAGGCGCCGACTCTGGTTCGAAAGCTGACTTTTGTTTCCCAGGGCTGGAGCACCCACAGGGTAAAATTAGCTCCTCTGGCCCCCTCCTCGCCTTCTCCTCCCCAGTGCGTGCTGCTTCCTTGCTCCTCTCCCTCCCTCCCAGAGCTTCCTGCCTGCCGCAGTGCTTGGGACTTTCCGGGAGGGAGGGGGAGGAGGGGGGATGCGGTGTGCTCAGGGGAGGAGGTGGAGAAGAGGTAGGGACTTGGGGGGAAGGGAGTGGAATGGGGGCGGGGCAGGGGTGGGGGGGGGCATCGAGCACCCAGTGGGCAGAGGGGAAGTTAGCACCTATGCTGAGAACGAAGTGATAGATGAGGAACTGGAGTTGGAGGAGGATGTGGAGCACACAACAGGATTGTCCAGTGGCATGGCGAGTCAGGATCTCTTTTTGAGTCCGGAGTGGTCTAGTCAATCCCTGCTCTCCACCTCTGGCATGCCTGAAGCAGGAGACATAAGCTCTAGTAAGCACACATTTTGTGTTGTAATTGAAATCAATATATTTGAAAAAGTAGAAAAACATCCAAAATATTTAATAAATTTCAGTTGGTATTCTATTGTTTAACAGTGAGATTAAAACAGTGATTAATCGCGATTAATTTTTTTGAGTTAATTGTGTGAGTTAACTGTGATTAATCGGCAGCCCTAGTTCGAACGCCTTTCCTAGATGACAAAACAACATAAACACACAAGAGAGGGGAAGCAATGCACCTTCTGTCTTTGATATTGACTCTCACGTGCAACCAAACTGATGAATAAAAATGAGCATGGCACACAGTCTTAGTAGCTCTCCATAACCTGGCAAAGTTGTACCCAGCATTGGGCTGTTCAGGGCATTGCTTTTAGCTGCCATTTTAGTCACAGGCTTCCAGCATTGTTGCAAAATATGTAGTCTTGGCCGGTTAAGCCAGGCTTTTATTAGGCAAGCAAAAGGAAAGGGATAATAAAAAGAAGTAATAAGGTATGGAAGGAAAAGGACAGACCAGGATGTATGCACGTGTGACAATCTCACACCCGACCCCAGATGGTGTTTGGGATATATCCAGAACTGGTGGAGGTGGCGATGTTATCTGGGTCCCTCTCTGCTCTGGGTTGGTCCGGGTTGGTCAGGACACCTCTCAGGATCAGGATGACAAAAGCCCAACAGTGTTTCAGTGGATCCTAGGTCCAAAGAGATAGTGGGGTAGCAGCTATGATGGTGAATCTCGCTCCTTCCTGTTCTCCCATCTTTCAGTCAGTCAGTGTCTGTGTCCGTATTAATTAATTTCCCTCCAAAGTATCTTTCTGAGAACTCCAACAGGGAGTGGTGGCTGGACTAACCCATCCCCTCATTATTTTGTCCACCAAGTAGGCTTGATTTCCAACACATCAATTCTGGTTCATTGATTTCCCCTCACTGGACCTCAAACTCCACTCGGCTGTTCCCACCAACTCTTCCAGCCCTAATCACCCTTCCTCCTCAGTGAACATTTGCATGTGTTGTTATTTTTTTTCAAAAATACTTTCAGAGCCTTCTGAATATTCTGCTGAACTCACATTACATTGCCCCCAGCTAAAATTCCCCCTTTGACCGAGACAGATGGGGTAAGATGCCACCTTTTTATATCAAATTTCTGCCTTTGGTTGGATTTGAACGCTCAGTGTCTGGGTTCAGCACCCCCGCCCTCACTTAACTGGTCTCTCTGCACATGCACAGTGTAATGCGTTGAGTGTGTGCACCTTAGAGGTGCTTGGCAGCACATCTTTCTGGATAGCCAAACTTTTTGGCTAAAAAACATCGTCCTTGGAGTTCTTCCAAAGGGGCAGACACTCTTTTGGGGGTACTGTGCGAACATTTGAGTCACTGGGGTGGTGAGCTCAGCCTGGGTTTTGTCTCTCTCTGTGCACCAAAAAAAAAAAATCATTGCCAGAATGTGTCAACTTTAAAAAAAGCTGTTTGGGGTGGGGATGGGGTGGCGGGGATCTTGGGAACCCATTATTCAAATGGCTCAAAATTTGAATCAGTGACCAAACCCCCAACTCCATGAGGCACACAAAACTTCAAGGCACTCTGACCATGCAGATTGTATGTAGAGCACAGAGTCAAACTTTAAACAGAAAGTTGGTCTTCACCTTAACTATAGCAGAGCTGGCACCCTGCTACATAATAATTTAACAATAAAATAAAAACGTACCAAAATTAGTCCTAAACTGCCAAGTTCAACTAGACAGTGTTTTATGAAGCATTTACGGTATGTTTAGTGACTCTTGTTACTAGGACAACTGGTTTGACAATGAGGTCATTGGTTCCTGAGGTCTACCTTGCATTCACTGGCATAAGAGACCAGCAGGAAATGCCTTGGAGGGCTGTTTTGTTTGTGAAATGTCAATGCTCTGTTTAGTTACACTCAACTAAGCAAGTGAAGTTTCCTTTGAGGCTCACTACATCTAAAAAGTGCACAGTTCATTATGTGAGGTGGGGTATTTGTGCACTTGCTATTGTCTTGTGCACCTTTTTTCTATTACACAGTTCAGTGCACAACCTAAAAAAGGGAGGCATCGGATGAGTGTTGCCCTTTGCCATTTCACCCTGATACAAAATGTGACTAGGCAGCAGGAAAATGTTAGTCTAAAAATAAAGTGGGGACAAAGTACTTAGGCAGAACTTGCAGGTGAATGTACAATTGATGTTCAGTATCCACTCAGTATCCGACGCAAACCAGGGCATTCAGGGCCTGACAGTCTCCACTGAGTTCAGTGGGCTTCAGATCAAGTCTTCAGGCCTTGATCAGTGTGCTAAGCCTACCAACAAAGGTACTAGCAGTGATGTTGTCTTTTGTGACTAAGACAACCTGTCCCCTGGGAACGGACAAGAAACAGTCAACTGCTTTCACATGGGCTCCTATCTGATAGTGGATAGTGCCGAAGTGCTTTTATAAGATCAGCTGCGGCCTCCTTGGGTTTGTGAGTTTGTGTCACTCTGTTAACTTCACAGGATGGTTGGTGTTCTCCCCCACCCTCCAATTTTAGTTCCTCATTTTAATGAGACGTCCATTAATTTAAATAGGAGTCAGCGTTCAAGCAAGGTTCAAGCAGTGTTCAAGCCTAATAGTTGGACCTGATCCTATAATTTGTAATGAATAAATTTATTATATTAATTTAGCTTCTTTCTTTTATTTTTGGACTGGTCACAAAAAGTTTATGATTTTCTCAAATGTCATTTGACTTTATTATATTTTTTACATATAATACGTAGTCTGTAGAATGTTCACAAGTAGCTCTTTGTGCAAGTGTTTGATATGGGAAATTTGAGCTCTGTTCATAGTGTCTGGACACGTAGTGTCTCATAGGTCAGGTGGTGGTATAGCTGGTTTTTAACTGGCTGAGTGCCACTGTTGGAAATTAGAGTTATGGTACAAATGTTTGAGTTAAAAATTAACTTTCTGCACCTATTTGTCACTATTTCCCAAAACAGTGCTGTTTCTGTGAACGTGCCAGGGTGACTATTCATTCACTAGAGTAGTCATAAAATGAACATGAAAGAGGAAGCTAGGTAGGCAAAGCAAATTTAAGATTTTATTCAAGCTAATGCTTGTGGACAAAAATGTTGAGATAACGTCCCAGATTTGCTAGCAATATAGTTTATTTCAGCAGTGATATGCAAATAAGTTATGCAATTTTCACGAGCAATACCCATTTTCAAAATTAAATATTTTGAAGTAGTGATGAAAAACTAGGCCCCAGTTCCCTGAAAATGAAAAAAAATATATTGACTTTCAATTGCTGGACAAAATAGCACCATACTTTTTTCTTGCTGCTTTATAATCCCCTGTATTAATGCACTGAAGCTGATGTACTTGGGCGTTTTAACCTTTTTTCTGTATATTGTCCATCTGTAACATATAATGGAAATTCATATGTTGTACTGCACACATACTGGTATTGTTAGCAAACTGAAAATGTATGTAGTCAACTGAATTCCTAGAAAAAGCCAAATGTCCTGGAAAAATTGAAACCTCTGGCCTGAATGATTAATTGAAAGAAAACTCCAGCTAAGGCATTCTAAATGTAGACCCCACCCATATTGTCCTAAGGCTCTGCAAATCTTTGAAGCACTGCTAACGAAAATAAGTTTTAACTGAAGCTGTCTGGAATAAAGGGAGCTAGACTGAAAGATGGGGCCGGTCATGCTGAATTCACTCAGAAAGTCCAAATTGTGAGATGATGTCAAAAACCAGAGATTTTCATTCTCTGTTACATCCTAAAGCACCAGTCCTGCAGTCAAAAGCATTAGCATGGGACCCTGTCTCCGAATGATATCCATGCTGGTGGATCTGACTGTAGGATTGAGGCCACAGATTGTTTTGTGGTTCAGCACAGCTTGTTATGCTTTATTAAAGTTAAGGCTCAGAACCAGGAGTTCTATACTCTGCCACAGTCTTTGTGGGACACTGGGAAATCTCTGCCTTGGTTTTCCTCATCTATTGAATGGAGAGGATAATACTTATCTCACCTGGGAGGGGGAAGGGGGGAGGGGCAAAGCTGAAGCCCAAGGGCTTCTGCCCTGAGTGGGGGGCATGTAACCTTAGCCCTGGGCAGTGGGGCTTGGGCTTCAGACTTGCTGGGGCCCAGCGCCAACACCAGCCTTGGTGACCCCATTAAAACTGTGGGTTCCAACCCACAGTTTGAGAACCCCTGATCTAAGGTACCACAAGAATTGCCTGTATTTTCCATGAAAGGGATCCAATTTTTTTTTAAATAATCAAGACCCACATGCTGCCATGTGCTACTTATTTGTTTTATTTTGTATGAAGAGGACATACTTTATTTCAATCAATAAAATAGATACTTGCTACGATACAAGAAATCACCACAGTACCTTTTGGAGTACAAATTAAATAATTTACACTGTTTGTCAGTCTCCCACTGTCACACAGATTGCAGTTACAAATTAAAAGACAACATAAATACAACACATTTCAAGATACAGTGACTGTTAGGTAGAGCATGTGTTATCTCTTCTCTCCTATCCCCCTTTCCCATATTGCTTAAAGCTATTATTTAACAGAACCAAATGCTAAAAAACAGACCTTTCAATAGTCACATTTGATGCTTTGGACTAGGGGCTAACTTGATGGAGCTGTATGGATCAGGTTACCAGATATGCAAGCATTAGCCCTCTCTGTTTCCCCACGTCCTGTTAGTCTGTTGTTACTAATGAGGTGGTTTTTGTTGTTATGTTTGGATCAATCTAAAGAGACTAGACTGAAAAAAGGGGAGCTGCTAGACATAGATCCTGCAAATACGTATGTACATGCTTAACTTTATGCAGCTGAGTGGTCTTGTTGAGCTCAGTGGATACAATTAAGCATTTGTATTTTTGCTGGGGCCTATTATAGCGCTTCCATGTGCACAGCTTGGGTAATTGTGGGAAGTGGTGTGTTGGGGAGGTCATTGAAGAGCTGCTGGTGCCGCATGGAAAAACTTGGGAAACAGTTCTAGTGGCGATAGTTCTGTTTCCAGAATAAGTTATCGTTGTTTCTCTTTCATCATCTTTTATTTCTCAGGGTATTTGCATTAATGGCTTGCTCCTGCAAGGCACTGAGCCCCCTTCAACTCCCACTGAGGTCAACAGTATTGGAGGGTGATCATCTGATCAGTCCCTAGAAGAGTATAATCGTGCTCCTGTCTTCCCTTCCTTAGCAGAAATCATCCTGATCTTTTGTTTAAACTGCAACCAAGTGTTGTCACAGAGGATTTTGACTTCAGGTGGGCTATAATGCCCTAGGAGTGTTCCAGTTTAGGTGTGCAGCACTCCCAGTGTACTAGATGCTTTACAAAGTGGCTGTGCCTTTGCAGAATAAAACTTGTTTTCATACAAATCTCCTTAAGCCTAAGTGCTAATGGCATCCCCTGCTGTATGAAAGATGTGGAGGAGAGACTGCACTCAGCTTTCCTGAGCTATTGGCAATAGCTCTGCTCCTCCACAGCCCTGGCCCATGATATAACTCCCGCACGGCCCCAGGCACAGGCATCTAGGGTATGGCTCAGAGGCTAGGGCCACTGCTACAATACTCCAGTTGGATGCTCCTCTCTGATTTACAGAACTTCTATAGCATAAACTGCTGCAGGTCTTTCTGTGAATAAGTTGCTCAGCAGCAATGTTCAGACACAGACATCAGCACTGGAGATGTCTCCCTTCATTCAGCATCAGATGCCTTCTCCCATTGCTCTGCCCAGCAACCCACCCCTTTAACACCTGGCTACTATCGTATTTCAGCAGAAAACATGGGCAGCGTCCGGGCCTTTTGAGGCAGGGCTACAGGCCCTCTTCACATCTTACATGGAGCATGCAGAGAAATCTGCTTCTTTCCCATGTGGGGGATCCACTCTTCTGGACTGATTCCGTGTGTGGATCCTGGACTAGAGAGCATTTTGCCTTTAGTAAGAAAGAAAAAGCAAAGAGAAATGCAGGAAAGAATGACATATTAGGCTGAATTGTCTCTAAACAACGATTTTCAAAGTTTTCTAGAGCAATTCAGCAGCTCTTTCTAAAGGACGCAGCCGTGACGGAGGCCAAGTACACTGAATAGCAGAGGTACATTATGAAGGTTTAGTTTCTCACTGTTAAAGCTTGATATAAAGACCCTGGAGAGGGATCTATCCATCTGCTGAAAAGGAAACACCTTGGTAGACAGTTTTTAACTAGCACTTTCAAGCTGCTCCATGTCTCTCACACAATCTTCTTAAAGACAATAGGTGTGATGGATTTGACCAGTTTGCTGATGGCTTAGTAAACTTGACCTGTATATCGGTACCCTCTAGGTTGGATGGCCCTAAAAAGAATGGGTAGCTCTTACCACATTAGCTGAGGAAGAGTTGGGTGGGGGTGGGGGTGGGGGTGGGGGTGGGGAAGAGATGCTAGCTCAAGACAGAGAAGGGGAGTTGCACAGTCCCTTGCACCACCTTATTTTAGCCTCTGGCTGTAGGAGTCATTCAAAGATTTAAAAAACTGAGGACATTTTTCCTCTAACAAATGCAAATGGGGACATGTGTCTTAGGCCTGGTCTACACTAGGCGTTTATGTCGAAGTTAGCGCCATTACATCGAATTAACCCTGCACCCGTCCACACTGCGATGCTATTTAGTTCGACATAGAGGTCTCTTTAATTCGACTTCTGTACTCCTCCCCGACGAGGGGAGTAGTGCTAAATTCGACATGGCCATGTCGAATTAGGCTAGGTGTGGATGGAAATCGACGCTAATAGCTCCGGGAGCTATCCCACAG